>NC_140776.1:28949959-29551104 GCF_044657685.1 Stegodyphus dumicola
TTATTACATTCGTGCATTTCATCAATCCCAAACTTCATTTACGCCTTCTTTGACCAACTATAAGTCAAAGAATGCGTAAAATGAATTGAGAAGATTTTGCTTCTTACTTAAATTTTGCTGTTGTTAGTCTGATTGCTGATGTTATTCGTAATATTTCTTTATTCAAGTTCTAGCGTATAATATTTGAAGCAGAATTTTAGAAATGCTTTAAACGAAATCAGAATGCGTGTAGGAAGCAGATAATAATGTCGTGAAACAGAAAGTAATTCTATTACTTATTACATTCGTGTATTTATAACTCACAAAATCGACGAAAATAATTCACTTTGTTAAAAGATAAAAAATAATTTGAGAATATTAAATTTAAATCATTATTAATCAATAACAGTAAATTTAAGTCTTGATAAATAATAATAGATAAACAAGAGAATTGTGAGAAGATCAGTAAACCATGTAAACTTTCGTTGAAATAAATTTAAGACAAAACTATAAAATACAAAACTAGACGCACACTTTTAAATGACATATATAAATGAAATAAAATATGATATATAACATATAATAAAATGATGTATATGATACACAATATATAATACAAAATAAGAATTATGTTTTTATTACTTTTCATATGGTTGTTTCCGAAAGAACGAATTTTGTAGAAACATTAGGATTTTATTTTTTGAAAACCGGAGAGATGAAAAATTAGCAAACGCCTTCTCCGTGAAATTGAACCACGTATCAGGTTCAATGTTCCTTCTAACCTTCTTCGGGAACATACAAGGACCTGACTCGGAACAGAGAGCTTACTAAAGCTATGTTCACTAATTGTGGTAAGTAGACAGGATACAGACGAAGGGTATACAAAACCCTTTATTTTTCTCTATATACAATAACTTCCGTACTTCGGAATACACTGACCCTCCACTCGGGGTCTAACGTAAAAAAGTATAAAAATAAAACTAAACTCTAATTTAACTTTAGAATAATACACGTGGAAGATTGGCCTTATAATAACAGGAAGCGTATGTAGCACAGAGACTGTGAACACTACAATACGTTTAATTTATCAAGAGGATTAAAACCTCTGGCCTGGAAGGCGAACAGCAACTGCGTAACTTCTAAGGTAAGCGGCCTGCGTTGACTTACTGCTTCCTCTCTGTCGCTTGGCAAAAAGGCCACACTTAAATACTTGGCGTTCGCCAGACAAACTTTGCATAAAAACCTTCACGCTTATAATTCTGGCCGGAAGTAGAAAATAAGAAGTGATAGTAAAGATTTAAAATAAAATAAACGTTAGTAAAACTTAAGATCCTTACATACTTCCCGACAGAGTTAATTAGTTTGAAACTGAGGTCTAAAACGACCTTGTTGAAAACTTTTAGCTCTAGAAACTAACGCGAGGCCAATCTTTTACAACATAACTTCTCTAGAAACTAGAAAATTTAAAAGAAAGAAATTTGTTACAATAGCAGCTCCCAGGATATACAACAATCGTTTTTTCATCTGTACTGCATCTAAACAGGAGCTTTATTCAATTCTGGTTCCTTCCAGAACTAGTTTAATGAAATGTTACACAATGACATTGCAAATAACATATAGAATATACTTCTCTTAACATTCTTATTTCATTCATGACTATTTTAATTATCTCTCCCCGTGCTCTCTGACATGTGTTGTAAAAAAACACCAAACACGAATGTGTTTCTGTCTACGTGTGCCACACTTCCTCCTACAATCAAAACACTAACGTGTTAAAATTCAACATAAAGGGACCTCTTAACACACCCTACTTTCAACTCTAAACCCTGAGGTACTATTCTAAAAGTGGCTAACTCTAAAGTGTAGCGTCAGAGAGCATAACTACATCATTCAACCTTTACCACATATTCGCCATGATTTAATCTTTACAGTCACACGAATAATATATTTTTAACATTACTTTCACTTTTATCATATCACGGTATTTCTTAACATTTAAAATAACAGTTCACATGTATATAAGAACATATCAACATGCCGTTAATTTTACACATTTGAAAACATACATTAGTAGTACATTGTTAACTTCTATTCTTTTCAAAGCAAGTGCCAATTCTTTCTACATTGAAATAATAATACATTTCAAAAAGTCTTTCAGACTAAAACTTCTTTCTTGCTAGAATGTTTTAAATAAAATTTATACAATAACTTTTTACAATATTTAAGTCTTTAAACAACGCTATTATACATCAACTTTAGTTTTACGCGCGAGTAATTGAAAAACATAATACCAAAATCGGTAACAACTCATTTCTCGCCCTTTTGGCGATAAAGGTAGACCTCGCATTAGGTAAAACTTCTTGAAATCTGCCACTTGCAGTAAGAATGAAAGATTAACTTAAGTTTGCAAAGTAACATAAAATTTTACTTATCTTTGTAATATTCGGACATCCTTTTCTGGGCCCAGTCTTTAAAGGTACTGCAGATAGTAGCTTGGTTTATCCTCCTTCTTGTACGGGCTCGCCCTTCAGTGCTTTCCTCTGGAAGCTTCCTTTTTTCACCAGTACGGCCACCCTTGAATACTTTCCTTTTCTCCTCTGCTTCTGGTCTTTGCCGTTTGATGGCAGCTGGTCTTGGCGGAACCGGGAAACTTCTGTCGTGATCCTGCTTGGACCTCGTTGTTGGCCGTTCAAATTTTTCTTGTACTTTTTCCTCCGCCGCTGATGGCCCTTCCGCAGTTCGGCGACTTTTGCTGCGGAGAGTTCTGTCGGATGAGTAGATCTTCCGTTTTAAAGCCGGGTTATAGTTGCCGTCATTTCTCCTGGTCCTCTTCACATACGTCGTCCTTCTCCCTTCTTCGTTCTGGGGGTGTTCGTGAACTCTGTTTTCTGGACGGTGGAACGGCTTCTTTTTCTTGTTACCTTCCATTTTTCCGCGGGGCAATTTTCTTTTCACTTGCTTCTGTCTCTCATTGGCTTGCCCTTGTACTTGTCGTTTTTTCAGCTCTGGAACTTGTACCTGCGGTGTCTGCCGTGCCGGATCCTGGAAAAGATCTGAAAAAATTTGCATTTTATTATAATCGAAGTAGGGCTTGATTTGATCAATGTTTGCGGAACAGGTTTCACCATTTCTGGCTTTTAACACTACAACAGCGTGAGTTATTTTTTCTATAACATATGGTCCTTCAAATCGTGGAAAAAATTTGGCAGTTTTATCTTCTGGTGCTGAAGAAAGTGAATGCTTAATTTTTAAAACTTCATCCCCTACTTTATAAGTTACTCCCCGTCGTTTCAAATCATAATATAATTTCTGTTTTCTTTGTGCTACTTCCGTATTCTTTTTTGCTTCTTTTATTAGTTTTTCTATATCACCCATTTTAAATTCTGGGGCTCTTTGTTGCACATAAAATAGTTTATCTAACGGTGTTATAATCTTTCTGCCTAGAAATAACTCAGCAGGAGTTTTGCCCGTTGTATCATGTTTTGCGGTCCTAAGGGCGAAAGCAAATTCATTGACATATTTATCCCAGCTTTTATGAAAATTTTTAACATAACTACGGATAATTTTCACTATATTTCTGTTGACCCGTTCCGCTATATTTGATTGCGGCCGATACGGGACCATTTTTAAATGACGTATGCCCAGTTTTTGGCACATGTCTTCAAATACATTACTTACAAATTGAGGACCATTATCCGATATAACTTTTAGGGGCGCCCCGTATTTTAAAATATATTTATTTAAAATAGAATCAGTAACTAATTTCGCGGAGGCTCGTTTTAAGGGAACAATTTCGGTCCATTTACTAAAATGATCAACCATAACAAGGAGATAGCGACTTTTATTTAACTGACTTTTTGGGAAAGGGCCCAATAAATCGATGCCAATTATTTCATTTGGAAATTCGGATTTAATACTATTTAGAAACCCGCCCGGACGGAAATTAATATAATTAACGGCTTGACATGTTGGGCAGGACTGGACATACGCCCTTGTTAACTTTTGCAGTTCAGGAAAGTAGACTGCCTCGCGTACGCGTTGGATAGTTTTTCGAATACCAGCATGAGAAGCTAAAGGGCTGTCATGGAGCTCATGCAGGATATTTAATCTAAGACTAGCTGGGATAACAGGTCGATATCCGTTGTTGGAATTCGTAGTTTTTGTGTAGAATAATAGACCATCTATTAGTTCGTAATGGGCCGCCATATTTCTTATCGCCACAATATCTTGGTGGCTAAAATTTTCAGGATTCTTCAAATACTCATAAATACTTCCAAACTCAGGATCCTTACCCAGTTCTGTTATTACAGTTTCTCGGGAATTTATTGTACACGCTGTAAGCATTGCAACTTTTACGGTATTACCCTGTTCGTCTAATTTAATTCGTGATAGGGCATCTGCTACGATATTTTCCTTTCCGGGGGTATGCTTGATTACCAGATTATATTCTTGCAGCTTGAGTGCCCATCTTATTAACCTTGGGGATAAATTTTTCCTGAGTACAATCTAGTTACCGCCGCATGATCAGAGTATACTGTTATCGGCGCCTTTCCAAAATAGACTCGGAACTTTTGCATTGCTAACAGAACTGCAAGTGCCTCTCTCTCGGTCGCGGAATAGTTTCTTTGTGTTTGATTTAAAGTTCGGCTAAAAAATGCCACGGGCTGCTGATTTTGCGAAAGTACCGCTCCTACCGCATAATCCGAAGCATCCGCTGAAATTTCTAAATTTTCATCCTTTTCAGGAAATTTTAACACAGGGGCTTGCGTTAATGCATGTTTTAATTTTTCGAAAGCACTATTGGCTTCGGCCGTCCACGAGAATCTTGCCTTTTTCCTTTTTAATTTTAACAATGGCTCAGCGATAGCCGCAAAATCTTTTATAAAGGACCTATAATATGAACAAAGTCCTAGAAAAGAAGAGACCTTCTTTGCCGTGTTTGGAGTCGGATACTTTTGTACAGCGATTATTTTTGATTCATCTGTCTCGATCCCTTTTTGAGATATTTTGTAACCTAAATATTTTAATTCAGGGGCTGCAAATTTGCACTTTTCGACATTAACTTTTAGACCGGCCTCATTTAATAAAGAAAACACCTGTCTTAAATCCTGTATATGTTGGTCGAGATTATCACTAGTAATAATGATATCGTCTAAATAGATAAATGTGGACTTTCCAAGAACAGGCCTTAACACAATGTCCATGCATCGCTGAAATGTTGCCGGGGCGCCTGAAAGGCCAAACGGCATACGCAAAAATGCATAAGTGCCAGACTTGGTTATAAAAGCAGTCTTAGGCACGTCCTCAGGCCTCACCCCTATTTGAAAATAACCAGTCGTTAAGTCTAAAGTCGTCATAAATTTGGTTGATTTTATGTTCCTTAAAATTTCTTCTATGATCGGTAACGGATATACCGGATATTTCGTTATGGAATTTAATTTATGGTAATCAATAGCGAATCTCCACCTTTTTGGATGCTCCAAAGGATAATCATTATTTTTCTTACATAAAACCACCGGGCTAGCATAACTACTTGAGATGGGCGTTATGATCTTTTTACGTAGCATATCGGTAATATGCCATTCTATAATTTTTTCCTTATTCTTATCATACCGGTATGGTTTTTGACGAACTGGCAATGCATCTCCGGTGTCAATACTATGGTTAGTAACCTGAGTAAATCCTGGAATATCACTAAATAACGAAGCAAATTCACTTACCACTTGTCGGATTCTATCTTGCTCGTCATTAGGCAGGTGGTCAAGATTTAACCTTGGCGGTTCAACCTTTTCTACACGCACTGGTTTCATTGTCAGCTTAAGGGACGCTTCATTAAAATCCAGTGTAGCTTGTGCGTCTGAAAGAAAGTCTATTCCTAAGATCAAATGTGCTTCCAAATTCTTTACTATAAAAAACATCACCTTTACTTGTTCGTCCTTGATACGGATATACAAAGGTACTTTACCTACGCACTTACATTGTTCTCCTTGCGCCGCTAATACTGTCGTATTATCCGCATTATATATGCGGTATTTGCGAAAATACTTTCTAAAAAAGACTTCTGCCACACAGGAACACTGCGCGCCGGTATCCAGGAGTGCGGTGGCCGGGATATTATTCACCAAGACTTCAATCTTCGGAAGAGTCAAATTTTTCACCATTACTGTATTTAACTTGTAGGAAGAGGGGTTTTCGTGGCCTTCGGATTTCCGCACCCTCTCGTCAGCAGAAATCCGTTTTAGTTTAAATTATTTTTCCTTTCCGTGCTTTCCTTCTTTTTCCCCTGGCCTTGAGACTTTTTTCCTGGGTTACTATTGAACTGTCGACGTTCGCCGGCTGTTTTTGAATGCTCGGGTTTCCTTGCCCACTGATTCGCTTTTTCTCCGTAGCCGTATGCTTGAGTTTGCTGTAGTCTTGGCGTACCAAATTGGTTTCGCTGTTGATATTGGCGTCTTCTTTCGACGTCCGCCGTTCTTCTACTTTCAAACTGGATTGCTAGCTCAAATAACTTTTCCAGTGTAGTCGGATTTCTTAATTCAATAAAGTCTTGCACTTGGGGTAGTAACCTCGGCAAAATCACTTGAATTATTTCAGGATCCGGACGGTTTCCATACAAGAGCTTGAAAACGTGAATTTTTCTTAAAATAAAGCTCGAGAGGTTTTCGATTCTTTGTTGATATATACTAAAAAGTTCCGTTTCTAATTTCGCACGATCCCTTACAACAGGGAAGGCTTTTAGTAGGGCAGTCTTGAAATTTTCGTAAGTATAGGTGGGACTTCCTGCTTGACCCAAGAGACTTCTGCCGATACATTTGAACCAGTTAAGCGCTTGGCCCCTCAAAGCGCTGGTAGCTAAGGTAACTTTTTGAAACTCGTGCACGGGGTAGAGCATGAAGTGGTCATCCAATTTTTCCAAAAAACTGGTTACCGGTGAGTTTCCATTAAACGTTGCTTCTGGTTTCATCGAAGCGCGCATGGTCTGGACGATGTAACCGAATCCTTCCAGGGCGGCAGCTGGCATTTCTGGATTCTGAGCCGTTTCTGCAGGCAGCACAGGTTCTTCTTGAAACTCGGCCATGGTTATTCTTCTTCGTTGGGCGCCACTATCAGGTTCAATGTTCCTTCTAACCTTCTTCGGGAACATACAAGGACCTGACTCGGAACAGAGAGCTTACTAAAGCTATGTTCACTAATTGTGGTAAGTAGACAGGATACAGACGAAGGGTATACAAAACCCTTTATTTTTCTCTATATACAATAACTTCTGTACTTCGGAATACACTGACCCTCCACTCGGGGTCTAACGTAAAAAAGTATAAAAATAAAACTAAACTCTAATTTAACTTTAGAATAATACACGTGGAAGATTGGCCTTATAATAACAGGAAGCGTATGTAGCACAGAGACTGTGAACACTACAATACGTTTAATTTATCAAGAGCATTAAAACCTCTGGCCTGGAAGGCGAACAGCAACTGCGTAACTTCTAAGCTAAGCGGCCTGCGTTGACTTACTGCTTCCTCTCTGTCGCTTGGCAAAAAGGCCACACTTAAATACTTGGCGTTCGCCAGACAAACTTTGCATAAAAACCTTCACGCTTATAATTCTGGCCGGAAGTAGAAAATAAGAAGTGATAGTAAAGATTTAAAATAAAATAAACGTTAGTAAAACTTAAGATCCTTACACACGGACCTCTGAAATACCGGCTCAGAGTGCTGACCACTACACCGGGAAGGCACGCTAGAAATTCGTGAGAAATACCTTATATACTCCCCCTTTTGAAGGGCGACTGGGGTTAGAGACATTAGGTATTTTTTGGAAGCAGGCAAGATGAAAAATGAGTAATCGCCTTCGCCGGGAATCGAACCACGGACCTCTGGAATATGCATCCAGGGTGCAGACCACTACACTACGAAAGCATGCTAGGAAGGCGGGAGAAACACCTTATAATTTATGTAGGGGAAGCTGTGAACTTATTGGAGACTCTGTGTTATCTTATTTATCAGAAACGGAAATTTGTTTAAAACTTTTTTACGTCTAAAATTGTCCAGAGAAACGGACACATGTATTCGTAACTCATTAATCAACCAGTTTAATGTTTCAGAACCTCACCCCTTGACAAGTTCCATTTGAAGCTGTAAACAAGGGAGATTAATATTTTCTTTTTCGTATTCTTTTGCATTTCTATTCAAAATGCTTCATGTTTTCTTTTCTTACTGCTACTATATGAATTTTTAACTTTAATTTTAAGTTCACAGTTTATTTTAATATTCCCGTATAAAAGGCTTACTTATTTTACACCTTTAATTTCTTCATTACATCTTTTCTTTAGATGGGATAATCAGGATTATTGTTTCCAAGTTACTCAAACTTTAAATAAAATACGTATATCCAATTATTAATGATTTTTTTATTATAAGGTCACTCTAGTCATAATAAAATTGGCGATTTGCTGCAGTGAAAGAAATTAAATGTTTACATGAAAAAGAAATAAAACTTCGGAAATCTGAATATATTTTTTAAGCTTTTCGCAATACATTCTGTGAAAAGCATTTCAGAAGTTTGCAGCTGCTGAGTTTTCTCTAAAATCCAAATTTTAATCCGGAATAATTAGATGGTTTTAATAGTACTCCTGCTTTAAATTTCAGACCATTGTGTCAACAGCTTCCTCTGCCTTATTGTTTTAAAGACGCCATTTCGCCCCTTCGATTTCTCTTTTTCTTCACAGTTCTTGATTTCATTAGTTTAAAATTCTTTTTGGCGTTAATTTTAAGCCTTTTTCTACGCCCATTAATCCGAGACCTCGTTTTTCGCTATGCTCATTATCAGAATGTTTTCATTTAGCTTTTAAAAAAATTGGTTTCTACCCAGTAAAAATATTTCGTGTGACTTTGACAAGGACAAAATTACTAGATCTGAAAAAGATTAATCAAATTTTTATTTTATTTATTTAAATTTCTATTTAGTTTCTCTCTCTTTAGGACATTTTGCGATACCACTTAATGATTATAATGTTGTTGTTTTTGCTAATGCTCACTTGTCTGACCTAAAATTAGCCCAAGTTCACGAATTCGTCGTGGACTGGCAAGGAACGAAAGTTTACGCCTGTCGTTGACAATAGCCTTTAACATCTTACAGGTGACAGCGTGATTTAACTCAGTTCCAACCCCAATTTTGATGGAGAGCACCACGGAGGTTGGGTAGGGTCTCCCACCCCTGTTCCCCTACTACCAAACTCTTAAGAGGACTTTCGGCTCTTCGCATATTTAAAGTGCCCCCATGCCGCACGACATTTACAAACATTCACGCCTTCCTCAGGATTCGTACCCGGGCCCTTTGGCACTGCGGTCAGAGACGCTAACCACTGTACCGGTTGGGTGTCTTCATTATATTAGATTAGTTCAATGTAAAAATGTTAAAGTAAGTTGTGTCCAACAAATATGAAAAAGATCTATGTGACAAGTACCAATTCCATTTCAGTTATCTGTGAATTTGATGCTTTAGTTATTAAATTCTCTAATTTATATATTGACATTTAATTATTTAATCTTTTGCGGCACAGTGTGTCCGGTTTGGACACATCTAAAAATTTCCTTCTGTACGCACAGAAAAATTGAATGAAAATGATTTATAGGTTACTATAGGTTACTCTGAACTTTCTTTATTTATAGTAGATGGCACCTGAACACAAAACAGTCCATATATTTTAGCCATGTTTAGTTTTTTAAGACCCTCATTTTTCAAAGAAATCTTCCAGATTTTTTTAGGGTATTAAAGGAATTGTTTGAAAAAAAATTTCTATGTTATTTTTTTGGCTGTATGCTAATCTTCTTAGTCTATATTAGTTTTAAATTTTTACCTTGAAATCTTGCCTAAAATCAAACGGCGAACCATAGGTGTGCCCAGATCGGGCTCAACGATAATCTAGGACAACTGAGAGTACTTCTATGCTTGCTGATATCTAATATGCATTGCTATGGATCCAGTTTATTTGAAATTTTAAACTTACCTATATGGTTCCACTATATTTGTTGTATCTTTTCTCTGGTTAATAATAATAAAGATGATTTAAATAAAATTCTTTCAAAAATGAATTCCATTGATCCTTCTATTTTCAGTTCACTGTTGTGTTGAGGCATCAAACTCCTTTCCAATTTTTGACATCTTCATCATACACAATATATCAGATTTCAATATTATTGTACAGCGTAAACTTCCATCTATTTGCCTTCCACGGCACTTCAAATAATGTCATTCGACTAAAAGAAATTAACTTCATTTTATTCCTTCTTTTGTCACGCACTTTAAATTTGCTCCTTTAAATACGCTTTTGACCAAGAACTAAACGTCTTAAAATTATTTACTATTCATAGAGGCTTTTCAACTAAGGTTATTGAGCAAGTAGTTAAAAGCTTCTAATCCCACTGCCTTAAAAATCTCTCCCTTGTTTTCAGAGATTATAAGAATTCAGTTATCATTCTTTTCTTATAAATATATAATAATTGCGCGTATTTTACAGAAGTTTAATTTTCGAGTCGTTTTCTCTTCTATCAATAAAATTCGCAGTTCCGAACTTAAAGAACCCTTCCGAACATGAGTTCTAAGGATTCGTTGCCAGTTGCGATTTAATTTACATTAGCCAATACTAAGAACATAACTGTACTAACATTTCTCGCTAATGTACATTAGGCATATGTTAGAAAAACGAATCGTATAAATTAACTGTTGCCGCTGGTCAGAAAATCATATTTTCCGTTTTTCAGCAGTTAAAATTATTCAAAAGCATTTTTCATTTGCGAATTATATTTTCTTTATGTGTTCAACATTTATAAAAACCTCTTAGTTATAATCGAAGATACTAATTCCAATCCATGTTTTCCCCTCGACTTTTAAGAAAATTATTACATGTTTTCATATTTCATCCACAGTTGGAGCCAGCAGCTTCATTTTTTTCCTCTTGATGTTATCTTCTGAACACAGGGTTCTCTTTCTCCATCTGCACTCCTGCAGTTGAAGATAAAGGCCCTATGTTTACACCCTCCAAACTAGTTCTGCAGATTTACGAAAATCATGCTGATTCTTTTTGCCTTAATAGTGTTACGAATTTGGTATTTAAAAAGCTAATGTTAGTTCAATTACAAATTAAATGGTTTTATTTCTCGCGCAGTGCAGCGCGTGACGAATATTAAAAGAAAGCTAAGCCGGAAAAATTAAAAATACAAGAGCGCGTGCGTTAAATAAATAAATATCTCTTTTTGATTTCGAGAAAGTGCTGGAAAATTCTAGCGCGTGATTTTAAAATCTTATAAAAGGAGGAAAACGTTTCAGTTTGTAGTAGTTGCTTAGTTTGTTGTTGTTTAGAAAACTGCCGTTGTTGATTATAGCGAATTCGCGGATTAGCGTTCTTTAGCTGTTTTGAATTACGTTCTATTGTACATTTAAGTAGTTAAAAGATAACTACTGTGAGATATTGTGATACTGCATGATAATTTGAGAACATTTAAGCATTTCTGTTGTGATAATAATAAATTTTTGTTCATTTTTCATCGGACTTGTGCATTCATTTCATAACGAACCCGTACGCACGCAACAATTTTTGGTGTCAGAAGTGGGATTTTGAATGCCAATCACAAGAGCGATGGAAGAACAGTTAAAACAATTCATGGTAGCCTTTGCTACATTTAAAGAAGAAATGAATGACTCTGTTAAAGAAGAAATTAGGTCCGTTAAAGAAGAAATGAAGTTGGGCCAGGAATCCGTTAAAGGAGAAATGAAATTGGGCCAGGAATCCGTTAAGGAAGAGATGAAATCTCTTAAAAATGAGATGAAAGCAGGTCAGGACGAAATGAAAAGAGAAATTACCTGCGTAATAGAAAATTAATTTGAGGCTATGGAAGGCAGAATAGACGCGGTTGAAACTAAAGTTGGACAAATAGAAGAAAGAGTTTCTTCGGTAAAAGAACAAGTAGAAGAAAGAATTTCTTCTGTAAAAGAACATATAGAAGAGAGAGTTTCTGCCGTCGAACAACAAATTGATGATAGGGTTTCTGCTGCCGTCGCCAAAGAAGTTGACAGCCTAAAGAAGTGCATAGCGACGGTAGGAAACAATTCTGAAGGTTTCAAATTTTTATCGATGCCTACTCGTTCCGTTCTGAAACTATCTACATATGATGGGAAGACCTCCTGGCAGGTGTATAGGACACAATTTTCTATCGTTGCGGATGCGAATGGATGGGATTCCCAAGCTAAGGCCTGTCATCTCGCCGCTTCTCTGAGAGCAGACGCAGCGGATATCCTGCAGACGCTTCCCGAAAATCAAAGGCTAGATTTCGAAGCTCTATCCGGCGCTTTGGAGCTGCGCTTCGGCGAGAAATGTTTAAAAGACTACAGCAGGCTCCAATTAAAATCTCGTCAACAGAAGCTCACCGAAACGCTTCAGGAGCTCGCCACGGATGTTGAAAGGCTGTCACATCACGCCTTTTCGGAGTGCCCGACAGAAACAAGGGAAATCCTGTCCCTGCAATACTTTATCGATGGCATCCGGGATCCTGAAATAGAGAAAGCTCTTCGAATGGCAGATGTAAAGGATGTAAAAAGCGCTCTGTTGTACGCCGTGAAATTGGAGGCAGCCCAGCAAGCAACTCTTAGAGATCGCTACCCAGTCAGAGCTGTGCGAGTCCACGACCCAGGGGACCAATTGATGGCTCGTTTAGATGATTTATCCAGGCAAGTCGATGCTTCGATACGGAGTAGCAGTGAGAACAACGTGGCTGTAAGATGTTGGAGATGTGGTTCTGAAGGTCACCTACGACGGCATTGCAGAACACCCCAGGGCACGGATAATAAAACGGATGAGTTGACAAGACCAGTGAATGCTTTAAGACGGAATAGTGGTGAAACGAAACCGACCCTAAAGTGCTGGAATTGCGGTGTTGAAGGCCACCTACGGAGGAACTGCAGAACTTCCCAGAGCATGGAAAATAAGGCATACGATTTAAACAGACAATTAAATGCCACGGGAAGGAAAAGGACTGACAAGAAACCAAAGTGCTGAAACTGTGGAGCTGAAGGCCACGTACCAAAGAATTGCAGAACACCCCAGAGTACGAAAATTGAGACAATTTCTGAGCAACAACGCAGGAAACAAATTAATGACCATTTCAAGGAACGGAGGTTGCCAGATAATGAAAAACCCTGTTTTAAAGCGCTCAAGATCTCTATAGTGAGTGGCAACAATAACGGACTGTCCATCAATGGGAATATCGATGGAGTTCCTTGCAATATGATCATTGACACAGGAGCTAATGTTACCATCATTCGGAAAGATTTAGCTGAACAGTTTAAAGATAAACTTATTTGGACGCCATCCTGTGTTACCCTTCAGACTGCGTCTGGTGACAAGATCGAGATAGCTGGGAAGTTAAACGTGAACATCACGTTTGGAAGTGCCGCCTACCATCACACGGCTTATGTGTCGGATATCACAGATCCATGCATACTCAGATTGGACTTTTTAAGGAAATACAATTTTTCCCTAGACTTGAAAAACAACAAACTGCTTTCAGCATCTGATGGCATGACTATCCATCCTCAAAAGGGATCCTCACCTAGAAATGCCGACGCCTTGTCCGAAAGACCCAGCTCAGGAAGTTGCCGAAATCGTACTAGGGCCAAAAAGAAACGCAAGACTACCAGCTATTCTCCATCCCAGATGCTCTTCGGTCGAGACCTTCGTCTGCCTTGTGACCGCCTGTTTGATCGCCGTACGGATGCTCCTTCATCGCCTGAGGAACACATCCAAGATGTTCAGGCCCGTTTTGAAGTTATGCACCGTTCCGCACGAAAGCGAGTGAACTTGGCGACGGAGAAGGTGAAGACCACATACGACACGAGAGCTACTGGACATAAATTCAAACAAGGAGACAAGATGTGATTGTGGAACCCGATTCAACGAAGAGAACTCAGTTCTAAATTACAGTCACCTTTGGATGGTCCATATACAGTCCTGAAGAGACTGAATGACGTCATGATTCGTAAGTCTTCGAACTCTAAACCTAAAGTCGTTCATTACGACAGGTTAGCTCATTGCTATGGCTATACTACATAATTGTAAATAGTGTAAGACCATGGTCCTTTATGTTTTTAAATGTGTATTTGATTTGATTTGTATTTACTATTTGTTTTGTATTTAGTATTTGATAGCATTTGATTTGTTTAAGTTAGTTATTGCACTTATTGTTCATGTTGTTTGATATTGTGATGTAATGTTTATGCCACAGTTGTAAGTTTAGCTTCCTGTCCAGGGATTGTACTGCCCGGGACGTGCAGTCCTTGGGAAGGGGGCAGTGTTACGAATTTGGTATTTAAAAAGCTAATGTTAGTTCAATTACAAATTAAATGGTTTTATTTCTCGCGCAGTGCAGCGCGTGACGAATATTCAAAGAAAGCTAAGCCGGAAAAATTAAAAATACAAGAGCGCGTGCGTTAAATAAATAAATATCTCTTTTTGATTTCGAGAAAGTGCTGGAAAATTCTAGCGCGTGATTTTAAAATCTTATAAAAGGAGGAAAACGTCTCAGTTTGTAGTAGTTGCTTAGTTTGTTGTTGTTTAGAAAACTGCCGTTGTTGATTATAGCGAATTCGCGGATTAGCGCTCTTTAGCTGTTTTGAATTACGTTCTATTGTGCATTTAAGTAGTTAAAAGATAACTACTGTGAGATATTGTGATACTGCATGATAATTTGAGAACATTTAAGCATTTCTGTTGTGATAATAATAAATTTTTGTTCATTTTTCATCGGACTTGTGCATTCATTTCATAACGAACCCGTACGCACGCAACAATACCTTCAATAATGCCGGAATATATCATGAATATCCAGGGCAGTTTAAACACTTATAATCAAATAGTTTATATGAAAAACAAAAGAGCAATAGTTGTCCGATGTTCGAAGTTGGAGTTAAAGGGCAGGAGTGTAACGCCCAAGATATTTTATAAACATATCTAAGTTCAGAAATCAAGCTGCATTCGTAAATCTACTAAAAAGCCTATTCTCAAAGATATAATTTGGATACAATAGCTCAGTTTCAGCGAAAGATGCAGCTTTTTAATATGATGATGATTTGTTGTTGTCGTTGTTGGGTCTCTGATGAAGCATATTCAAATAGTCCCGTAGACAAAAATTATAGAGACATAGGATTTTTGATGCTGAGGGACATGAATAATGAGCAATGCCCTGGCCGGTACTCGGACCTCTCGAATACTCTCCGAGTGTGCTGACCATTACACCACGAAGGCCTGCTAAGAAGGCGTTTGAAATACCGTATATACTCTCCCTTTTAAAGGGCGATTGGGGATTAGGGGACCCAGTCGCCAAATCCCGGAGGTGGAGAATCATCATCCACCACGTTTTTTATTTCGGGCGCCACTGTAGAGTCATTACGTTATTTCGAAGCAGGAGATGTGAAAAATGAGCAATGCTCTCGCCGGGACTTGAACTATAGAACTCTCGAATACGCGTTGAGTGTGCTGACCACTACACCAGGAAGACATACTAAGAAGGCGGGAGAAATACCTTATAGTATATAAAGGCTTAAATTAGCATCGTTTAGCAACATTATAAATTAACATTTGCTACTTAGTTTAAGTTAAATAATAATGAAATATCGTGTAGAAATTTCTTGAAATTTTAAAGTTATTGCATCAAGGAAATGCTTGCCAAAATATATTATGACCTAATAACAATATTACATTTTACACTTATTTTGTTTGAATTGGATTTTTGTTACAATGATGAAACAAATGTGTGACCTTTCATTCTCTGGTTTACTTATTTGTACGTAGTAAAGGAAGTTTTGTAGTACAAAATTTTCCGGTATGATATTCCAACAAAAATATTCACCTTGACCTCTCCCGAATCCATTTGAATGATGTTTTTGCGTGACATCTGCACATCTGCAGAATAAAATACTCTTTTCCCAAAATAGATCGTAAAATGGATTCAGAAGAGTAGTTTTCATGACTTTTGTACGTACGTACGTATGTATGCATCTTGTATAACTATAAAACAAATAGCCTCAGAACATTCACATTTTGTACATGGGACCTGTAGTTGTGCATCTCCTTTTTGGTTGAAATCGGCCGTACCAAACGTATATATATATATATATATTCAATCTGTTACCCGGCTCGGTAAGTTCAATATTTTTATTCTTTCATGTTGAAAAATTATGCATTTTTTAAGAGTGATTACATTATGTTGTTCTTGTGTTTCGCTTAAGGCTTTTTTATGCCTTTAGTTAATCTGCATTCATTAGTTGTAGAATCACCAACAATTCTGAAGTTCTTTAAGTGCTACTAAGCCTAACGAAGCTTCCAATTTTTTACATTTGAATTTTTTAGAAGAATAGTTATTTAAGTCAGTTTCTACGCCAACTTTAGTGTCTTTTTGCAGAATGGGACCAAAATAAAATTGTCAGTTTTGGGCACCAAAAAATCTGCCTTCTTGCCCGCTGTCCGAGTTGGTTGTTTTTGAATAGAAACTCTTAATTTTAAATGTTAAAGTTTTTTTAGCGGTTTTAACTGTATTTCGTGTTTTATGTTTTTCTATATTTTATAATTTTTAATGAAATATTTCGAATTTTATGTATTTCTGCCTTGTCGCGAAGTCAGAACTGAATTAATTGAATGAGAAATATATCTCTAATGAAATTGGAGGAAATCAATTTAAATGAAATGCAGCAAAAATATGTACAATTTAATACGCTATACAAGGAATTCATGTTGTGTTCTGAACGTCCGAAAAATTTATCGGATATGTTTCAGCTTGCATACCACATTTCAGCATTATTTACAAATTTGCTTATTTCTTTCAAAGGTAGTTTTTCCGTCTTTAGAAAGTCTTCATTTGATTTCGAACCAAAACAAAAAAAAAAAAAAAAAAAAAAAAAAAAAAAAAAAAAAAAGAAATTGTACATTTATATTTTTGTAGCCACAAAAAGGAATAAGACCATAATATCTTATTTCAGTAAAAGGAAATTTGATGATTATCACGCGAACAAAAGTATTTCCTTTCTTATTTTACGTACAATCATTAAATTTTTGAACTTCTACTACGCATGCGCTGATTGTATAGAAATAAACAAAGAATCTCTGTGGTTATAATTATCGGACTATCTCAATTAGCATAAAAAGGAACAAAATGATGATAGATATTTTTGCAGGTTTAGACTAATTTGAAAACAATTTAATTATTCTGAATAAACACAAACAAATTAACTTTTATTATGTCCGATTATTCTGTAATTGCATTATTAAAGATGAAAAAAGGTATAAAACGCGAAACTAAATTTCAGGATATCAAAATACGCAATAATTAGGAAAAAACTATCTCATTTGGCTTTAAATAAAACAAACATAAACAATAAATCTATCGTTAACGCAATTATAAGCCTTTCCACTGACAGTAAAGCAAAAATATTTCTTTTCTTAAGTGAAAATAAATATTTTCACATTCTTATGATTTACATTTCTTGTTATTATTAAGTATTTTCATATTGCGGACAAAAGCTTCGAGAAATGTTCTTGAGATATTAAATTATTTCGAATATTTGTGCCCATTCATTTCCATGCAGAAGTACGTTTCCTTTATGACTTTGATCTTTCTTTTTATTCAGAAAGATTATTAGTCTTTTGCAGCTTCACCGGAATTTTCTTTTTCTCCTACTTTTGGAATGATAATGAAATGTAACGGCAAAGGAAAGAATTGTGAAAAACCTTTCATCTTTGGCGTTTGAATTATAGAGTTTTTTGCACATAGTATATTTATTGTAAAATGTATTAATTTTTATTCCTGCGTTCTTAGATTTAATTGAATTCGAATTTAATTTTGATTTGGTATTTTTTTCTTGAGGACCTTTTGGATTTGTTTCCTTTCTGTTTTGAATTTCTGCGTTATACTAATTACGTTATTAAGAGCAAAATTGACTACTGAATTATCAGTTCTTAAAAAATAACAAAGGATAAAATTTACTTTCTCGTAACATATGGTATATTTTATCATCTATGCAAAATAAGATCCAGTCTCGCATTCTAAATCCAGTTTAAAATTATGAGGATCATAATCTCATACAGAAGGAGAAGTCTTCTAACGTCCTTCACTTTACTTCCTACAAAGCACAGCCGAGACATGGCCGAACGGATAAAATTGTTTAAAACTGACAATTTAAGCCGTGTCCAAATCCTGGCAAATCGAATTGCTAAATTTGTATTTTTCGCTGTTTTCCCCAAAAGCAAAACAAATAAGAATCAGTCGTGTTCCTATTTATTTCTGCGGTGTCCGACCCCTTAAACGCGTAGTTTTTACGTTGTTGTATAATGTATTTCTATCGCCTTCTTAGCATGCCTTCGTGGTGTAATGACCAGCACGCTCGGCGCGTATTCAAGAGGTCCAAAGTTCGAGCCCCGGCGAGGGCACTGCTCATTTTTTCTCTCCCTTGCTTCGAAATAACCTAATGTCTCTACAGTGACGCTCGAACTACAAAAGATGGTGGATGATGATTCTCCAGCACCAGGATATGGCGATTGGGTCTCCTATTCCCCAGTCGCCCTTTAAAAGGGGGGTATATAAGGTATTGCTCCCGCCTTCTTAGCATGCCTTGGTGGTGTAAAGGTCAGCACGCTCGGCGCTTTTTCGAGAGGTCCAAGGTTCGAGTCTCGGTGAGGGCACTACTCATTATTTATCTCTCCTGCTTCGAAATAACCTAATGTTTCTACAGTTTTTGTTGTTGTGACTTATCTCATTTGTCTGTCATTATAACATCAGCACGAGCCCACGAAATTCATCGCAAGGTATGCAATATTGCGCATGTCGCTCGCAAGAATCTTGAGCAGCATACAAGTGACAGTACAACTTTTTTAAGTTCTGTCCCCACTTTTGATTGAGAGAACCCTGGAGAGAGAAGGGTTGATAGACTCTTCCCCTCTTACTCTATCACCAGCCTCTCAAGAGGGGTTTCCGCTCGCCGAATATTTAGAGTTTCCCCAATTCCGCGCAGACACTATACACTTACAAAAATCCACGCGTTCTACGGAATTCGAACACAGGCCCTTGGGTACGACAGTCAGCGTCGCTAACCACTATCTCGGCTGGACTTCAGTTTTCATGTTTTCTTGCTGTATTGAGTTAAACAAACAAACAGGCATAATATATTCTAGATTGCACTTATCCATCAAAAGGTTGTCTATAAAGTATAATGAAAGGATCTTATTTGTGAAAAATTTGTTACATCCTGATTACAGTTCTAAAATGTTGCAAGCTGTCCAAAAAGCGTGGCGACAAAATTTATGAACGTATGTTAAAAAGTCTGGCATATTATATAGCAAAAAAGAAGAAAAGAAGATTTAACAAAAAAAGAAGAAAAGAAGATTCATGTTCGCACATCAACTACTCTGTACTCATGAATACAAATCAAAGCGCTCTTTTGAACATTACGCTTGTAAGGTATTTTTCTCCCTCCTATCCGCATATCTTCGTGGTATAATTGGAAGCATACTTGACGCGTATTCGCGAGGTCTAGGGTTCGAGTCCCGGCGAGGGTTGTCGTAGTTATATAAAAAAAATAAACAAGCTTAGTTGGGAATAGTTGCACTAAGAATAATCGTTTTGTTTGGGAATACATTAATGTAAAAAAAAAATCTGATGTGGCCACCACATAAATTCCTTACACAGAATATTAGATTATACGGAGTTTTTGCTGCATTTCGTTTAAACTTATTTCCTCGAATTTCATTAGATGTATTTCGCATTCAATTAATTCAATTTTCCCTTTCGCGGTGTGGCAAAAATACATAAAACCTCGAAATATCTTTATTAAAAATTGAAAAATATAGAAAAATTATAAAACATCGAATACAGTAAAACAATTAAAAATATATAATTAAAATTAGAGAGTTGCAGAAACTGACTTAATTCACTATTTTGCTAAATTTCAAAAGTAAACAAACATGGCTGCTATGGTAAAAAAAAAAATAGGCTTATCTTGCGCTATTTATATACCGACTGTAACAAATACGGAGGTACACATCTACATGTTATAATAGTCATATATGCAAAATTTCAACGTTCTGGGGCTACTCGTTTTTCTGTTATGCGAGATACATGCATGCACAAGTAAATACGTATAAACGTCACGAAAAAAAAAAAAAAAAAAAAAAAAAAAAAAAAAAAAACTCTTCTGAACTCGTTTTGGGGGAAAGAGTGTTTTATTCCGTTCTTACGCACAGGTAACATGCAAAAACATCGTTAAATTGCATTCGATAGCTGTAAAAATGGATATTTTCATTAAAATATGATACCCAAAAATTTTCGCGATTACAGTACTTCCTTTACTTCGTACAAGGAAGTTAAAACATATTTTCACAATTTAAATTTATAACAAACGAACCTGGTTGGAGGATGAAAATCTTTAGCTTGTGATGAAGATTTGTGATCAAGTAATTTCTCTCCAAAGTTACAAACTTTATCAGTACTGAAACCCTATCACTGTCAAGCTATCAATTCTTAACAATTAAATACAGCGAATGAATTGTGGATTGGTTGATTTATTTTCATCGAATGTCCTCTACTATATTTACAGTATTTTTTTATATGTTATTCTATTTTTCTTTATTTATTGGCAGCACTGATCTTATCTCAGTTATTGATAGTTTCATTCTTTCTGCGTTTATTTTTGTTGAAGAAGTCGACGATAGGCAACACAGAATTTATTCTTTAGTAATCATCATATATACTCGTATTATTTCTATATTAATATTATTTCTGTATTAAAGGATTTTCCCTCTACCTATACAACGATATTAAGCCAATCTATCTCAAAGAACATCGAGAAAGATTAGGAAAATAGCTTAGCATAACAGTTACATCAAAAGATATAGTATAGTCTAGACGATAATAAAATACCGGAGAACTTCCGTACAAATTACAAGCTTAGCAAGGGTAGAACTAGTCTAGACAACGGCATCTAAGGTACTGATATTACAATACAACACTTCGAAGAAAGATTTATTTATAAACATGTCATAAAATCAGCAAAAAATTAAAAAAGAATTGTATATCAGTTAAGTATCATATTGCGTTTGAAAAATATTCTGTACATAAAAATTTTAGTAGAACTAACCTAGCAATGGCATTTAAAGTCTTAAGATTACAATATACGTTTTGAAGAAAGATTTGTATACAAAACATGTCATAAAGTTAGTAAAAAGTGAAATTCTATATCAGTTAAATTTCATATGGCATTAGAAAAATACTTTAAATATAAAAAATTTAGTAGAGCTAATCTAGCAAAGGATTTAAAGTCTTGAGATTACAATCCGACACTTTGAAGAAAGTGTATACAAACATGTCATAAAGTCATTAAAATGTTAAAAAGAATTCTATATTAGTTAAGTTTCATATGGAGTTAGAAAAATATTTTATATATTAAAAATTACTGCAAATATTCATAAAAGGTACTAATTAGATATATTATGAATAAACTGAATTTTAACTTAAATAAGACAGATATATTATTAAATAAAGATAAGTAAATGTTATAAGGAACTGGATTTATTAATTTTAAATCCCTTAATACGTTAACGAATAGCTGCCAAATTAAATGCGAAAGAAAAATTGAATATGCCTTGCTGAATAGGAACACACTGGCATGTATAAAGTAAGATAAAAGTAATTTCTCTTGCAGTGAAAACACATTGCTTTTAAATTATAAAATTGATTGATTAAATTTTACATTGATCTTACGCATAACCGAATGGTAACATATTGGCATATGAAAGTAAAAATATTTTATTTCGCTTAGTGGCAGCACATTGTTCTGAAATCGCTGAGTTTGTTATGTTGGCATTAAATATAAAATAAATGGAAAAAATTGAAATTCAAACTTCAAGGTGGACATTTTCCGATAGAGGACTACACTTATTTGAAATTTGGGGGCTCTAGATGCGCCGTCTTTAGACAATGCACCAATTCTTAATAATGAATGTACATGAGAAATTTTATATTTTTTCGCCGATGGAGTATGGAAACTCAGTTTTTACAAATACCGAGAAATGAGACAATGGGACATCCTTAAATCAGCTTGAATGGTATGTTCCTTTTTATGTCTAAACTCCACCTTTTCTTTCCCATAAATCGAAAGTCATATGATCTAATGTAGATGCAAATGGATTTCTTACTTTGACCTCTGTAATTCAAAGTACTGATCTCTCAAGCTTGCATAGCCGCTAAACTAAAGCTTGTAGTTGCTGTTGCTATCCATGAATATGATGTCCATGAATTTCGTGGAAGAATGGTTGCCAGTGCCTCAAAGAGGTGGACTTCTATTTCAACCCCAATTTTGAGGGACAGTCCCTCCGAGGGTGGTTCGAGAGTCTCCGACCCCTCTGCCTTACCATTAATCCCCAGATAGGACTTTCGGCTTGCCATATATGTAGAGTGCCCCCCTGCCACAAAGTCACTATACATTTATAAATATCCATGCCTTCTTCGAAAAAAGCTTCTAGTAATTGAGTTAACTAAAACCTCAACTAAGCATTTCGTAGGAGCCATTAACACGACATAGTTTCTTGCACTTTTTTATTGAGTTCGTTTAGGTGTTCAAAATTTATGTGAAGAACCCAGTAATCGAACCCAGATCTTCGATTTTTGCAACCCGTAATTGTCTACCAACTTAGGTGAATGTTGAGAATTGTCATCAAAAATAATTTAAAATATTCTCTAAATTAGAGGACAGAACTCCTCTTTCGATGGGCAACAAACATCAGTATGAAGACAAGAAGATTGATGGTCTCATCCCACTTAATCGCATAAAATTGAAAAAAAGATGCGGCTAAGTTTCAAATTCAACTTTTTCCTAATGTCATGACAATTTGGACTTTAGAGGTAGCTATTTAACATAAGAACTTTTTTATTGGTAAAACAGTGTATTATTTGAAAATCAGATTTTCAGATTGAACTTCGGAAGCAAAGCCTCAGACCCTTCATTTCATTGCAGCTGCGCCATCAGCAAAACTTACATAATTTTTCCATAAATTCTGTTTGTATCGAAGTATTCGTTAATAACTTTCAAACTACTCCTTCAAAACTGTTACCGCATAACTTGGACTTCATATTTAAATTAAATATTTTTGTGCAATTTCTTCCAAAATGGATTCTAAAGGAATGTTTTCTTGACGTCTGTACGAACATACGTATGTATGTATGAACATATTTTGTACAATTCACGAATGGTTAGCCGTAGAATATTAAAATTTTGTATATGGGGCTATTATGACAATCAGTTGTTCAACTCCTTTTGTTATTGCAATCGGCAGTACCAATATCAATATATATACTGGTTTATATGTACATATAATTAATATATATGTATATATGTGTAATATTACATACCGCTCCATTATTGTAAAAAGACGACTTGGAGAAAGAAAATTGTAACTGATTGGCGGTGGTTCTAGGCAAGATGCAGCAGCACTGCGCAGTTAGCAAGATGATACACGAAGACCACACATAACGATAAATTCCCCACATAATTTTATTCCTTGATAATGTACATCATCACTGTGGGTGCGCTGTGCACCCTGCCCAATTTTGTACAGCTTACATTTCTTAAACAATGAAAGAAAATTGGAAAAGTAAACTCTGCATGGTTAGGGGCAGCGAAATGAAGCAGAAGTGCAGAGCGAAGAGAAGGAGTGGTCACGCAATTAACCTTTTTATACCGAATTCCATTTCATAGAGCATGACAGATTGATGTCCAGAATGTCGGGTTCAGATATCGTGGATAAGTGCGCAGTACAAATTAGATGACTAATATTTTTCGTTTAGTTAGAAAAATTATTGCTTTTTTATATTTAGAATGAAGGCAGGCGTTAAAGGGTGATCTTTTATTTGAAAGGTTTTAGAAGATAGATATTTTATATTTTACATGTATACAACTCATCAGAATACAATTCACCCTACACACATATATATATAGATAGATATAGATATACCGAACCTCAAGTTTTTACTCGGTCTTTATTTTCGAAATCGTTGGTCATACTTATATACTTTCAATTATAAAAGTAATTTGAATAATTTGTCATGTTTTTTCAATTATTCAAGTTTTGTCAATGTCGAATTAAAAAAAATGACGAATAACGAAATCTAACTTTTAATGCGATTTCCCACTTTCTATACATATATTTGAGAAAGATTTATTTAGTTATGAAGAAATAAATTTTAAGAAGCCTACTCTCTTACGACAAAAATAGACCATGCTACTAATATCAAAATTTGTAGTTTTTGATGTCATTTTCAACTTGCCTTGAGAGATCGGTTATTAAAATTAGGATAATTCGAGGTAGTTAAGTTTAAATGTAGTAGAGGCAAAAATATGTATAATTTAGTAGACCGTACAAGGAAGTCATGGGGTGACCACGTCAAGTTTTTTTCTTCTAAATTTCTACTAAAGTTGGATGTAGTATAATTATTCCGGTTGCATACTATATTCAATTTACATGATTTTGCTTAATGCGCTTTAGTTGATGGATTCAATAAATTAGACGAGACTTTTTTCTGTGTAAATTTTAGAAATAGAATATTTTGCTTAAAATAAAACCCTGAACTGATATTTGAGTTTAATAGATCGTTATCACGAGAAAAGCACTAATGCTTATTAAATGCTTAAGAATTACCTGAATTTGAACTTAGGAGTAAGGGATAGTCAGAACGGGGAATTTATGTATTTGAATCTGAGAAAAGTTTACATTCTACTAAGAAAATAAAATGAAAAGTATCAACTTATCGTTTTCTGAAATAGCAAAGCTCTCGTCTGATCTTGAACTATTGCTTTACTGTTGAAATAACATTCCACTTTTTTTCCAAGAATTTAACTAGATATTGTGTTCATGAATCTTTTCTTTGTTAAAATTGAATTGCCTATGCAGATAAAAATTTCCGTTCTTCAGATTCGATGAAAGAGCAAGGAGCAGCAGGATTTTCCTCCCAGCTTTATAGTGCCATTTGAATATTTTGCTTCACCCTTCACATAATACTATCTCAAGAGATATCATTTGCATTTCTTCCTGTGTAGGAAAATATTTGGGTTAGAATAGATAAACCCGGTTAGGAAGAATTTTCCTTACGGTGCCTCTCTTAGCCAGTCTAAAAATTGCTTTCATTTCAAATTTGAATATATCCTTCATATTGTCTTTAAATTCATTAAATCCTATAACGTTATGAATTAATGTTTTAATTTTAGGGATTTCTGTCGTAGCGTTTGCTCGACTCGTATATGGGCGATCAGAACACTGCATCAGAAATTTTACACTAATAAATAACTTATTAAAACATTAAAAGCATGCTGTAGATACGGATATTAAAATTTAAAGATATAAAAATAACGATGTTCTAAAAATAATTGGATAAATTTGGTAGTCAAAATATTGGAGCCACTAATGAAATTTTTTAGAAATTGAAAATTTTGCAAAAAATGTTAAAATAAAATGACATTTGATACAGAACTAGCACATCGAATAAACGTAACAACACATTTATTATAAAGTATGAAATAGTTTCGTAAATTTAAAACATTTCTAAGCTATTAAACCAAAATAGTCTGCGCTACCTCCCCGGAATTAGGACTCCGTACTACTAGCCAGACGTTTTCTATTTCAGAAAACGATAAGTTGATACTTTTCATTTTATTTTCTTAGTAGAATGTAAACTTTTCTCAGATTCAAATACATAAATTCCCCGTTCTGACTATCCCTTACTCCTAAGTTCAAATTCAGGTAATTCTTAAGCATTTAATAAGCATTAGTGCTTTTCTCGTGATAACGATCTATTAAACTCAAATATCAGTTCAGGGTTTTATTTTAAGCAAAATATTCTATTTCTAAAATTTACACAGAAAAAAGTCTCGTCTAATTCCAGATACACAATGAAAAGGAGTTGTGGTAAGGAGAAGGAAAACATATAGTTCAGATGCCGATTTCGTACACAAAGCGTTTCTTCATGCTAGTTATATGAAAGGAATAAGGAAACAATTCTAAAATCAAAGGTAATCGAGAAAGCTATTTTCGGTTTACTAATTAATCACAGATCCTCAAAATAAAACGATTAATTTAGTAAAAAATTTTGTTAGCCGAAAAGTTGATGCGCAGTTAAGAATCCCAAATATAAAACAATAATAACAGGGTTTACTCAAAACGACCAAATTAAGGTCACTAAATATTTTGTTTCGTGTTCCGAAGAAATAGTTTCAGCTGAAGGGCAATTTTAGAGAATTAGGTCTAATCTACTTAGAGCTTTGTATATGTTAATTCGCTACTACGTTTTGGGATCTTAATGAAGTGAGAAGCCAGATACATAATACGGGGTTAGAATGATAATACGGGACCATGGAGTAGTTTAAATTTTTGAACGCGATGATAATACGGGGCCATGGAGTAGCCACTCCATGCCTAAGTTTAATGTTTTCTTAACATTTGAATTTTCTAAAATTTTAGTAAGATAAAAATCAATGGCTTTTTAAATATCAAATAATTTTGTTCTGAATTAGAATAGTATATTTATTAAAAATAACTAAAGGGACATCAGCCCAGTAGCGAAAGAGCGGCAAAGTCGCTGAACACAGGTAGCTCCGCCCTGGGTTCGATTCCAGGCGAACGGGCTGACTGCAAGTGTGCTTTAGTGGTTTTTTTCCATGTGTGACGTGTATACAAGTCAGTTTCCGTTAGTAAATCCTCCACAAAGGCATCCATCTCCTTGGGCAGATAGCTTTTGCATACTTTGCTTTGATTAAATAAATCAAAGCAAAACGAGAATCAAGGCTAACGTATCGAATCTTGATCATAATTTTTAAATGAATAAAAGAACGTATAATTTAAAAATTTAGTCCAATTGTTTCGAAATATAGTTGATCATAAGTTGAAATGTTTTGCACATTTATTCTTTAAAGAGGCAGTGATTTATGAAGATGGTATAATTGGATTGTTGGCAACTAATTATTTCTTCATATTTGGTGATCCAGTGTAACATTAATTGCTGCATGATCTAATCGAAATCGACCTTATTAGTAGTGGAAGAAATACTGGCATTATTGCTGATGAATTTACTAGCTTTTATTGCAGCAAAGTTGAATTTTCCACAGTGTAGCCAGATTAATGAAGCAGTATCTATAAACAGAATTGGAGACAAGGACTAACAAAAAATGAGAAATAATATGCAGCTGATTCCTTTTCCTAGGGGTTCTCAACCGGTGGTACGCGTACCACTGGTGGTACTCAAGAGAAAAATAGATGGTACTCAAAGAAGCAAAGTATTTTTAACTAATTAAATTCAAAAATTAAAATCCCAACTTCCATCCTGACTGACTGTTTTTCTTTAACACTTGTAAATTTATGAGATCTGAAGTTTTGTTCAAGAGTGGTGGTGGTAGTAGTACTTTATAGTGGTGGTACTAAAGATTTTCAGTTTTTGTTTAGAAGGTACGTGTTTGTCAAAAGGTTGAGAACCGCTGCTTTAGACTCTTCGCAGTGTATTGATTTCTATATGAGGAACATTTGTTTGTTGGGCACACTCTGAAATTTGGTACCTAATCGATTTTGAATGTTTCCACATTTTACTCTATAGCATCAACTTAACATCAACATAACAAGTACGTAAGAAATGAGGGTTATAAAAGAATTTTCGCTGACTTGACAAAACATATTTCATAACATTCATGAATCCGTTAATGTAAAAGATTTCTAGTCACGAAAAAGATATTACAAGCAGGAGGAAATTTTATTTAGCTCCCCACAAAAGCCATCTATCCTCAAAGCAAGTACTTTACATAACTTTCCATAATCAATTCCGAGTCGCTAAGATAACGTCGTCGTACACGAGAGATTATTCATAAGTATTCAGGACTGGTGCAGCTAAAATTCGATCTCATATCTTACAAATTTAATCCTTCTAAGAAATGCAAAATTTATTAAAGCTTTTATTAGAAAATTAATAGAGCAAAGAAATTAAGTCTATTGTAAGAATATTTCCTGTTCATTCTGAAAGTTTTATAACTATGCATTTTAAGTGATTCTGAGAGCCATCGTTAATAAGTAAAGATAATTTCAAAAAATTGCATTTTTAATAAAATATATATCATCAGAATTCATCACACAATTAGCATTCTCATTCTCTAAAATTTTATGATATGTCATTAGATGTTATATCACTTCGTGAAATTTGCTTTAACAGCGTTTTTTTATTCTTTCAAGATTCATGTATTTGTAACTGCTTCACGGACTTGAACTTTTTTTTAAAAAAGGAGATTATTGCTAAATTAGGATCTATTTCGATTTCTTAAAAAGAAAAAGATTAAATGCCCATTCGAAACTATTCTCAAAATGCTCTCATAAGTGTAGTTTTAAATATAGCCGACTTAAAATTCTCACTTTACGGCTAACCTTAGCAAATATTTTCCCATTTCCTTATACGAATTAAGTGCTTGGACAGTTTCATTAATGAATAGATAGTGTTCACATGTGACAGATGACGGAGGACGGGGACAGCTGGAGTCTAACAAAGGTAGGCAGGTATATGTCATACGCCCTCCACTATCTTATACCGGCAGCTCCCGAGGTCCAGGAAAACATAGTGTCCGCAATAAACCCGAAGAATTCAATAATTGGACTTATTGATGCAGTAGAATCTTGGCGTACGTGGCAAACGCAGGCTAAAAGTTACTTCGTAGCCAAGTATCGAGTTGGGTGGCAGAAGAAAGGTTCTGCTTGTATAGAAGCATAAATAACATATTTTTTGGACAGTGGCGTAGCTAAAGGAGAGGGAAGGGGGGACATCTGTCTCTGGGCTCAGCATCCAGGCGGCACCAAATTGATGTTAGAAAATTTTCGAATTAAATGTTTCTCATTCTTGACAGTAGAAGGGGACGCGAAATCTTCAGTTGTTTCCGGGCGATGAAAACCCTAGCTACGACTCTGCTTTCGAATCCTGCCAGACTGACAAGAGAGATATCTCTCCAATCTAAATTCAAATTCCAAAGTCTAATGAAGATTAAAATAACCTTTCTATTAATTCAAAAGGCGTTAGCCCAGAAGGACTATGAATTTCGTTTTGGCATTTTGCATCGAATTATTATAAACGGCGTATCAGTTCTCAAATTATTGCCACCAAATGTTAGAGCCTTGCATTATGTTTAAAGAAATTAAATAACGAAAAATTTGCATAAATGTATGTATGTTTCTCGCATTGTGATAAAACAACTGTACCTAGAGCCATCCAATTTTGAATAACGTAATCTTCCACTCAAATATGGGTATCTGGAAGCCCTAATTTGAAATTTGTTTTATCATCTATTTGTTTTACTAGGTATTTGTTTTTATTATCTATTTCCTATTTTTTAAAACTTGACGAATTTTTGATTAACAAACTCAACGATTTCAAAGCGAGGAATGTCAAAAATGTACAAAACATTTTTTTTCCTCCAGCGCTCGAGACTGTGTATCGGAAACACTAAAATTATGATCTTTTAAATTTTTTTGTGATATTGCTGTTGAATTGAATTCTATGGCCTAAGTGAGAAAAACGTGATATTTAATAAATAAAGGTAACATACGAAACGTTAAGAAATACCTTTTGGAAAATCTGGGAACTTTCAGATTTTTTTCTTTACATTTTAAATTTAACAGTATGCATCACTTGTACTACAAGATGAAGCTCCACCACTTCCAGATTGTTAAATTACATAGACTGAAATTCACATTCAATTAATGTAGGCCAAGTCTACTACACACAGTATAGTCTACTTAAACTGGCTCAAGTAATTAACGGCGTGTATTTAATGCTGACTAGCAAAATGGATAATGCGGTAATAAACTTTGGCAGAGCTCGCAATAGAACATAAACTCTAAGTGAGACTGTCAAGAGCTGTTACTCTAAAACTTACTTTCGGCTTAAATACTGTACGACTAATTTGCATTCAGGCGAATATTACACAAGGATGGAGTTAATTCATAATCAATACTCAGAATAATCGGTTAATAAATATAAAATCCTTTTGCCAATTCCTTCTCGTATTCTTTTCTCAAATGTAAGGCATTCAAGTTATTCTTCACCTTGATTCTGCCCTTTCATTCTTCCTCTTTAACATCCCTACTAAGACTAGCTGGTGTCAAACTACTAAGCTACTAAGACTAGCTAGTTTGCAAGAGCATGGGGAATCAATCCCCATGCTTTTGCAAACTCTCTTCAGGATTTCTCAGTGAGTTAATGCTCTTGTATACTCAATGAGTTAATGCGCAATCTTGATGCAGCGGTTCGTTAAAATATTGTATTTCACATTTAACTCTTATAATCTGCAGTTTCCGTATGGAAAAGTTTCCTTCCAAGAATTAACTGATTGAAAACTTTAGTATTTATAATAACAAATAAAAAAACTGAATTTCGTTGGTATTCGATTCTTTGTTTTTAAACTCTATAATATTTCCTGATTTCGTTTCTCCTTCATACCAATTGCTCAGTTTTCATCTTGAATCAGAAATTCTTATTATAATGTTTTTCAGTCTACTGTCTGAAGACTGAAACAAAGAAATAGTTTTGACTGAAAACCTTTCTGAGTTAAAGGAAGTCCGCTTTAATACAGTCTGAACTAGCAAAATTTTAATGCATGTCTTATCCGTAATACGAGAAATTTCGTGACTACCGTCATGTTACGGTTAATGCTTTGTTATTTTAAAGCAAGTTCTTCAAAAATCATTTGCCATTTTTTAAACTTCATATGGCTGAAATGTTTTACTTGCAAAGAGTTTATTTATAACACAAATAAATCATAAAAATAATGTAAAATTTAATATTGTTGCGTTCTTTCTTATTCTTCCACTATTGTTACGATTTTTTTCTTCCTTCACGTTCGTTACGGGGTTCGTGCGGATTTCGAGGGAATAATAGCAACACTACTTGATGGAATATTGAAACAGTCTTTATTAACCAGTATTGTCAGGACAGCTTCAAAACACGTTTTACAGTCGTCGATGAACTCCTATAAACACGCTGACACGATCAGCGACACATCCGTCAGGTTATCAGGCTATCACTGTGGAGACAGCTTCACTGCAAAGCACCAGAATACAGCTTCCGACTCTGCTCGGTCGTTCTCGGAACTCCACGTACTCTCGAGATTCCACGCTACAACTCGCGATGCACTCGACGGCACACAGAGCACGGCTCCCGACTCTTCGGTTCAGTCGTTCCCGGAGCTCTCTCGACGATGCACACGCTCTCTCGACACACACGCTCTCTCGACACGCTCTCTCGAACACGCTCTCTCGACGATGCACTAACCGCGATACAATAAGAGACTCCTTCAGTGAACTCGACGGCCCACTCGGCACTCGCTGCCCGGCTGTCAACTCGATCGACTCCGCAGGTATTGACTCGCTAGACATTAACTCCATACTGGCTATCTCGCAGTCCAGACGAAGCACTCTTACTCGCCTTCTAGATGAAGCGCACACTCACTGACTGCGGACCAGCAGGGTTTATATAGCTTTCGGCCTGTGTTTGAGAACATTCTGGGCTAAACTGGTAAGAATTCGTTCCAGAAGATTCTTCATCCGTTCATGGGATATTGCCAATTTTGTCGCGAAATGCACGATTTCTCGACAAATGTGGCAGCCCTGCCCTTCCTACTTTTTATGGCAACCCTAAAACTGCTTTGCGGGGAAGCCATCTCACCGCGCCTTGACATTTCGTAACAATATTTTAATGGTATTAATTTTATATTTTAATATTAGTAATGCTATTTTAATATTTTAAAAATTAATTTAATTTAATGATTATTCAAAAACGTCAGCTGATTTCTTTAATTGTCTGATATCTAATAGTTCACATAGCAAAAATGGAAATTCAGAAGTGTTAAAACGATACCTAAATACAGGTGTTAAAAGGATCAGTTGCAATCTGAAATCGTTTCTAATACTTCTAGATTTCCAGTGTTTCAGTGCTAAGTCGACTGTGTTTGGCTCCAAATGATTTCGTTCTTCAGTGAAAGGGGTTGGCTTAGAGAGATAATGTGAAGGAGTCATGTAACTTGCATTCTTAGTTATATTAGTCCCTTTCAGGCGCTGTCCCTTTACAGAAGTGGTCGATGAGATCGAGTTCACTGCAGGCACTAAGAGACTACTCTAATTTTATTTTAAACTTGCTTTATTGAACAGGATTATCAACAAAAAGAGACAGAACATTTTTCGCTTTTTTTATGTTAGCATGAAAGCGACTTTGTTAAAGTTTCCTGAAAGTTTTTTTTTTACGTACTGTAAGTACCCTCTAATTTTAAGTAAAGTGGATGGCTAAGCCCAAAAGTAGTCTTTATGGTGACATCAGTGTTGTATTTTTTCTCTTTATTTTTTAACGCTACCATTTTCAAATACAATTATATTGGTCTTCTAGAGGTTTTTCGTTTATTTTTTAAGAGTGTTAAGGTGTAATAGCATGGAAAAAAATGAAGTCCGTGTGCACAGAGTAATGGTTGTTAAATGGAACAGTAGACCGTTGATGTAGCTTTTCTTTTAAAAGTTAAAACAAAAAGGTAATGTGATGTCATTAGACTATTTTTTTACTTTCTTTTGGAATGTTCTTTAGTTTGCTTTAGTTACTTCTAAAAAAAAAAAACGGTGAAAACAAAGGTGAAAATGTTGAGCGATAATAGCCAGTCATTTATTTCTCTTTCCTTTTCTTACTATTATTGTTGTTTCGATCTCTCCGCGTTTATTGTAACTTTCCCCATTTTGGCTGTAACGTGGTTTTGTTGGCTTAGTTACCGCAATGCTTCGGAAGCCCAAAGCAGAAAGAAAGAATAGAAACTAGTTTAGGAAAGATATCGGCTACTTTGCGACGTTTCTGTGGGAAGATTATTTCAAATTCAGCAGCTGTCTTAGTAGCCGCTTTTCTTCCCCTCAGTGCTACACGACAGCAAAAATAATTTTTAAAATAATAATTGAATAATTAATTTATAAATAATTAATTAATAAATAATTTTACGACTGCTAATAAATAATAAATAATACGACTGCTGCAAAAGAATGAATCTACTCATTCAACAAAACACGTAATTTTTTCCTTTTTTTTACATACTATGCATTATTAAAGATTTAAGTGCTTATTATAAAATTTAAAATGACCGTTTGGAGAATGGGAGCAATAGCGATAGGTAAAAATAAATGTTTCTGCAAATAAAGTATTAATTGTCAAAACACTGTAGGTTTTACAAGTATGATTTAATAGAAGTCAAATTAAATTCTTTTTATTCTGAAGGAAATTTGACAAAAACTGCTATCCTAAAAATCTTACCTTACTGAAACGAACTGTTAATTGCATTAATATAATCTAATGTATAAAGCAAGAAAAATTAATTTAGCTGTTAAATGCAGTAGGAGAATGTAATCCAGTAAAAATTGCTAAACGTTAACTCATAATTCATTCTTTAGGCTAATTTTTCTTACTTTGTTTCTTAGGTCCGATTTAATTTATATGATATTTCCTTTCTGTGTCAAATTTCATGCATATAATTTTCAAAATAATTTCTTTTAGAGTTCACAGGAAATATTGGCAATGAATTCTCTAATTAACGTTACAGTAATAAAAGCAGAAAAATCTTATCTTTCTTCGTGTAACAGTAATCATCTTAATAAGAGTTTGGGGAAATCAAATAATGGTAAAATTATAATCTGAAGAATCCATATTCTATATTCCCTTCTTATCTACTGAAAAGCAGTTAGTTTAATGTGTTTAATGTAATAAAAATGAGATGAATATTCTTTCCAACAGATCCAGTACCAAGCGCTTCGTCTTGCAAATATTGGGTCGTACCTTTGACCCAATTGGATTCATCGGACCTTTCATAGTTCAACTGAAACTATTACTTCAAGAGCTATTGACAGCTGGAGTGGACTGGGATGATGAACTTCCCTCTTCACTGGACTACAAATGGCAGTTGTGGTGCAGCGATGTTGAACATTTGAATAAGGTCGCAGTTCCTAGATATTATCTTTCTCAATTCAATTTATGTGATTTTATTTAATTTGATATTCATTCTTTTTCAGATGCATCTATAGCGGCATTCGGGGCAGTGCTATATTTGAGAGCACTCACTAGAGACAATAGAGTTATCACTAGTTTTATCTGCTCTAAGAATAGAGTCGCCCCTCTCAAATCTATCACATTCCCACGTTTGGAATTGCTAACAATAATTGTACATGCAGGATTGACGTATAATGTGTTCTTTCCGGACCTCCCTGCTTCATCTACGACAATAATTTTCTGACAACGACGATGACGGTCAGGAGACGATGTGGTAATCGAAAACGTCTTCTCTAAAGAGGAAGACAGTTGATGATAAGAAGAAACCTTTAAACTAGTAGGTGTACTGTAAATGAGAGCAGTTAATCACACGGAGCGGAAAGAAAATGTCTCTCACATCCAATTAAATACGGTGCTAACTAAAATTTTCACCTTTCACTTATCCAAATTGTGTTAAATACCGTAACTTCAGACGCTTTGTTGGATGCTAGGTTTCAAAGTAGGTTTTGGGCAGAAAACGTTTTAGAGAATATCGACTATCCGATGTGGTGGGAACTAAGATGATAACGGCACAGGAAAAAGATTGTGAATGCTTAGGCAGAGTGACTAGATTTACAAGTTAAAAACGAGCACCGGAAAGTGCTATCTTTTGTAGTAAAACATTTATAGGCAAGTGTAATACTGGAGCTGGTTTTTTTTTAAATCTGCTGGGGTGAAAATTAACTTTCAGAAAGGTACTGTGCAAGTCGATATGAACAAGCTGATTGAAAAAGAAATAGAACTGTCGGTCTTGGACGTGAAGTGACTGAATCTGGAAGAAAAACTAGTTTGGAGTTTTATGCGTGGATGTCATGTTATGTATTCTATTAATTTTCTTTCCAGCTCTGTTTAAAAAAATATGAGTTTGTTAAAAAGCTTCCATTTTATTTGAAAGCTAAATGTCTGCCCCCTTTTTTTTAATGACAACTGAGCTAGGTGTAATGACTGCAGCCGAACACAGCTCACAAATCATGACCGTTGTTTTTACGATGGCATCACAGCCATAAGCGATGTACTCTGGAAGAAGCAACAGCTCAATCCATTCGTACTTCACATTAATACTCCTTTTTTCGAAGAAAAAGTTCCTCCTCTTTCTTTTGACTCGCCGTCGATTTCGTCGATGCATTCCATCCACAAAAATGTTGAGTTATTTTATGGGGTGGATATTTCACTATTCGCATTTGAAGGAGGTATTTATTTTGATGCTGTCTGGGTTACATTATGAGAAACAATTTTGAAAAAAAAAAAAAAAAAAAAAAAAAAAAGATAAATATCATACTATTGAGATACTGGAATCTCTAGTAAACAGTTGCTGGAACGTTGTTATACAAAATAGTATAAATATTATAATATAAAATTAGGCTTTAGCATTCCCATTGCACATCCAATGTTTTTGATTGATCACCTAATATCCCATACATAGGGAGAGAAACAGAGAGCATTGAAAAATCAGTTAAATTGATTTTTGTCCAATTGTTTAGTTTAAACAAAATATAATGATACTTGAATTTGTTTGAAACTTCAGTTTATATTGAGTTACGACCTGTGTTAGTAATTTATCACTCCTGAAATTTAGAAACGTATCATTCGTTTGTTTTCATGTGACATTCTTCAACTTATTTCTTAAATTTTTTCATGTTACAGGAGTTACAAAAAAGCTTTACGTTACAATTTTTATAATTCATCACCTTTATTTAGTTTAAATACACCTTGCACAAAAAAGGGGACAGTTCTATATCTGCCTTTCTAGTAACGAAATTTAACTTGAGTTTTTCATGTCTCGAAAGCGGAACTTAGGATATATAATAGATTTATATATAGCATTTTTAGCATAGGTATTTGGACACAAAATCCGACTTTTTCTGAAGTGGCATATCTATTTTCCCCATCTGTTCTACGACTCAAATTATATGTAAATATTAAATTTTGTGAAATTTGTTGAGAAAAGCACAGAAAAATTTAAAACTTTATCTTGGCCCAGTTTTTTTCAGTTTGCTCCAAAGATAATTCATTTGGAGAAATTCTTAATTTATCACAACCTGTTTCGCTTTCCCTTTTTTCACTATGCATGAGCGGAAAAAAGTGCGCCATTAATTTTTTCAAATAATTTTAACAAACTGTGTAAAGTCCATTTGGCGCACAAACATCATCATTTTAATAATTCATTAATCAGCTATACTTTGGGTCATATATTTTCTTTATTGTAAACAGCGGCAGATAATTTTGAGGATAAACAGAAAAAAATATTTTACTTAATGACTTTAAACAGCAGACAAACGTGCTACAATTTATCAAACGTATTCCCGTGTACAAAAATTAGTTGCCTTTATTTACCTTTCATTAAAAGATTCAGTCATGGTTTCTTAATGTCAAGATTAGTTACAGTTAAAGGATCTCATCTGAAATAAGAATTAGGGCGGTTTATGCGTATATTGAGTCAAGGAATAGTAACTGATTCTTCTTAGGAAAATCTACTGAAATATTGTAACAAGAAACATCTAAACATATCTTGATTAGTTTGGTCAATAACATCATTGAGGTTTTTAGCAAACTTTGTGTAGCCTTATTTTGAATGTTATCAACGGTGTTTTCCGGGGATGCAGATTTTCGGCAATTCATTAGCATAAACATCTTTAGGAAATGTATGTATTTTGAATAAGTAGAATTTTTTAACGCAAAAAAGAAAGTGTGTACTTTGTTTTTGATATTAATTTGCTATTACTTCTTTCGTAAAGGAAATATTTTTGAGCTGATGTCACTATAAGGTATTTATCCGCCTTCTAAGCAGGCCTCTGTGGTGTAGTGAGCGCGTATTCCAGAGATCATGGTTCGAATCCCGGCGAAGGCGTTGCTCATTTTTCCTCTCTCCTGCTTCGAAATAATCTAATGTCTCTACAGAGGGGCCCGAACTAAAAGAGTGGTGGATGATAATTCTCCACACCCAGGATTTGGCGATTGAATCCCCTAAAAACCACAGTCGCCTTTTAAAAAGAGGAGTATATAAGGTATTTCTCCGGTCTTTTTAGCGTGCCTTCGTGGTGTAGTGGTCTGCATTCGAAGAGCCAGAAACCATAAGGAGATATCTGAGATCTTATAGATATCACAGAAGAATATTAAGAGGAAACACACACACGTTGATATCTTGGTTAAAATCAATTTAAAGGTTTGCAATACGCAGAAGAGTAAGAAAACGAACTGCCATTTTTGGATTCTTTAACAGACCTTTGCATGGATGGAAGCAAGTTTAATTTATTCAGTTGCGATGGTGAAGATAAGATTTAGAGAAAAAGGAAACATGAAATCAAACTAGAAAATTTTGTTCCTATGGTTTAAGCATAATTTGTAAACCATAGGCACCAGAAACTGGGGGTATATATTGAAGGATATCATCTGAATATATTGAACGTTAGTTTGCTGTCTGATAAACGGATTAGAGTTGAAGGTCAAAAGGACTTTTCACCAGGATAACGATTATCAGTGCACTGCTTGGGTCCTGAAAACTGGTCTCTGTTACCACTTTTTACATCAACTTCATTTACTTTTAAAATCGCCTGGAATAAATCCTATTGAATATACATAAAAAGGAATAGGAACACGTAATTGAGAAATTTAGCAAACAGACATGGATCGCAAAAAGTTCAAGGCAATTTTTACTAAAGATATAATAAAAAATGTCAAATTGTGAATGAAAAAGAATGAAAAATTGGTTTTATTGCTTAAGCCATTTGTATACTTGAGTCTTGTTACAATGTATTTTGGGAAATAAATAATCATTTTGGTGTAAACCTTCGTTCTTTTAGGATAATGTTTGTAAATATTTACTATCCATATTACTAAAAACTTTAGAATTTGTGAGTATATAAGTTCGCAGTACTTGTGGAAAGACGGTGACAGATTCACAAAATTTTAAACGCATGTAGTTTTGTATCTGAGAATGTGCAACTCAAAGCCAAAAATTTGAATTTTTTATTTATTTCATATTTTTCGCTAATTTAATAAATTTTACATTGAAGAGATTCATAAAGTCAACGTATATGTTCTTGTGCGTGCAATTTATTATAGTTATACATGCGCTTTTATGACTGATCTTAAATGCGGTATATTAAAATTTGAAAACTAGAGAAAGAGTAAGAATGAGAAAAGTAAACATAAGAATACTTTGTTGTGTAGGATTTTAGTGAGTAATTCAAAGGTATTCATTACAAAGACATTTCTTTACTTGCCATAATATATTAATATTAGTTTAGATAATTTATTTTACTTTTTAGTACATAAAAATATCTTCCGGTTTAATAATTAAATACACTGCTCTCGCCAGGACTCGAATCCTCGACCTCTCGAATACGCAATCTAGTATGTGTCCAGTTACGCCCCGAAAATATACAGAAAGGAGGAAGAGAATGGCTTATGTAATTCCCCGTTTAAAGGGCGACCCATTCGTAAAATCCTGGTGTTGATGAATTGTCGTCCACCACCCTTTTAGTTCGGGCACCAATGTAAAGGCATTACGTTTTTCGATGTAGGAGATGTGAACAAATGTGCAGTGCCCTCGCCGGTACTAGAACCCTGGGCCTCTCGATTACGTGTCGATTATGCTTCCAATTACACAGAAGCCATGCGGAAAGGAGAGAGAAAATACTTTATATTCTTTTATTTTGATTGAAGAATTTGAAGATAAGGAATACAGCGATCGTTTTGTAACAGTTATCATGTATTTTATTTCTGTTGTAAAATTCCTGTCAACTATTCGTCTATGAAATGAATTGTCAATGTCTGAATGAATGTCAACAAATGAATTGTCTATAAAAAACTGCTGCTTTTTTATTTGTTTAATTTCTTTTATGCATCTTTTTAGATTCATTATATTATTTGAATAAAACATGTAGCAATGATTAGGTAATTCTTCAGCTGATATAATTTTTGTGTATTCTGAGTTATAAAATAAATGAGATGTAACGTCCTTAAGTGAACCTAGCGCGAGAATGTCGCTATCGTAAATAAATTTTAAAGAATGCATTTATTCTATTGTGGCATTTATTCTGTTGACGAAGTAGATTTAATTCAGTTCAATAAGTTTAAATGAAATGCAGGGGAAAAATGCGTACAATTTAATATTCCGTACACGGAAGTCGTGTGGTGCATACATCAGTTTTTTTTTTTTTTTTTTTACTATAGCAGCCATATTTGTTTACATTTCAAACTTAGCAGAATAGTGAATTAAGTCAGTTTCTGCACCTTCAGTGTGTTTTTGCCGAGTGGGACAAAAAGTAAACTTTCAGTTTTGTGCACCGAAAAATCTGCTCTCTTGCCCACTGGCCGAATGGCTTGTTTTTGCTTTGAAATCTAATTTTAATCGTAAAACTAATTTTAATCGTAAATCTAATTTTAATCGTAAAAATTTTTTTAATTGTTTTAACTGTATTTGGTGTTTTATCTTCTATATTTTTCCATTTTTAATTAAGGTATTTTGAGGTTCTATGTCTTTTTTGCCTTGCCACGAAGTGAGGACTGAATTAATTGAATGAAAAATCTATCTCTAATGAAATTCGAGGAAATAAATTTAAATGAAATGAAGCTAAAATTGCGTACAATTTAATATTCTGTACAAGGAAGTCATGCGGTGAAAACATCAGATGTTTTTATACATGTGGTTCATGTTATAATAAGAATAAGAATATTCTAATGTTATAAATATATTTATGTTTATTCATATAGGCGTATGCTATATTATAAAAAAGATTTAGTTCGTTCTAATGTCAAACGTTAAAGGAGATAATAAATTATAAATATATATGGTAAAATGTGTTGTATCATAAACATTCTAATAATTCTGAGGCATTGAACTGGGAAGTGTGAACAACGGATAACATTAATATATGTATGCCTTATGTGCCAATCATAATCTACCTTTCCAAAATAATTCAAAACTTAACATGAGAAGCGTAAGATTAAGAAATTCATTAATTATCACATTTATTGCAAGGATTAATCATTTTGGTCTCGAAGCCATTCTGTGGAAAATACATTCTACGTCGAATATAATTAAACGAATCATGTTTATCTTAAACTTTGGCTAATGACCCGTAAAAGATCATAACCCTTAACGATCAAATTATTAACTCTGATGGAGTGGCGAAGGAAATGTAAATGAGAATTAATAAACTTTAATTATTAAAGAGAGAGTTTGCTGATTATTCAAGATATAAGTTAAACCATTTTGCGTCCTGAGAGGCAAATATTATTATAAAAAGGATATTAATTTTTGAAATAATATGCAAGAGATGGCCAACAGAAATGAGTGTAGATTAGCAATAAATGAAGGAAATGTGTATTTGGGTACGGGTAACTGTTTTGTATGAAGTTCTAATATATTTATTTTGTAATTAATATATGCTAAATTTAAAATTAATATGGTGACCATTATACATCAAACAAACATTTGTTTTATTTATCTATACATATAATAAAAGAAAGAGTTTGTATGTGTGTGTCTGTGTGTGTGTCTTGTACTGCGCATAAGCTAATATGCGCAGGGCTACGAAATTTAGTACATAGATGCATCTAGACAAAAGCCAGTGCACCTCGCCTTCAAAATTCGAACCAGTGTCTTCAAAATTCGAATAAGATTTTTTTATTTTGTCTTTTTTGATAAAATCGCATCATTTTGAATAGTTTCATTCTTTTAGAAATGTAGTTTTGGCAACAGTTTTTCATTCAATGTTTTGTATATTGGACTGCTGACTGTTGAAAATCAGTACTACTGCCACTTGGAAACATGAGGGCGATGATGCTGTGCAGTTTTTATATTTAATGTTTCTCTTAGATACTGGACGTTTGTCGAGAGAAGGCAACGAGAAGTTGGTTAGTTTATTTATTAGGATATTTAATATTTGTATTAAGGCATATTGCTTATTTCATTGTAATTTTTTTATATGTAATACATTTTTATTGAAATTTCTGTCTTTATTTTTGATGAAGTTGTTCTGCAGAGTAAAATTCTGTGCAGTTTTTAAATTTAATGTCTGGTGTTCCCTTTAGGCGTTTTTCTGGTACATTTAAAAGCCAGACGAAGGCTGGCCGCATAGCAGCTAGTTATTACTAAATGGACGTTTGTCCCGAATGGGATCTTAGCCTCGAAACAGGATTTTACGTTGAAACATTATAAATGGAGTATCACGTTTCACGTTGTTGCTACCAAATATTATCGCCTCCTAATATATTAAAATAAATTAATTACTGAAGAATCTGCTGGCACGTATGCATATTTTTCCCATTGTATAAAATCAACGGCACCTAGAGCCGTCAAATTTTGAAAAACCTAGTCTTTCACTCGAGCAGGGGAACCTAGAAGCCCGAATTTTGAATTTCAAATTTATTTTATTAATCTAATTCAAAATTTAAAAAAAAACTAGTTTTTAAATAAAACTCAGCGATTTCAAAGCAAGCAGTGACAACACCGTGCAACACATTTTTATCTCCAGCGAGCGAGACCGTCTGTAGGAAATTCTAAACATAAGGTCTTTTTTTATATTTTGTGATTTTGCTGTTTAATGAAATTTTACGGGGCGTAAGCGCCAAGAACGTGCATTTAATAGCTAAAGTAAACATACAAATCGTTAATAATAAAAAGACAGAAATGTTTTATAAAGCCATCCTAGTAAGAAAATTGAACATTGATATGCTGAGCTGAGAATAGACTGAACACTGAAAACCGTAGGTGAACACTTAACTCTGCATCGTTGGAATACCAAGCATCTGCTTTCAAAATTTTTGTAATTTTGCTGTTGAATTGTATATGGTGTAAGCGTCAAGAAAATGATAAATAACAATAAACTTAAAAGGCAAAAACAAATAACGTAATGAAGCTAAAAAGACAAATAAATTAGTAAAAATAGCGTAATAAACCTAAAACGACAAAACAAAAAGTGGAGATGAGTGTAACAGCTGCTGGTAGACTTCGAGCTCTGCGATAGCGTAAAAAACCTTGAGAAAGCCTTTTGAGTGGCCTTTAAAATCTGAAACCTTCCAGATTTTTTTTCACTGTGTTTGGAACGCCTGAGTGTAGAAAATAATTAAGCTGAATTTTGCTGTCACCATATCATCGCTTCCAAATGTTTCCAGAAAATGTTACAACTTTCATCACGCCGTATTACGCATTTAATTTCCTTTTATCATTTAAAAAAATTAATTTTTTTCTAAAATTTTGAGTTGAAGGTTTCCCAAAATGGCAGATGTGATTGGATAAATGACGTGCTTTAAATCTAGTTTTTGAGATGGAATTGCTTCTATAAAAACATTTGAATATTGCGAGTATTCATTGAGAAAATTCAAAGTATTTAAAAAAGTCAAGAATGAGCGCACTCTGAGATAAATTATATTTCACATGATAAGCAACACGTCGATCAGTTCAAAAATTTTATCCTTACGTATCATCGTTAACTAGAAATACAAATGAACACGTTCTGAAATCATTGAGAGTCTGGCAAGCAGTTTTAGAAGATGATTCAGGTTTGTGATGCGTTCTTTCTATAAAAGATATTTTTCTAAAAACAACACTGAATGAGGAGATGCTTTCTCAAGGCAAAAGAATTTTAAAACGACTTCTTTCCTACGATAGAAATGGTTTTACGTTTTCTTACAAAAGCAACTCAGAAATGAAGAGAATGGTGATCAAAAGCTGAAGAAAATTAAAAAGATCATATCAGATTCGTCAAAGGTGATGTTCACTACTTTCATATTAATGAAAGGACATATAGGTATTGTTCACCAAAAACTTAGAAATTTGTAAAAATTATAAAACACTTTCATAATTCTTCGTATGTAAATGGACTTATGGCGCTACATATAGGAAAGAAAAATAAATAATTTTCTTTTTTAAAGAGCATTATGTGTTACTATAGCTAAACGGATGAAAGAGCAAAGCGCTTATCAACCATAAGAATTTGATAATTCTCTATTATATACTTCGGGAAACTTATGTGCTTTTTAGGCAAAACTATAATGGAGAGAAATACATAAAACATTTTTATTTTTATGATTATTGTAATACATGAACCTAGAATATCACATATGAAATTTCCTAAGCTCACAAAGAAAGTTTGCCAACATAAAGCTGCAGATATATATGAGAAAGAAATACACACATGATTTTATACATTTAGAAACAACTCTATCAGTAAAAATCAACTGCTAAATAATGGAATATGCTGCAAAAAATAATTATATGTAAAATTTTATACATTATAATATTTTCTAGAGCATAATGCGAGTCGCATTAAAGAAAGAATGACGCAGTGGAATGGGAGCCATCTACTTCCATTTTTGGTCTTAAATTGCGCTTTTTTTACCCCTTTCCTAGCAATTAATTTCAGTACAGCAAAATCAGAGCAGCTGCGTAGACCACGCAAGCGAGCAGAACGGGAAGCGACACGTTTAAGATGAAAGCCCAGTTCAGAATGATGCAGTAAGTACCTGCGTCATGAGCGTTATGCAGTAATCATATCACATGGGTTTATTTTAAAATGGTCGAATTAAGAGAAACTTACTATAAGCTGTTAATATTTTTGGGAGAGAAAGGGAAAACTGCTTTATTAAAAGAGATAATGAAAGGGCTATCTTAAATTTAAATTAGAATTTTTATTTAAATTTTTTCGATCTACCATACACATGCCACCTTTTTCAAAGCAAAACTGGCTAAGAGGCAGTAAAATCGTTTTTTGGAGTTAAAAAAAAAACGTTACGACAGTGAAAAGAGAATGAAGAAAATATATTCTGCAAAACACAAATCATAAAATAAATAATAATTTTGAAATAATTGCAGAATATAAATTGTGAATAGTGTACATTCCCTAAAATTAAGCGTAATTTTTAAAATCCTGCTGTTATTTTCCATATTCATATACAAAATCATTTGAATCATGCCACACATGTACCTCATTCTAAAACTAATTTTAAAATTCTTAATAATTATTCAGACTATAAAACTAAACTATAATTACCACAAATTTAAATAACCTTCCTCAAAATAAAATATTTCAAAAATTAAAATTCGTTACTAATGTTATTTAATATAATTATTGAAAAATTAAGTTCCTAATACCATAAAACCGTAATTGATCTGTTCATTAAAAAAAGTTTTATATTGTAGGGGTTTATTTAAATTTCCTAATAGTTATTTTTATTTTTGAATCTTTTATTTAATTTTGTTAATCTTTTAATCTTTTAATTTCTTAGTTCCCACCTATAATTCTCTGCCAGAATGAGTTTTCAGGATTGCGTTCTATATAAATGAGACAGATCCCGTATTTATGTTGAAGTGCCCGTCACTTCAGTAGAAGAGCTTAGAATTTCTTAGTAGAGTATGTTCTGGCTACGTCGCGTTGCTTTAAACCAAATCGTACTACTCTCGGCCGTATTTATTTATTAAGGATATCGTATTACAATATTTCACCGATTAAGGGTGTTTTATTGCTCTTGGTTACATTTTGCGTTCACACAAGTTTCGTGGGCCAAAGTGTTTACCTTGGAGATACAGATATGGCGATAAAAGTCTATGCGTCATTCATTCTTTAAAATCCTCCTTGAAATACAATATTACGGCTTATAGTTAGAAAGAGATCTTGTCAGGAATACAAAAATGGGCTGTAATCATTCAATATAGCTTTTTTTCCTTCTATTGCTAGAATCAATCAGCATTTACTCAAATCATTGTGGCTCCAGCCAGTTAGGGCCTGTCGCGAGACAACGTTGGGTCCCCTCTTTCGTTTTTTGCCCTAAAATGTCAGCCAACATCCAGTCAGAGGAAGACGCAGAACAAGAAAAGCTAGCCCCAGATCTTTACTGCATCCCTTTTACAATTTCAGACAAAATCTGATTTTTTTACTCCCGCAGAAGCCTTGAAGAAAACTCTGTTTTATCCCCACCAAAATTCCACATGTTGAAAGATACAAAAATTAAGCTTGACGACCCGGATGACTTTTATCATTGTTCTTTTAATTATTTTCAGTCCCCACAAACAAAAGGAAGCACAACTGCTGCTACAGAGACTGTTATTTCAACACCTGCAAAGTGAGTAACCCAAACGTGTGAGAAAAAGAAATTTGATTACTACTAATTTCTGAGAACAACACGGAGATAAGGTGTCTCCTGCCTTTTTAAATGCCACCTCAAAAATTCATTCGACGGCCCCTTCATTTGAAAAAACCATTTATTTATCACATGTACCATCCATAAAGCAAAAGCGAAGCAAAGAGGCCAATTATTTCCTTTTCTCACACCCAGTAAACGAAGCCTCCTGTAGCGACGGATACTTTAGCAGCTCTTTCTCATTGTAAATCCTATTCGTAAGCCACCAAGACAATCTGTTTAGGGAAACTGATCAAATCTTTCGAAACCCGCTTCGGTCCAGATATTCCGAAAAGTCATTCCATGCTTCTTCGGAGAGAAAATCTAACCATCGAAAATAAATACACCTAAAGCTTTTAGCTGCCAAAAATAAATATCCACTACCATGTCAGCGAATTATTTTAATTAAATAAAAATCTTAATAGCAAGTAAATAAAAACCTTAATAGAAATTAATTAAATACTATTAGCACAATTAAAATTTGCAACACAACAATTCACATAGCATAAAATCAAAATGGTTGGAGCGGCCATAGTGGCTCTTACGTGCCACAGGAAGAGTGGCCAAGGAATGCTTTGATAAGCGATGAAGAAGAAATTGCCAAAGCAGTAGTTTCATTTATACGATTAATGTCAATACTTATATGATTTTTTAAATAACCGTCTATTAAACCACAGAAAAAACTTTAGGCTGATGGCTTAGATTTATCGATTTGTGAATAATTGCAAAAACAAAAGAAATGTGAGCTTACTAGATTTGAACTAAATGATGCAGAAAAAGTAATTATCCGTTTCATATAAATCAGTAATCTCAGCGGAATGAAATATAAAAGGCTAGAATCTCTAAACTCTTTTTGGCTTCATCTCGGCATTATCTTTAAGAAAAAATTATTGGATTTTATGTCAGCGTTTGTCTGTTATGAACTTGCATTACTTATAAATGCTATTTTGTCAAAAATGTGAATCCTCCAGCGCCGCCATTTCCAACAGATCGAGTGAAAGTTTTTGCTGCATTCTAAAACTGCTTAAATTAACTTTGCAGTTCCTTTACTTCTTCAAGACAAAAAGAAAGCGGGAATTTGTCATTTTACATGCGCAGTATACTTCATCGCTTTCATACTTCATCGTCTTGTTTCAAGACATGGAAGACTCTCAGTAACTTATACAGACAATGGAAATAATTTCATTGATGCAAGTAATGCTTTTGCCTTAACAATTACGAGCGTATTATTTAGAAGTTTATACCACCTGGTGCTCCATGGTATGAAGGATAGTGGCAGTGCGTCATTGGTATCAGGAAAGGAATGTTTAGAAAAGTCCGTGGGAAAACCAGTCTGAACTATGAGGACATGTGCAATGTTAGGTGAAACTGTGAAGTTATACTTAATGATGGACTTTCAACGGTTGTGTCGTTAGATCTAAATCTTACAGCCGTTCACCAAATGCCGAGCGGTAATGTCGCGAACCACTGGTAATTTGGTCTGGGATTCGAATCCAGGCTAACCAGGTGGCTGTATTTGCGATGTTTTCGGGCTATGCGTAATGTGTATATGAGCCAGTTTCCATTAGGAAGTCTTCCACGAAGAAATCCCTGTCTTAGGCAGTTTATCCTCGAGTGCTTTGACAAAATTAAGTAACCAAAACTAAATCTTACAGCCATAAATACCTCCACATTTTTTAAAAGAAATTCAAACTTATACAGTTCCTAATTTCAAACATGATATTCATACCAAGTTTTCAAAGAGCAGACTGGGTTACATCCAAAATGCACCAAGAACATCTTGGAACTTTAAAAGTATCAAACAAGAAGGCATCTAGAGTTTGATATCTTAAAGGAATAGACAGAGATACAGAGATTTACTAGGCAGCGATGCCAGAAAAAATATTTTCGTTTTTTGGTAGAATATTGGGACTGTTTCCTGCTACAGATGGTATAAGTCAACTTGCCAGTGTAAAACCTCAATATGTGTACTCATTTCGAGCGGTTCAGAGTTTTTATCCAATGGAGACTTCGTCGGCGGCGGAGCCTTTTTCAAATATCAATAGGAGTTCCAATCTGAGTGACACCTGTAAGGTTGTCTAAAATTACAAAGCCTGAGAAAAAACGTTTTTCCCAACTGGGAAAGCAAAGAGCTGTCAAAAGTTACTAGATACGGAAGGAAAGTTCAAATTTCAGATCGCCTGGATTTTATTTTTAACTTCTCTTTACTTTTCTTATTAATTAAGAGATAGCATTTTACATTTTTTGCGTTTTATATTCTGTTATTTTACTGGTATTCTTCATCTATATATGCAATTGTGGTGACAGGAATTTTTCAAACTTTTTTATTATTATATATTTGCAAAATTCAATTTAATTTTCACATTGCAGGTGGAAGGATGATAAATCTCTCTCTATATAATCGAAATACCACTGACTCATCACCAAAACTATACAACTTGAAATTTTGCATATTTACTCATTCCACGACGTAGACGCACACTAAACGGATTTTGCCTAAATCCTGTCCAAAATGGATTTTTGTTATACAATAGAAGCTTTTCATACATTCAAATCCAAGTTCAGAATTTTCTTTTATTGTTGCCAAAACTAGATATGAAATACAATGTTGCCAATGAATGGATTTTCCTTTAAAATTATTAAATTGGTAATTAACTTGCATCTAACCAAAAAATACGAACATTATTTATATGATAAGATTAATAATAACATTTATATTGAACTGTTATCATAAGTTTCGTGAAATAAATGTTTTTATTAAGAGAAATAAATTATTGTGATGAAAAATAAAAATGTTGTTGTTATTTATAAAAATTGCCATAAACAAAAAATCAAGAACAAATAATTATAATTGATTAAAAAATTTGATAACAAAGATAATAACGTTTATTTTCATGAAACCTATGATAACAGTTAAATAGGTATAAACCTCAGTTTTATGTTGGCAATTTTTCGTGATGTAGGTCTACTCGGGATCCCGTCGCGTTAAATAATGGAGACGCATCCCAATACACAGTAACTCATGAGTGATGTAAAAATCTGTGTGACAGATTCTCTGACTGTATATTTCCCGACTTTAAATTAAAAAATATTACATTTAGACATTTCGTCCATATATGAATTCTAGGTTCGTATTCGAATAGATAGTGTGTCCAGCAAAGCTGACGGGTATCAGCTAGTGTTAATATAAAATATAAAATGCAAGATAAGAGGATGATAAATATTAATGCACTTGCATCATCAGTGCGCCATAATTGTTCTTCACGTTAAACATTTTTTGTGGCAACAAAGATATCTCACTTGAGAGAGTTGTTGATTACTTTTCAGAATTAGGAAGAGATTAGAATAAATGTTTCATCTTTGATCGCATTAGAGTTTTTCTTCAGAGCCTTACTAGTTTTAAGTTCTTAATAGAATTTATTTTGACTTGCGAGTCGGTTTGGGAAAAGAAGAAACTCCTTTGGAACAAAGAGTGTCCCTGTATTTGTCTTTCTTACAAATATACAGTTTTATTCCGATCTTGTAGAAACTTGTCAGACTTGACCTCCAAAAACAAGAAGAGGTCTATATAAGATTTCTCAAAAACCGCCGCACGGGGCTCGCATTATTTACATACATATATTTTACGAAATTGAACGAACTTTTGATTGAAAGTTCAATGATTTTAAAAGCTCTGTATTGCCACTCTTCTCTGAGAGTAAGATATTTGCGTTTCAAATTTTAAAAGACAACTCCATCAGTATAAAAAAAATGCTTTTCCACTCAAGAAAACGAAATATTTTATTTGTCTTTCGATTTTAATAAACAAAGTTTAAGAAAACTGCTTTGCAGTTTCCCAGAATAAAATATTTTTTGAGCGTCTTATTATAGCGTAAGAAATTTAATTTTCATTTAAAATTCATTCTGTTTTAATTATAAAACTAAGCGCGATATAAAAGCAATAAGCATTAACACATTTCAGTTACTATTAATTAATGGCTAGAACCTTTAAAATACAATAGCTGAATTCAGTAATAAATATCCCTTTATATAGTATATCCGTTTGTTTGCTTGTGCGTAATGTGGATATTATCCGATTGCTTGTTCGTTTGTTCTTTGCAATATGCATATAACGAAGAGTGTCCATTTCTTTGTTTGTGTATATACGTCGTTCATACAAATCTACACTTTTATTCCGATCGAGATGAAATTTTCAAGATTCACCTTCAAAACAAGAGGAAGGTCATTGTGCACGTGAGATTTCTCTGAAATGTATTTAAAGCAGAATTTAAGTGACCGTTATGTACGTTTTCTCCAAAGTTTTCGAAACCATGAAGAAGCAAATTTGAGGGCTTTTTTTCAAAAGCTGATTTTCAAAAAAGACATAAAGGATTGAAATCTTTCAAACCACCGATCAACGTATAGATACTAATTCATAATTACATAACTAGCTTAACCCGAAAGGGGTTTTCTCCGTAACATTGCCATATTTCTAGTCATAGTCTCTATTGATTCAGTAATCAGGAATGGATAGAAATCAAATTTTGCTTGATCCGACATAATTTTAAATACTCCTGAGCCCCCCCCAGAAATATTGTTACACAAGTTCCCACCAAACCTGTGCAACGGAACAAGGCTTACCTTGAAGAATCTAATGTCGAACATACTATAGAGGCCACCATAGACAGCGGGTATGCCGCAGTTGAAGATGTATTCATTTCTCCTCACATTCCGTTGATACTCAGATATTCAAATATGCTGTCAGAGTTCAAGCGATTGAAGTTTCCTATCTGCTATGGTTATCAACAAGGCACAGTGATAATGAGTTTGTATAGCTGGTATTAACTTCTAAGTACCATGTATCTTAGAAAGACCATGTGTTTCATTTTACCACTTATACATAGCTTGTTCATGAGTCGGCATGCCGTATTGTTTGTTTGTTAACGCTTCGGACGGCCACAGAAGAAACATTGTGTACCCTCAAGCTTTGCAATAAAGATGCGAAAAATAATGTTTGTTTTCTATCTAAATAAAATCTGCAGTTTTATTCGACTTTGGTAAAATTTTCCGCAATTCACCTTGAATGAAAATAAGAGTAAAAAAATTGTCAACTTGAGATTTCGAACAAACTACCACTGTCTCTCTAAATGAAGCCACTTTACTCTGCCCAACGGCCGGGCAACGTCGGATACTTTAGCTAGTGATAAATAAAGAGGGAAAGACTGGTTAAGGTTGTTCCATGTACCTAAAGAAGTGAATGATAAATCTAAATTTAAAAAAATCCTATTGAGATTTAATTGCAATCATTATTACGGCCAAATATAAAATTTTTTGTTCTTTCTTTTTTAGTCTCGCTGAAGTGTCTGGAAATTCACTCTCGTTTGTCTAGCTATTAGCAGATTATGTTTATTTCGAATTGTGAACAATTGCAGCTATGTTACTTTAACACCTCTAAGCTCCCCCTTCCTTAGTATTTTCCTTTTTGTCTTTTCTCATTCTCATTCTTCACATACCTTTTATAATGATAACGTTTTCTTACTCTTCTCACACCTTTTTCATGAGCAGTAATTATAGTGTTATGATTTTGTCACATGATACCTACTGTGCATGTCTGACAGATGCCAATTTGGCTACATAACGTTTCAATCCAGAAACCTTACAGAATACCCCGTGAATGAATTTTCGACCAAAAACAAAGTTGAGAGTTCAATTAAAGAATGTGTAAGAGTTTAAAATGTGAAAAAAGTAGAGAAATATTTTCATCTAGATGTCTTCTAGGAGGGAATCTCGAAAAGTAAAGGTACCCTGTACGCCAGAGGAAAAGAAAAGTTTTGGTGAGCAAGTTGGCAACACAGGTGTTAACCTTGAACCGTTAGCTTTCTCCTCGCGGTCGTTCGGCATTTCAACGTTTAATCTGGTTGGAGTAGGTCGTGTTTAAAATGGCTGCGCCGATTCAGAATCCCGCCAAATGCGAAGTGCGCTCCGTCATACGATTTCTTTAGGCAAAATGTCAGCGACCAGCGGATATTCACAAAAAAATTGTTTCTGTTTATGGAAACATTATGAATCGACAAAATGTAACGAAATGGTGTCGTCATTTCTCTGAAGGTAGGACCGATGTTCATGGCGAACAAAGAACAGGTCGGCCATCTGTGATCTCTGATGCCCTTCTTCAGAGAACAGAGGAAGCAATTCGTGCGAATAGACGTCTCAAATTGAAAAAATTGCATCAGATCATACCGGAAGTGTAAATGGCAACTCTTTATGAAGTTCTGACTGTCAAGTTAGGGTACAGGAAATTGTGTGCGCGCTGGGTTCCAACAGGCGGCAACCTTCTATGACTGTGGGATACAAAAGCTTGTGCACCGACTTAACAAATGTTTGGATAACGGGGGTGATTATGTCGATTACAACAGAATTATTTTATAAAGTATATAAAAATTATCTTATGCCTTGCAACAGACTTTAAAAAAGTAGAAACCTTATTCGATGGATATAACGTGAAAAGTATTTTTATTGAACTAAAACAAACTCATAAGGATCAAAACATTTCATTCCCTAAAAGAATAATAAACAGTAAAATCGCAAGTTAATCAGATTCCCTACTTCCTCTTCCCTGAGCAGCAAAAATTTTAAAATTTGCATCACGAAATTAACCTTGAACAGAAATCTCTCTAGCAGCTCAGTCAAAGGATTTGGATAAATCAGTGAATCATTTCAGGTTTTACTATTCAATGATCATGTACATTATATGTATACATGAAAGACATACTCGTTTTCCTAGAGCTGGAAGTCACATCTGTTTAATATAAAACATATAGTAAGTTGGGAACGAAGCTAAAAGAAAAAAAAAATGTCTGAAAGCTTTGAGATTTTATATTACGTCCAAGGAGGCAATTTTTTTTTTATCATTTGCATACACATGTATGTTTTGAGAACATTTGGGCCAATGTTCCTTTGGGCTAAAAATATTTTAAAAAGGCCTACCTCTAGAATTTCCGATATACAGTCTCGCGCACTGGAGATTAAAATGTTTCTTCCGGTACAGTGTTGCCATTATTCGCTCTGAAATCGTTGAGTTTGTAAATAAAAATTCATTAAAGTTTTACCATGCATATTTTATATTATTTAATTTATTTGAATATAATACTGGACAATAACATCTAGCTTCAAGAATTTGAAAAGGGAGGGCTGTTTATAGTGATTCGATGCAAAGTGCCGTTTCGAAACTAATAGCCCTTCTGGCCTAACGTCCCTTTTGGCTGATAACATAAAGGTGCTTCCTTTTATCAAGGAAATGTAGAATATCGATCCTAATATCCTAAGCGGAATGTTGCTAACGGTTGGTAATGTTTTCATTAAAACCTGCAGAAATTCTGGGGAAAATATGAAACATATTAAAATGTTTCAATTGAAGGTAAACGTGTAGTTCGTTATATCCGATTTATTTATTCTCCGAGGTTCGCTATAAAATTATAAATTGATATTAAGTGTATAGGAAAGTTGAGGGGACCAAATGCTTCTTTCGCTATATTATAATGTATTTCTCTAGCCTTCGTAGCGTAGTGGTCAGCACACTCGGTGCGTATTCGTGAGGTCTGTGGTTCGAGTCCCGGTGAGGGCATTGCTCATTTTTCATGTCTCCTGCTTCAAAATAACCTAATGTCTCTACTATTGTAGAGACCAGGGGATTCGTTGTAAGTCGGATTCCTTTTAGTCAGTTTCCACTGTTCTAAATTTCAGCTATCCACGTGGGTACTGGTGTGTTAGACGGCTACTAGTAACGCACCAGTACTGGTTTTTATTTACTCCTGGAATTAGTCCTAGAACAGAGTAAGTCTTTTTCGTTCAAAAACGAGTTTCTGTTACGCATTTATAGAGTTAATTATCAAAATGCATTGCTTTATCCTACCCTTTTCCCTGTATTTTACAATTTACATATCATTTTTTTTTCTGTCTTTCTTTCTTCTAACAATACACAAAGTAACTACAGTCGGTAAGTTTGTACATAATAACGGTTTGATGTTCAGCAGGAATTTTCTTTTAGCCAGAATTTTTATATAATCGTAATATTTTTTACTATGTTATATTTGTTGAAATAAAACGGTGTTGAGTGTCATGTCTTCATAGATATCTTTTTTTAAATAACGAAGACAGATGAATAGGATTCCTTGAAACTTATTATTAGAAATTACAGCTCTTACAAGTAAGATAAGTACCTACCTATAGACTAAGCAGGACAAAAAAGAGATAAAGCTGAGTCACATAAGGAATATCGCAGATTATCAAACTCAATTCCAGATTTAATTCGAAAGCAAAAATCATCGAATAGAAAGCTCAGTAGAGTGAAACAAATCAAGAGTCTCGATACTGCTTATTCAAGGCCCTCCACAACCTCTTTCTTCTAAGATTATTCAAATATGATTTTCTAAAACGTCCATAATTTTGCTAAATTTGTAAAAACCAGGGTCATAGGGAAATTATTTATCAGAAGCCCATTATCCTTGTTGCACTTGAACTATCCTTTGAAATTCCTCGTCAATCGACTCAGCATTAAAATATGTATTATATAGTAAACCCTCCAGCGGCCGAGCTGTACTTTGTATTCGGAAAGAAAGTTATTAAATATTATGAAAAATGAGATATTTGTGGAATGGAAACCAAATTGGGAATTGTCTAGAAAAATAATGGTTATATCGGATTTTTGAAAATTGATAAAAGGAGAAAGCTGTTTAATAACACAGATATGAACCAAATTATTACTGTTCACGGGCGATTCCTAGCATATTTTAAGAGATTTGATCTTCAAGAAAATAAAAAGTATCAATTTTGTAAAGTAAAAGGTAATAACTGCCACTTCCTTAAACCTTGTAGTTTTACCAGAGACATAGCTCAGAGACACCAGTTTGATATAAATGGGGATGTTGAAAATTATGAGAAATCTTAGCAAGTAGCTGAAGAAATTATGATGATAATTAATCAGAATAGAGAAGCGATAGAGATTTTGATTGGATAATTTGATGGAACACGGCTGGCTCGCTGTTCTCCGTTATTGTTTGACGGGTTTGGGCACTGTTATGGCCTTACGGCTGGACTTGTTTCATTTCTGGAATTTTCACCCCTTGTAACAACAACAACTACAACCAGCGGCAAATGAAGCTGCACAGTGGTAGTTTGATCCGGGCTTCATGTACCAACGAACGGACTGGCTGCCTGAGAGTTTTCGTCATTTTCCCCATGTGTAACGTGGATACGAGCCCGGTTTTCCTAAAAGGTCCTTCACGAGGCAACCCTCCCCATCCGTGTCGTGCCTTATGGAGAAGCCGGGAATAAATGAATAATATTATTATATAATATACGAAATAAACCTTACAAACAAAATAAGTGGCCACAAGTTCAAAATGATTTTTTTAATGGGTGGCCGCTTTATTTAATAGCCATTAATCTTAGGCCACTACAAGGGAAGTGATGGCCATTAACCTTAGGCCACTACAAGGGAAGTGGTGTCCATTAATCTTATGCCACTACAAGGGAAATGGTGGCCATTAACATTACGCCAATACAAGGGAAGTGGTGGCCATTTCATTACGGAGGCATCTAATAGGTTACCATCGTTGCCTTCTACGAATGAAAGGACAGTTACAATCATGCCTTCTCCCGGATTCAAACCCGGGCCTTTAGGTACGGCAGTCAGGGTCACTAACCACTGTATAGTAGAAATTTATTACTTTAATGAAAAATTAGTTGCAGTTTTTTTTAACATGTACATTTGTAGTATGATTGATTGGTAAATATTCTAACTGTAATAAAAAATTAGTTGCAGCATTTAAAACGTGTATTTTTATGGTATGATTATTGGTAAGTAATATGTACTGAATAATTATGTATTTTATGTCTATTTTAGTTGGGAATTAGTTTCTGTTTTCCATTAGACGTTTTATTTTAGAATATGTGCTTTATATTGTTGGAATTTGTATTGACTGGAATTGTTTAATAAATCTGTAGTTTTGCACAATTTATAATTGTATTGAAAAAATTTAAGAATTAGTTTTCTTTCCTTCATTTTTTTATCATATGGGAGCCAAGTTATTATTTACAAAACATTTGCTTCTGCGGATAATAGTAAACTAGTGTACATATTGCAATGAACTTCCCAACTGCAATTTCGTGATTGCTTTGTGAATATCTGCGGCACAGTGTGCAAATTGCTATGGACGCACATAAGTAGGTGTGCAAACTGTTAAGGACACGAAGTTATGATGCACAAAGTGGACAAGTAGTATTTACGTGAGCAATTAACTTAACAAAAGTGTACTTCGAATTTATGAAAAGTTAACTTAAAACTCAGTTTATATGAACATTGAATAGTCTACACAAAATCATATACTTTGGGCTATGGGACTATCAATTGCCTGAACTAATGTGACTGACCTACTCTGTGGATAACTGCAAAAATAATACGGACACACATCATTAGGTGTGTAACTGGTACGAAAAATGAAGTTATGACGTATTGAAGAATACATAGGTTTAAAAACTGGTTAATATATAAGTTCCACTCTCCACAACATAGATCCTATGCATGACAATGTAATTATTAATTGATTGTATATTTATTTTTCATACGGATTATTATGTAACAATTATTGTATAGATGGCATTGTGAATTTCGAATTGTATTATTACTATCATTGATTTAGTGAATGCCGCCGGCGGTGGATGGTAGATTCTTTTCCGTCGCATGGACATAACTCTGATTGGTGTAGAACCTTAGGTCAGATGTCCATGCGACGGCGTTTCGGTCACTAACCACTATATCGACTGGACAGCAATTCAGAATGAAATAAAGCACACAATAAATAAACATCAACTCAATGTATAAAATGCACTAGGTAATTAAAAACACAAGTAAGTAAGGTAAAAATGCATAAACTATAACATGTAAACAAATTCAAATTCTAACATGAGTTTGCAATGACGCGACTTTCTGTTATTTGTGTTGTAGCAATTACACTGCTATATTTCAGTAACTATCTGGCCTGTAGGAAAAAGACAATTATATTATCAGAAATTTTTGAAACTGGCCAACTGGTATTCAATCAATCTAGGACACAGATTTATCAAAAGATTAAATTTTAATTAGTTTAAACAGCTTCTAACCGAAAAGTTTCCTAAAACCTGTTCTATTTGATATATTACCTAAAACTTTTATGTTTTAAATGTTCTCTCGGTTAGCTAAGAAGTGCTGATCGCATCTTCGATGTAATTTTGTACTTTAAAATTTTAGCAAAAAAAGTTTCCTTTTAAATATTACGCAACACGGTTCTCCATCTCAGAAAATTGCTTCAAGGGAATTCTTTGCACAAAACGAGAAACATGCAAAAATACTGACTTCCAACTTTTCTCCCGGCTGCTGTTGAAGTTATTGATTTATGGCTTATAAAAAAAGCGAACATTTTCTACGAACTTGGGTGGTGAATTTTACGAACGGCAAAAATGAAAGGCACCAGCTGTTGATCGCAAAATCAAAATTGCTCGACACATACAAGGAGTGGTCCTTTGATGAAAGGGAACTCGTAATATCAACTAACGGAAACTATGTTGTATTTTTATATGATTCAACTTTCCGTAGTGATGGAGTTTCCTCTGAAGTACAAAGTTACAAAGATTTCTTTTTTTAACTATATTTTATTTTACTTTGCAGTTCACAGAGTATAAAAATATGTTTGGAGCACGTAAAAAAGTATTTCGAGAATCAATCTTACTTGAAGCTTAAAAAATAGCGTGCTTGACAACTATTTTGCACATTGCGTCCAAATACAATTTCTTTCACTTACGTAGAATCTTCCGCTCTTGCCACTGCGTACTATGGCGGGGTGTATCTGGTCGTACGTGCGGCTGGCAATCGGAAGATCCAAAATTCAAAAATTTTGTCGAAGCTTTTGAAATTATAATTCATATTTTGTCTTTACTGCTAAAATTTATACAGAGGCTGTTCGCACATTTTTTAGACGATTTTGGTAAGCGGTAATAAAAATTCGTTTGCTGCAAAAGAAGTAATTGCAATCGTACTATGTTTTTAAAAGTAAAATTTATCTTCTGTGGCTTGAAAGTTTTGTTTTTATTCAAAATGGCGAATATAACAAAGCAGTGGTTCGAAGGCTACATTTACGCTCTTTCCGAAGAGAAACATGCATACTCCGTTATCCAAAAACGATGTGAGAGTCATGGTTTTGTGATATCCAAAGCGTCGATGGGTAATATCATCAACAAGAAAGGAAAAAAAACGTCAAATTGGAGCCTCAAGTGGGACAAAAATTCCAAACAAGTCTCCAAGGGCATCTTCGACTATTGCAAAGGTACGTTGTTTAATGTTAAAAGAAAATCCCCCTAGTCAAAGGACAATTCCAAAGTCATTAAAATGCTCGGTGTCCACTGTAAACAAAATGATAAACGTTGATTTAAATCTTAAGAAAGCGAAAAAACGCAATGTGCATCGTCTTCTTCCAACGCATGTCGCTCAACGCAGGACACGCTGCAGAATTCTATACGAGAAACACTTATCCAAAGAAAAATGGAAAAAAATTGTCACAATAGATGAAGCATGGGCGTATTTAAATGACTGTAACAATAAAAGAGCCATTTATTATCATAAAAGGGGAGAAAAAAATTAACTATATGGTTCAAAGAATCGAAAGAAAGTTTTTCTAATGGATTCATGATTGTTGTTGGTTTTTCTTATAATGACAAGTTAAAAATAAAGAGAGTGCAAACAAATGTCAAGATTAACTCCAAATACTATCAGGAACATATTTTATCGCCATTTTTTCTGAATGAAATAGCATCGCTTTACCCACAGTGCCATCCATCTGTGAGACTCCATCGGGACAAAGCTAGCAGTCACAAATCAAAGTCCACTGTAAATTTCCTAAACGAAATGGAACAAAAAACTTTTATCAAGGCCATAGCCTTCACTGATATCCCTACTAAATCTCCCGATGTGTCACCCATGGAGTTTTGTGCTTTCGGACTTTTAAAAACTGCATTATCCAAACGTTGTCCCAAAACCCTAACAGGACTCTGGAAAGCTGCTGGGGAGGAATGGGGTAGAATACCTCTTCTGCCACTTCAAAAGACATTGTTATCCTGGAAATTTCGGTGTCGAAAGATAGCTCAGAATAAGTGATGTCAAATAGAACATTTAAAACACAAGAATTTTATGTAATTTAGTTTTGTGAATACAATATACATCGTCTAGAAAGTGTGTGAACAACATCTGTATTTAACATCTCTTTACACACTTACTGAAACTATGTGTGAATACGTTAATCGATATTATGCTGCTATACCGTGGATGTTCGAGCTTTGTTTGAAAATTTCATTGTATTTACAGAAATATATTACCTGAAACTTTTATGTTTTAAATGATCTATTTGATAACCCTTATCCTTCCCTATCTTTCTAAACCGTGATTTCTAAGATAATAACGCCTTTTGTAGTATCGGGAGAGGTATTTTATTTTATTCCTCTTGCCCTTTTTTAAAGTGCAAAAGAGCAAAAATAAATCAGTGATACATCAAGCAATTTAATAGAGATACGAGTGAAGGGTTTCCGTTTTTAGAAATCAACAGTGAAATTTGCCACGTGGTTACTTGTTTTGTCTTTATGCAGTTCTCTTGATTGATGGCTCCGTAAGTGAAGAGTAGGCATTTCATATTTAAAAATTGGGCATACAATTTGTTTCTGATAATACGTGGAGTTAATATTAACATACTGGACACAATGGGTCGACAAAATGTGTACCAAGGGACTAAACACCGGGGACTAGACAGGACTAAACACCGGGAACACTAGCTTAGGGACTAAACAACTAGATATTATTATTAAATAAGGTCGTATTCTGAGACTGAAGAAAACATGTGACTGCTTGTGACGTCATTGTACGCCGAACATTTTTCGTTAATGTCAGCATTTTAAATATCTAGCTGCTGTTTTTTGTGTTAGGTTAGGATAATTGACACGATATATTATTGCCACGTTAATGAGATACATTCCGATGACCTCATTGGTCACGTGGCTTATGTATACCTTTTGTAAACAAGCAATGCAAATGACCTCAGAGATCATGTGACTTATGTACAACTAATGCAAACAAGCAAGGTCATTCTTTCTCTTCTTCTCTTGCGGAATGTTTCTCAATATTTTATTGATATTGAGAAAAAGTTGTTATATTATATTAAATTAAAATCGTGACGTCATACGTATTCGTATTGACCTGAAGTGCCCGAAGTTTGTATTTCCTGGTTTGGCAAAAAAAAAAACAATTAATTACGAATTGGTTGTTGCTTTGAAAGAATGAACTGATTTCATTCACATTGAAATGTTTTTATGCACTTTCTTTTCAGGCGTACATAGAGCTCATAAATTTTACTTTGGTTGCAGCTAGCAAATTTCTATGCAGCACATTAAATTAATAGTTCATTTTATTTTCAGTTTTTCAGTATACAGAACTTATAAATATTGATTTGGTCGTAGTCCGCTCATCTGGCGGAGTTGCCCGCTTGTAATAATAATAATAATAATAATAATAATAATAATAATAATAATAATAATAAACTGAAAGTTTCAGATTTTAAATTACAACCAAAGGGACGTTCTTTTAACATTTTGTGGGTTGCCTTTATTTATTAAATATCATGTTCTTCGCACTTAAACCATAAAATTCAGTTCAACAGCAATATCGCGAAACAATTTTAAATTGAGAATAGCTTTAGAATTTCCGATACGCAGTCTCACGCGTTGGACATAAAAATATTTTTTTTCTGTACAGCGTTGCCATTGCTCGCTTTGAAATCCTTGAGTTTGTTATTCAAAAATTCGTTAAAGTTTTACAAAATATGAAATCGATAATAAAACAAATTCCAAATTTTAAATGTGGGCTTCCAGATGCCCATATTCTTAGTAGGATTACGTCATTCAAAATTGGATGGCCCTAGGTTGCGTTGTTTTATCACAATGCAAGAAACATACATACATTTATGCAGATTCTTTATTATTTAATTTCTTCAAATATAATAAAGGGCGATAATATTTGGCGGCAACAGTCTGTAAAATGAAACGGACATTTAGAGTGTTTCGACGCAGAATCGCAAAAACGAAAACAATGGTCCTTCAGGAACAAAGCCCCTTTGGACTAACAAATAGCATGCAACGACAGCAAGTTATAGATAAACAACTCAGTTTTCCTATGTTATTAGTGCCACTATTAAGAATAAAGCATATAAAGAAGATAACGAATATGTATTTATGTGTATAAGGGATATGTTTATGCGTAAAAGTTTCTCTAAATTCAATAAAGTTTATTAATGTGTAACTTGAATAAGAACGACATGTACTACATATGTCACATTATCATATCACCATTAGACATGGCATATTGTGAAAGAAATTTCAATTTCTCTAAAGCAGTATTAATTAACCAAACATCATTTGCAATAGATAGAATGAGATGTTTTACGTATCTGACCGATCATCCTTGAGTTCTCCAGATTTGATCAAGATTTAAAAATTCAAGAAACAAAAAGTCTGAAAGCTTTCATATTTTATATTACGGCCAAAGGAGCGCTTTTTCAACGCTTTGTGTGTTACTTTAATTATTAAATATCATGTTCTTTGCACTTAAGCCATGAAATTCAATTCAAGCAATATCACAAAATAATTTACAAAAGAGTCTATCTTTAGAATTTCCGATACACAGTCTTACGCGCTAGAGACAAAACTGTTTTTTTTTTTTTTTTTTTTTTTTTTTTTTTTCATATAGTATTGCATTGCTCGCTTTGAAATCAATGAGTTTGTTAATCAAAAATTCATCAAAGCTTTACAAAATATGAAAAACATATATTTTCCGATTTGAGTGAAGTATTAGGTTTTTCAAAATTTAATGTCTCTACGTACCGTTGTTTTTTCGCAGTTCAAGAAACATATATGCATTCATACAGATTCATTAAAGTTTTACAAACTAAAAAATAGATAATAAAACAAATGGGAAATTTGGGCATCCGGGTGCCTATGTTCGGGTGAAGGCTTACGTTATTCAAAATTTGTTGGCTATATGTACCGTCGTTTTTTTTACAATGCAAGAAACATACATACATTCATTCAGATTCTTCATTATTTAATTTTTTTTCAATATAATGCGGGGATCTTATATTTGGTGGCAACGATTTGAAAAATGAAACGCCCTTTATAGTGAACTAACGGAAAATGCCAAAACGAAATTAATAGCTCTTCTGGGCAAATACTCGCTATAGTCTAATAAGATCACGGTACACAAAATGGAAAGAAACTCGGTTTTTAAAGAAAACTAAAGAAAATCAGTTTTTTCCCCTGCATTTTAAATCAAACATATTGTAATGAAAGGAGTAAAGAAAACTTTCGTTTTTTAAAACCTACGGATTTTAGTTTCATAACACACTTAGTTAATTAAAATTTTTGGAACAATGTTAACACAGTAGCAGACATATCTTTTAAGAAATGTCAAAAGTCTTGTTTATTTCCAGAATAAAAATTCTTACTCTATATTCCTTTTGTTTCCAAAATAAATAAAGCAATGAATCCTTTCTCCGAGATAAAATAAAGCCGTTTTAACATAAATCGCTGTGCTGAATAGCAACTGTACCTTTGGCTCAGGATAATCCTATGGAGAAAATATATAGCAGGGATTTATTTAGGAACTTGGTGAACACATAGCAAATGTCAAATTGGGAGCTATAAACAATTTTTCGAAAGTCTCACAGGCCAAAAAAAGTGTTAGAGAGTTAACGTAAAGAACAAGAAATAGTTGCCTTTAAATGTAACTGAATCTACTTTGGATCTGATCCAGATATTGATTTCTTATTCTGAACATAAAGAAAAATCTACCACAGGAAAAGAACCTAAAGCGATTCCAATTTTTCCTATGAGCTTTTAGAAATTTTAGAAATATTAGATTAGAAATATTACAAAGCTTTTAGAAATTTTAGAAATATTAGATTAGAAATATTAGAAAGCTTTTAGAAATTTTAGAAATATTAGATTAGAAATATTAGAAAGCTTTTAGAAATTTTAGAAATATTAGATACATACTTGCAACAAAATGAATCATCTGAAGAACATATTTGCGGATTTTGTTTTTGGAGCTGTTTACGCCTAATCAGTAGTATATACATTTCAGAGAAAATCACATTTTACACAAGGTAAATGAGTCGAACCTCGAGGCTTTCGAATACTCGCCGAGTGTGCTGACCATTACACCACCAAGGTAAGAAGCCTGAGAAGCACCGTATACAGTTAAGCTCATTAAGTCGAGCATTAAGATCTCTGAAAAAGTTACAGGAAATAATATATGCACACAATTAGTTCGTATTAAAAATATTTATACAAAGTTCGAGCAAAAGCAAAAAGAATTTTTTGTCCCTTTCATAGATTTTGACTACTAATCGTGTACCAAAGGCATTTATTAAAACATTCTGTATATACAGGGTGCGTCAGAAAAATGTATACACACTTTGAACTCTCATAGAAATTTTATTTTCGACCTTACAAGGTCAAATTTCTCGAAATAGTAAGGTAATGCTCCATTTTGAAAAGTAAGTGTACTTTCTGGTCAAACTGAATATTCTAAACGGAGTTTAAAGTAAATCTTCAAATGGTAACCTTCAGCATGGATAAATTTCTGAGCACAAGTCAGGGCTGATTTCGTACTTTGCACCAAAATGTCCAATGAGATTTCTTACACATAACCTTGACGCACTTTGGGATGAGATTCAAGTGTGTGCACAGAATTCCCATTGGGCATTTTGGTGCAAAATACGAAATCAGTCTTCACTCGTACTCAGAATGTATCAAGTTGAAGATTACCGTTTGAACATTTACTTTAAACATCATTTACAACATTCAGTCGTCAATCTAATATCGTCGATTCAGTAATTAGATTTAAATTCCGTAATTGTTCAAAAGGAAATAAATGCTAAGTTTTTTCGATTTATATTTTGTGTAATTTGAATCCCATGTTATATATCTATCTAAAATATTTTTGCCGTTTTATCCAACCCAAAACAAGCAAGCGAAAAACATTTTAAGAATGATAAATCAAGCATTTAATGATTTATCATTCTATTCGAATACAGGGAAACATAATAAAGAAAATATGTTCATGAAATCCTGTACGAAATATCGCTGTTTTCTATTTTCACTTCAAACGAAACTAGTCCCTAAACTATGTTTATTCGGATTAAGGAAGCTTAAATAAACTTTCTTTCTTTCATTTCTTTGTTAATTCAAACCTTTTAAATATTTTGATAGGAATAAGTTTCACATGTTGAACTGAATCAAAGGTTATTATTCTCATGGAAGTAATTTAAGATACCCATTTAATAAATGGTGAGTACAAGCATTAATCTCCCAGACCTTTTATTAGTGCCGCAATATTCCTGCTCAGTAGAGTATATTTATTCTGTATAACAGACATATCTTTTCATCGTGTATTCTCACTGATTAAACCGGTCGTCGTAATTGCGCAATCGTATTTGCGCAAAAGTATTTACCGGAACAAAGTGGTTATTTCCGAGAATACTGAAAGGGGATGTGTATGAATAACAGTCACGTACAGGTTTGTGTTTTAAGTTTTCTACCAAGTAGTATTCTGAATGGAAATATCTTACGAAAATTGTTATATTTTGATAAGAAGTTCATCATTCATTGTTCAAGTGTACGAAATGTACTTTACATCAGTTTTAAGCACGATGCATTAATTTGTCAATTTATATTTCTGAATATTTAGGGTGAAAGTTTTCCTTTCGGAACGCTGTAAAATAAGAACTACTGGTCTGAATCACCTGGGATTTAACCTGAATACACCTAAAGCAATGGAAATTTGTTTAGAAAAGGAAACGAATACTTCCTAAAGTGCACCAACAGAATAGTGAGTACTTGTCAGACATGGAATATCTTGTGCCCAAGGCGAAAAATATTAGCCCCTAGAACTCGCATGAAATTAATCAGCATTTACGCGAGCCGCGTATTAAATTCCCATTGTTCTTCGTCTGAGTGAGTCGTTGTGACTCTGTTATTAGAGGATCGCACATTGCTGTCAGGAAATTCCGGACGTTAAAATGATTAAGTTCTGGTCCAGTCCCTGTACCATCGGAACATGATTGATTAGGCGTGAAGCCTTGGCAAGCAGTGGTTTGCAAAGCTGCAGTGCATCTGCAGTTTCCATATCGTTAATACACGCTTCTTAGCACGATACGTAAAATTCTACGAAGCGTGCCTCAATGTTATCCATACAAAATTATACATGCTCAGAATTCGCTCTGTTGAACTGCAACAACAAGAAGATTTTGCTTTACAATTTCTTTCTTAGACGTGGACAATGGATGGTCAGGGAGCATTTTCTGGTGCTGTCAGTTTACAAAACTACTGTATTCATTTCCATTGCAGTTACTGCTTCTTCTTTCTGCAAAGGGAATAGTGTGTTGAGGATTCACAGTAATGTGTCGTTGGTCCATTCTTTTTGGAGGAAATAAGTCCTGCTGCCTTGAACCTGTTGAGTCACTGGTCAATGGCGTGAGTCTTTTTTGCACAACCACATTATTCGGGAACTAAAATAGCGTAAGTGTGTATAACACATTCTGTAGCAAGATACCACTCCTCCAGATATAGCAACATTAATAACACAGCTGATAAACATCCAAGAATGATCGTCTGTTCATTTTCAATAGTTTGGTCACCAAATTCACCTGTCTTTAGCCGTTGCGATTTGCGATTCACTTCATTGTGTAGTGTTGCCGAATTGCGAGGTTGGTGAACTTGAAGGTACGCACTCTGTACCACGTCCATAGCATCGAGCTAATGTATTCCGATCTGTTGTGGACATACTCTTTTTCCGCCTTCAGCTCATAGCAGAATATTGTCGATTGCATACTGAACATTTCTTGCACGGGTTACAGATGCTTATTTTATGGCTTTCTTTTTACGATATTTCCATTGAATCTTAAATCATCTACTATTGAATAAAATATAATTTCCTCTAGTTGAATATTTTTGGGGGTTTGATAACATTAACGAGTTTGATTAGTTCAGCGCCGTCTTGTATACTGATAGCATATTTTACTGTTCCAAATAAAATGCCATTGCATCACACACATTCAGGTCACATTTTAGGTCATTCTGACCCATTCTTACGCTACAGAATTTTAAAATAAGAACTTTAATCACCCTGATATTTCTTATATTATTTTCTTTAATTTGTAACATGTCCTTGTAAGAGAAGTCACAAATATATGAAATACTTCTTTATCTGTATATTCATTTATGTAACATTTATGAAATCTGTATATATTTATATTCACGTATAACAATCACGTGAAATTGTATCTAATATGGTTAATTCTTTTAGAAATGGAAAAGGCAAATACATTATAGTGCATCTTTACGCATGCTAAACGTATAGTATTCACACCAAATGTACTATCGTATGGCTCCACACTACTCTAATGTTAACTCCTAAATTCGTAAATAGAGTCAGGTGACTTATCGTCTTGTCTTAACTTTTAAGTAAAAGATAAAAAGCTCAGAAGATTTAAAATGAACTTTTTATTTATTTTTCAACCTAAAGGCTACAAAGGCTAGTAACAATAATGAAAAATCAAATCTCCACAGCTTACGGAAAATTCCAACAAATGTTCGGGTAAATGTATTAAATACAAAGTAACTTTCGCCTACTAAGCTTGGACTCAGCCCTTTAGCTTCACGAAGTGATAACAACTAACAAAGCTAAAGACGATTTAAGCAATTCAAATCAGTCGCAGAGAGAAGTAATACAGCGGCGGTCAACGATAGTCGCTAAAGGTTCTCTGTTGAACTCAACAACCTCTGTGCTTATAAACATAATTTCCATCTTGCTAGAAGCCGACAGATAAAAGACGAAGTGAAAGTACAGATAAAATAATTAAATAGTAATAACTGATTAATGTATGTAAATTTCGACAGTACGAGTCGCAGTTTAATCATAAAATGAGGTATATAAGAGAAGGTGCTTTTGTCAAACATTTTTGATTTCATATTATTGATAAGAAGCTTAAAAAATTCTATGTTAACACAAGAAAAACCTCAGTCATAAGATTTTAATAACTATTAAGTTAAATTCTAAGCTGCAGGTAGTTTTATAAATTTAAATTTTGTCTTTTTTCTACTAGTAATGTAAAATAACTAGATCAAACCCATTTTAGGTGTGAACTTTTGGGTATGCATTAAAGTCCTTGTCCCTGTGTTTAAGATACTTTGGTCTAGTTAAGTGAGGCATTTTTGGAAATCTTACCATTATAGCTAATGAGACAAGTTTTAAAATCTATTTTTCCTCAAACTTTACTCTTCAGTTCAGTTTTCCATTGATAAACGACATGAAGTGTTTCGATTAATATAATTTATCTAGAAATCTTTGTAAGTTTCTTTTGTATTCACGACTTAGCTTATTAGTCTGTAAATGCGATTTTGTGTTGTTTTCCTTTACCCCTTACCTTTCACGTTTCACTCCAGGCTATTGGAGGCATTGGGAGTTCTAAACAAATGTGGATGCAGCTTTTAAAACGTCTGTGATTTTGTTGTTGAACTAAGTGTATGTGCTGTGCCCTAAGCGCGAAGAAATGCTTATTAATAAAACTAAATGGACAAAACAAATCCTGCAGAGTTACAAGAGCAGAGTGTTAGATTGCGAGCTCAGCGAGTGCGTAGAAAGACCTTAACACAGCCTTTTGGATGATGGTTAAAATCTGAAACTTTTCAGACTCGAAAGTCTTCGTCCTCGACCTCAGCTTGTCTGAAGTAAAATATGCACACTCCAATATGTCATTTACATAGCAAAATATAAAAGTGATAGATACGCTTTATCGCAGTATTGAAAAGTTGTTCTGTACAGCTGGGAAAAATGTACCAGACAGAAATATGATTAAAGGTTGTTTGGGAAATGTGGTATGGAAAATAAAAGTAAAATTTGAATTGGAAACTTAAACATTCATTTTTTCACATGTTGTTAATAGTATTTGTTTATTTTATAGTAAAAAAAAATTAATAAGACATTTCTGTTGTTTTCCGGAAAAATATTCACACATTTCTCGTTATCACAAACGTACAGCTAAATTTAAAAACGATATGAATTTCTTTTTTCATTGATCACATATAACATACTAGATCAGCCAATAATATTTGCCTACCTTCTATGTCTGGCTAATCAAAAAGTAAACAGTTCACTTCCGGTGAATTATTCTAATGAAATGTCTCGGAAATTCGGAAGTGTAATGTTCTTAATTATCCGAAAAATAAATAATTTAATAACGAAACGTTTCTAAATATAAAACACGATGCATCTGTAATTCCAAGTAGAAATCCTGTTCCTTTGTTTTATTAATGTGCCTACTTATGTTATATGTATATGTGATTACGGCAAAGCCTCGAGGGCTGTCTGCCTAAAGGGAGGGATGCCTTCGTGGAGGACTTTCAAGGGAAACTGGCTCGTATACACGTTACACATGGGGAAAACCACGAAAACGCCCGTTCGAGGGATTCGAACCTCGGACCGAACTACCAGTGTTCAGCGACTTTACCGCTCGGCCGATGGTGGGCCTCTGCTTATGTTATGAGTAGTCTCTTTGCGTAAATTTATACTTAAATCTTTCTTTATGAATTCATTAGTCCTTTAAACTTGTTTTCAGCTGCAATGCGTTTTCAAAAACCAATGGCAACTAGTAAGTAATAAATAATATCAGTAATAAGAAAAATAAATATTTCTCTTTTTTCATTGTGATACATGTAAATCCTTTGAATAATATTTTGTAATTTTAAGTTAATATGGCCTCAAAATTGTATCAAAATTTGATAAATGCAAACACATTTAATTTAATTAATTTGTATTTCATCATTCAGTTTCTTTACTTACAACGTCAGATTCATGTAATTTATCAGTTTATTTAAATTACAATAACAAAATGTTTATGTCTGAAGAAATATCGTTAATTAAGATACTTCTGTTATCAGAATTTAATTGTTTGAGAATAATGAATTGGCGTAATTGCTGCCAATTAAAAGTGCAAATGCGATACAAAGAAACGATCGTAATTAAATTTTCTAATTTTTATTACAAAATTTTATAAGTTATTATCGTAAATGTTATTATTAAACTCAGATTTATATTCTTATAGAATTAGTTTCTTGTTTAGATTAAGGTGATGTAAAGCACAATTTTATAACGCAAGCATATTAAAAATCTGTTTCTTACTTTATGATATTACATATTTTATTGTTTATTATTTAAAGTGAGTTTAGAGAAGTTCTCTATTTACTGGTTTCCTCTTTTCCATGATTTTGTTAGTAGCTCCGAAGCTTTTGCAGTCCTGTGAGACTTAATTTGTTCTTTGAACTTTTAAAATTATTATTTACCTGACTGTAGTTTAATGTTCTATGTGTCATTGTATTATTTTGTTTAAGTATGATTACGTTATTTATTGATGTATTGTATTGCTGATGTCACATTTTTCCTTTGTATCATTATTATTTTTAAGTATTATTTCATTTGTATTATTATTTAATTATTATTAAGTTGGTTTTTTTCTTTTAATAGAAGTATTAACATAGTTTAATTATTCGTGGCACATTTTAATATTTTTATTATAACAGTATTTGTATTTTATATTTTTCCTTTGCTTTCTCCAGACCTAGGTATTATGTTCTTATTGTTGAACTGCATCTCTTTGTACTATGAGTTGTTTACTTATTCTGTAAGTTATCATAAAATATTTCGTGGAACACGAGGAGTTTTGTATTTATTTTCTTAATTAAAAAATATAATGTTCTTTCCTCATTAAATTTACGCATCGTTTATTGAAAGAGATATAATTCCGTCTTTAGAAAAATATTTAGGAGTAAATTAAAAAAAATTAAATAAGTCAACTGGGATGCATGCAGTACACGTTTAGTTTTAGGTCAAGTGCACCTAAAATCATAATTATCTAAATTTCATAATTAAAAGAAAATTATTTTTCTCTATATATCTTCATCCAATAAATGCTGTCTTAGCGTTGAATAATTGAAATGAAAACTCGCGTTTCAAGATTCTGCACCACCTAACTCCTATTCCTATACGAATCTTATAGAACGCAGGAAGAGTGATTAGTTGAAAGAGTGAGATAAGTTCCTGCACCGAAGAGACACCGTTTCCATGGATACGATCCAAAGCAAAGAAACGATCTCAAAGAGTAACGAATCAGTTGACAGGATTCTCTTCGAATGTGAAAAGGAATTCGTGGTGAAGGAAGTAAAAAAGAATATTACAGTATTTGTGAAGAGCTCTTAACAGTTCCTTTAAATAGAATATTTAATTTTTAATATGGGTCTTTCGTAAATAAATTTCCACCATTTGATTTCAGTCCTCAGTTTCGAATCGCTTTCGCTGCTGGAGTTATAAAAATTTCAAAAGAAAACTTCGATTATTTTTAAATAAAGAATAATAAATAAGATTTACACATCAGCATGATGATAATTTACTTCTTGTCCAACGAGCTTATAATAAAAAAGGCTTAAACAATCTTTTTCATAAGAAAAATGAAATTAAATTTTATAAAATCTTTATTTACTCAAAATGATAAATTTTACATTAAAAATATATAAAAATATATATCAATGATCATCTTAAATGTAAATCCTGTACGTATTAAATATGAAAAAATACAGTCGTAAAAGTTTATGCTTATACATAAATACATTAAGCAATCTTTTCGATTTCATGACAAGTCATCAACATGAAACATGATGCTTCTTAAATCTCCATATTGTTCTAAATAATTCAGGGATTTTTAGGTAGCATTCCTTAATTGCGTTCTTAGTTCATGGTAACACAAAGTACTGAAATTTGCAGAGTAAGAATATCCACATAACAGAATGTATGATAATGTTACAATAAAATTTTACAACAATTTATATTTTTAAACTTACAGAAATAAAATTAATAATCTATAATTTTCTCCATAATTTTTATTACGCAAATGTGATAGTGTCTTTTTAAAAATAGTGAAATAAACATGTAACATTTATTTTAAATAATTCGTTATTATGCTAATTGTTTTTCGTAACTTTTGTTTCTTTCCTCTGTCTCGCTAGAACACTAATTAAGTATTTAAATATTCGGTGAATTTGTAATGTAGGAACACAACTTCGACAACACAATAGGAGAGCAGTTTATATTCAAAGAGGCTAATATCTCTGCCGCTGTAAAATTTCGTGAGTATGTTATGATTTTCGCTAGTACTTAAGCTTAAAATTCGCTAATAAAATTCTCTGGAATCGGGCTGTTAGGCATCTAAGTCTGTTTATTGCGTTGTACATATTGTTGCGTTCTTACGGATTCGTGGATTTGGATTGATTAACGAGAACACTTGCTGAAGAATGAAAACACAATTCATTAGCCAGTATTACTCAGGACAGCTCCAAAAACACGTTTACTTTGGTCGACAAACTATCACAAGCACGCTGAAAGAATGATCAAAGCAGCCTTTATGTTATCAGGCTATAACGGTGAAGACAGCTTCACGGCTAAGCACTAGAAAACAGCTCCCGACTCGGTTCGGTCGTTCTCGAAACATAACGTACTCTCGAGACTCTCCATGCTACATCTCGCGATGCACTCGGCGATATACTCGATAGTCACAACGATGCACATTCGCGATGCACCAACACGCGACATACTGACGAGACACTAGACTCAGTGTCAGTGTGTCGGTGTCCGCCGATAACATCGCGGCAAAAACATCGCGGACGAAAACGTCGCAGAGAAAACAACGTAAGGCGAAAACGTCGTGCTACAAAACATCGTGGGAGAAAACATCGCAAAGAGAAAACATCGCAGTTCTAAAACATCGTGGTACAAAACATCGTCGTCGAAAATAAAGCGGTTCAAAAACTTAGTTAAAAAACATCGTCGTCGAAAATATCGTGGTAAAAAAATAAAGTATCTACAAATCATCGCGTGAGGATAACATCGCAGACATTCGTTTTTCAGACTTTAATAACTGTAAATGGATATTCCCATAATAATTTGTGAGCGCAAGATAGAAAGAAGGATAATTTGTTTTTCATATTTTATATTAACTAATAAATTGTTGCTGACAAAATAAGAAAGAAACTTAAGCATAGAAAATTAATGCAACTTATAGCACTTAATAGAATTTTAAGCCGGCATAGTTAACTAACAAAAACCATTAATAAATCATTTTTTATAAAATTTTTACTGGTAATTGTTCATATAAAATATAATCTATAAGTTGCATTTAATTTTCTATGCTTAAGTTTCCTTCTTACGTTTTCAGCAAAAATTTATTAGTTAATAAAAAAATGTGAAAGTAAAAACTATCCTTCTTTACATCTTGCTCTCACAAATTATTATGGGTATATCTATTTACAGTTATTAAAGCCTGAAAAAGCATGTCTGCGATGTTATCATCATGCGATGATTTGTAGATACTTTATTTTTTACCACGATATTTGCGACGACGATGTTTTGTACCACGGTGTTTTAGAACTGCGATGTTTTCTCTTTGCGATGTTTTCTCCCACGATGTTTGTAGCACGACGTTTTCGCCTTGCGTTGTTTTGTCTGCGACGTTTTCGTCCGCGATGTTTTTGCCGCGATGTTTTCGGCTGTAACCCAGTGTGTCGCGTGTTAGTACTCACTGCTACTCCGCGTACAGGCAGGGTTTATGTAGGTTTCGGTGTGCCTTCGAGAACATTCTGGGTCAAACCGGTAAGCATATTTCACAAGTGCACATCTGTGTAGCCACCGAGGGAGTGGCTTCTAGGATGGACCAATGGGAATCCAGTAATATTTCTGTAATGTCACATGACCTTTCGCGTGCTTTAAGAATGAAACAAGATGGTTGATAATATTTTGTCATGCGATTTTCTGTACAAAAGCATCGTCGATTTCTTCTGAAAATTTTCATTGCGAAGTTAGATCAAATATAAGCAATAGTGAAGATTTCACTACCTGGTTGAAAAAATTTGAAATAAATACAAACACATGTTAGATACTCCGCAAAAGTATTCATGTGAAATATTATTTAATAAGTGGTAGATAAAATGAAGAAAGAAATATGTAATAAACATCTGATCCCAAATGCTATCTTTACATAAAAGTATGCATGCGAGAAAAATATTTACATCAATTATATATGTAAATAGAAGTCAGAATTTTTTATTCTAGTGTCTATATGAAAAAGATGTTCTATAATAATGCAAAATTTTATTCAAAGTGAACTTTACTAATTTGCATTCGTATTCATTTCGTGTGTTAAATTTCACATTTAATAACTGTTCACTCTTAAATGTACTGTTTACACAAGAAATACTCATCAAACAGAGTGAATTTATCTTATTCACAACGAATATATTCAATTTATTCACATGTAACTTTTAAAGTTAACAATGGATATAATCAGATCAAGCACAATATATATTCTGAATCTTACACTTTAAAAACCAAAAGAATGCAAGCACTGAAATAAGGAAATACATTCATTGTAACAGTCCTTCTCAGTTCAATTAAAAATTATGTCAATAATATATATGTGAAAAATACGCTCAATTAAAAATGCGCTTGAATTCTCTTAATCCACAGGTGTTAGTAAATGCATAATATTCGACGCTAATTGCAGCTTGAGTCCTTTTTTCGATGTAAAGAGCGATAATATGCCGTAAACATCCATCCAAATATTAATGCGTGATAAAAATCGCGAAAGGGAAATGTCAGCGATTCATTAAACTCATAAAAACGAAAGAACTAGGAGATTTTCTACTATTACGCCATACATTTATGACTGCGAAACAAATGCAAATTAAAACGTAAACTTTCGCTCACATGCATGAAGATTTAACGTCACAAGAGCGATAGAAGCTCATTGGTCTATTTTCGAAACCCCTCCCTCAGTGGCTACGCTGATGTGCACTTGAGAAATATGCAACCGGTAAGAATTCGTTCTAGAATGTTCTCCATCCGTCTATGGCATATCACTAATTTTGTCGCCAAATCGCCAAATAGGAGATTTCTCGCCAAATATGGCAAGCTAAAACCCGTCTTACGGGGAAGCTATTTTACCGCGGCTGGGGATTTCGTAACCATACGTATATGCATCTGTGATTCGAGAACTTTGAAAGTATATTCCTTCTGTGTTAACGACTTTTCTCTCAGTCTGTTGCCCTTTTTAGACCCCACCTCAATAGATGATCAAAACAGGACACCCAATACTCCAGCAATTCGTGACTTTTTTTAAATGTCTTTTCTCCTTCAGCTTGGAAGTATTACATACAAGTATAGAATTTCATTTCCATAGGAAATGGGCGTCTTTTGAGGGTCGAAAATGGAATCTTCTAGATAACAAGAAGTGTCCAAAACTATTGGAAAAAACTGAATCTCATTTGTCAAGCTGCATGCTTACAAAACATGACAAGCTTTTATTAGCCAAGAACAGAGAAAGATGGAGAGACAGAGTATACGGCAGTAAGTGAAGAGTAGAAATGGAAGAGGTAGAGCAGGGATGGATGTTGTAGAGCTGGGATACTAGTTAGATCTGAGGTTTTGTCTTGTGATTACCAAAAACAGCCGCTAAGTCTAGTGACATTTGCAATATGGCCTCTTGATACTTTATTAGTTTACTGGATTTCAGCAGGAGACTTTTTCGCTGTATTTATCAGTTCCTTATTGAGTCCGTTAAAGCTCCTTACACATGCGAGTTCCATCATTTGAATAAGTCCAGTTGTATGGTTTATATTAATAGTATTTTTACATTCTGCTATTTGATTAAATGTACCCTTTAGTGTTTAATAAATGGATTGGGGTTGAAATTTAATGTTTGTTGCTCTGTTGCTGCTTTTTTAGCTTATCTTTCTTTCCGGCATTTAGCTTGATAATTTTTATTTATCACTTTTGTTTCTAGTTTAAAGATTCTGCCTTTGAAATTAATTCCTGTAAAGTTATTTGGAGTAGCATGGTATCTTAAATTAAATTTCATTTAATTATTATGATATAAGAATAGAGATTATTTATATAATTGAAAGATACTTTACTTTCTTCATATTTGTTAGCTTTACAATAACGTATAGGAATAATAATTGTTTAAGAACATAACGCAACTTAAGATTATTATTTTTTTTGAAGGATCAGTTACTTAAAGCAGTCACAAGAAATTCTGTGTAACTAAACAAATGTACTAGAAAGTCTTCATTTTGTTATGTAGATGGCCCACATCTTCATTCACTGCTGTATGCTATTTGTCTCTATATTTACTCTGTCCTTGGTTAATAAAAACTTGCCAACTATTGTAGCACAGCAGCTTGGTAAAAGAGAATCACTTTTCCCCAGCGCCATTGGACGGTTCTAGGGTTTCAAGAGACCCCGTTTCTCGACAACAGAACGAACCTTTTTCTTAAATGGAAACGACATTCTGGATTTTTTGAGATTTCGAAACTGTAAGGTTTCGAATAACCATTTCGACAGAAATTTCTCCCTGGTTTCTCGAATATTCTTTGCCTTTCTTCCATCAGTTATTGAGGTGGCTTTCAAAGTAAGATTTAAGTCATTTAGCCATAGAAGATATAAATTCTGAATGTTTTCGAAATTTCATTTGAACTGTTCTCATCAACCTACAACAAGTATTGGGGAAGAAACGTCTCTAGAAAAAATAACTGTTCTCAGAGTATTCTCGAACATTCGATGTATTTATTATTCGAGTCAGATTATTTTGTAGAGACATTAGGTTATTTTGATGCTAGAGATGTGAAAAATGAGCAATGCCCTTGCCGAGACTTGAAGCTAGACCACTCGAATACGCGTCGAATGTGCTACCTTTGCACTACGAAGGCATGCAGAAAGGAGGGAGAAGATACCTTATATTTTCACTATTAAAATTATTACTGTTTTTACTTCCTTGTACGAAGTAAAAAGGAAGTATTGTAATCGCCAAAAGTTTCAGGCAGCATATTCCAACGAAAATATCCATTTTGACCGCTATCGAATGCAATTAAATTATGTTTTTGCGTGATATCTGTACGTAAGGACAGAATAAAAGAGTCGTTTCCTCCAAAAAAATTATAAAACTGCTTTAAAATGAATTCTGAAGAGAATTTTTCGCAGCGTCTGTACAAACGTACGTACGTATCTCGCATAACTCAAAAAGGAGTAGCCTCAGAACGTTGAAATATTGTATATAGGTCTGCTATAACATGTAGATGTACACCTCGTATTTTGGTTGCAATCGGCCGCACCAAACGTATATAAATATATTTTTATATATATCCACTCTGTTACCCGGCTCAGAGATCTCAGTTTCTTTACTCTTATATATTTGTAAATTGTACACTTTTTGCTTTAAAAATGATTGAATTATGTTGTTTTTATCTTCCGGTTAAGGTTTTTATGCCTTTAATAGATATGTAATATTTTTAGAACTATCAACAATTTTAAAGTTGTTTAAGTGCCGCTCATCCTTTTTTTTGATGGCGACCATTGATTGTTTACATTTGAAACAGCAGACTAGTGGATTTGTTGCCAATCTAGAGAAACTTAGCTTCGCAACAAGAAAGATAACACCTTCATTTATTATTGCCATTTAAATCATGCTTAATTCTTTCTGGAATTTTTTCGAGGAAATAAGTGTTTAAGATTTACTTTGTTATTTTTAATATAGATATTTTGAGTTTTTATGTATTTTTGCCTTCTCGCGAAGTGAGAACTGAATTAATTGAATGAGAAATACTCAATCGTCTGTGAAAAACTGTTCTTTTTTGTTTTGTTTGCTTAATTTCTTTTATACATCATTCTAGTTTTTATAGTATTTGAATAGAATATGTGGCAACGATTAGATAATTCTATTCTTTAAATGATATAAATTTTGTACATTATGAGTTATAATATGAACTAGGTAAAGTACTGGTAAGAGAATCCAGCGCCAGAGTGTCGCTTTGGTAAACAAATACTAGAGTGAATTTTAAAGAATGCATTTATTCTTTTGTTGTTTTTTGCGTTGTCGGCGAAGTGTATTTAATTCAACCTAATAAGTTTAAATGAAATGCAAGAAAAAATGCGTATAATTTAATATTCCGTACAAGGAAGTCATGGGGTGTACACATCAGATTTTTTTAATCTTATGAAAAATTCTTAATTTACATGAGCGCAGTAGTTTTAACAGTAGCATAAATTTTATTTTCGAATTGCTTAGTTAGAAACCTTTCTCCAAAATTAAGAATGCGGGATAAGAATTTATCTGAATTACAGCCCAAAATACTTTTATCAAAAACTTTAAATGGACAACTAGGTCATATGTGTTTGAACAGGATTTATGTATCAATTACTTTTATAAATAACGTTAAAAGGTATTCCGATTTATTATTACTACTATTTATTATATATCTTTTAGCTATAAAGGGAATTTATTAAAAATTTATAATCAAGAAATTTTGATTTTTAATTTAAATTATGGCCACTTGTATAGAGAATGACACAGCAATACATATGCACATAAAGACATACATTCTCGATTATGCATATAAATATGCGTGCACGTGTTTTTGTGGTAGTAGTCAAATTGTGCAGGGGAAACGTAAAATTAATACCTCCCCTATGGCGAGTAGAAAATTTAAATCTTCATTCATTCATTGCAAACATTAACCATAGACACAATATGTGAAAAATACAAAGCCCATGAGAAAGAATCACTCTTTGCGCATTTTTGTGCCTTTTGAGTAGAATGTAACGTTACAAGAAAAGTAATACAATCAGCCTCTAATGAATCAAAATAAAAGAGAGAAGATCTTTTGAATCAGAGTTCTATTAACAAGCAAACAAAAATCAAATTGCTTGAAAAAATTCAAAAGAAGGTTGAGAATTGTTTGGTTCTTGTTTTCGTATCAGGGACACAGAAGCAGAAACAAAGCAGTTATAACCTTAGAATGGTATTCATCATGTTTAGGAACGTTGAAATGAAAACTAAAGTTGAAATGTTTATTGAAAGGAAACGTTTTAATAACGTTTTACGTTACGTAACGTTACATAACGAGACGTTTTAATAAACATCTTTAAATTCAATAAAAATTTCTTTATCATAAATATTTTTAACATTCAAGTCTGCCGACTACAAGTTAGAAAATGTCTGACGAATTAGTTAAAAAAAAAACAAATATAGGGCAGGCAGAATAAAAAATTGTGCACGTGATTAAAAATCACAACATTGTAAATAGTCCTAACATTGAAATATCTAAAGAGATCCAAACAATCTTTGAAATATATTTTGGAACCCTGAAATATAACTGCAGAAGTATTCGATACATGGTTATGCAGATAGACCTTTCAGAGAGAGTGCAGGTTATAACAACTGGATTTGGACAAATACATGAACTTCTATAACACGGATTACTAAACAGGCTAAGCCGCCGGAAATTTCCGCTAAGAGCCGGAAATTATATAAAAATCTCTTTCTTGATGAAGGTCTTAAAAGTATACTTTTTTTCGTTTTACAATAAGTTGATAAGGTATTCTCCCCAACCTTTCTGCATGCCTTCGTGGTGTAACTGTAGCACATTCAACACACATTTTTCATTGCACATTTTTCACAACACTTGCTTCGAAATAACCTAATGACTCTACAAATGGCTAACTTAGATAAGTTTAAGGATATGTTATTGTTGTGGTGGTGTGACTTATCTCACTTGTCTGACAATAACATTAGAAAAATTCCACGAAATTCAACATGTCAAGGAAAGCAAGATCGCGCCTGTTGATGGTAAGAGCCTGGAGCTCCATACGGGTGACAGTACGAATTTCGGTCAGCTTCGTCCCTACTTTTGAGGGACAGCACCCACCTCAGCCTTCTCCGGGATTCGAACCCTTCAGTACCTCAGTAGGCTTCCCTAATCTACCGTCTAGGTGGTATTTGAGGGTATGATGTATAACAGTGTGTTACAAATTTTTCTTTTCCAGTATCGTACTATGTCTACATTAATTCACGTTATGACAATATGTCTATTCAAATATTCTAGTGTTGAAATATTTTTCATCTAAAAAAGTTTTGAAAAACATTAGGAAGGCTGCCATACTGTTTCCCTTTTGTGCAACTGAATGTCATCAAAAGCTTACGAAAGTAGACTTCTATCAATATGTTAAGCGCAGAAGTCAACGACAGCCAAAAAATTCAAATTTAATTTGAGACAGCAAAGTCTTCCTTTTGTTCTTGAAATTCTCGTTTGATATTTCTTAAAAAGTTTAATGTTTGAAACAGTTTCTCTAAATACCAGAAATTACTAGTCAATTATTATTACATTTTGCAAAACGAAGTCATTGAAGTGCTAAGCGTTTGGTTTCAACGTTATAAAATGCCTTACCTACGATTCACATTTTAAGATGCTGAAAATACTAGTTAGAGTCCCAAACTCTAAGATGATCGCATTTAGTAGTAATGGTCATCTCGCGTAGTAATAATCATCGCGTTTAGTAGAAGGAAAGCAAAATTTGTTGTAAGACAGTGATGCCCAACCTTTGGTCTCTCGCGAGCACATTTTGGCCTATGGCGAGTACATTTCCAAAAAAATCAACATTTTTGTTAACCATATTTCCAATCTTATATGACACATCTGAAATATTCATTTCGGATTAATAATAATATTGGTTGAATTTTATGGAAATAAGAAAAGCGGAGATCAAAATTATTCTTCAGTGCATTTAAGTTTTCCAAGTATTTCTCTGTTCCAATTGCCTTGTGGTTATTAATATGGCTTGATAAATTCTGAAAAATAGGTGAATTTGTTTTCTTTCTGATTTATCCACAAATTTAACTTTATCTGAAGAGTAGTTACAGTCCCAGTCAATTGAAAAAGAGTTTTTTTCTTCTCCCTCTAGATCTTCGTTCAGTTTGTTCAGTTTAGCTGTTATATCTGTGAGAAAATACTGATCGGATAACCAATTATTATCATCCAATTCTTTATAGATTTCGTTTCCGGACTTTAACAATTGCTTTATTGGCGAAAGAAATTCTACAAACCGTTGAAGTACTTTTCCCCTGCGGAGCCATCTAAATATCGGAATGTAGCAATAAGATTCCATTTTCGCTATTAAGTTCATAATTTAGCAATCAGTTATTGTATAACGTCTTGCAAGATATCTCCTATGACTATAAATGCTTACCATATTTTAACAATTAAGAAATATAAATGAATGGTTATTTTTAAAATATTTTTTGTTCGTAGTACCTAATCGGGTTGGCGAACACAAGGTTGGGCGCCGCTGTTATAAGGGAACTGAAAAATATTGGTTATTGACTACATTTTTTACTAAGGCCATTTTCTACCAAGTATAAAACATGTTTATGGATATCGTAGGCTTACTTCATGTGTTTATGTACGTAATATCGCAATTTCACATATTCTGTGGGTAACGTCTTAAATTTGTTGAAAAAATATTGTACACAAATGTTCATCTTATTCAATTTGTACGTTCACCAGAGACTTCGGTAAAGCAACGTGAAAGAAATTTGAGCACTATTGTCTATTGGCTCTGTAGTCAAAAAGACTGACGTCTGAGCAACTCGGAAACAGAAGAACAGCGTATTTAATTTTTGTTACAGAAATGCGTACTTCCTTTACAAAAAAGAAAAAGAAAATTATTTTTAACCGAAGAAAAGATTATTAAAGAAACATACAATTTTAAACGATTTCATTTTTTGTGTTATAATTTCATATTAGTCTTGAAATAAATATGTTTTTAAATATTTTATGCTAATAAATTGTTGCTATGATAAATGTTTAATAAATATGTTTCTTTTTTAATTAGCGCTGCAGCAAATTAAAAAATTACGATTAAGACATGCTTCTAAAACGATTTATTTGATGGCTGGTTGCTTATCTTAATGTCTCTTTTGCACGCATTTGCTTGAATATTGCACAGCACACGAGAGCCAGCTGCCTGTGGGAGCGGATGCCTTCACAGAGGACTTTCTATGGGAAATTGGTCGTACTCACATCACAGATGGGGAAATCCAGTCATGGAACTACCGGTATGGCTTGGGTTCAAACGACCTGTATTCAGCTGTACCAAGCCAAACGCTTAGCTACCTGTATTCAACCGTCTAAACCACTCAGCCACTGATAGTTGTCTGAAAGCTAGGTCCTTATTCTAAATATGAGCCGAATAGCGTGTACTTTTATAGCATATATATATATATAGTATTTCATGAAGTAACTCTGTTGTACGTTCAAAATATATGTCTTAAGAACATGGTTGTTATACTATATTACTATGCACTGTTTCAGCACATCATGTAGAACGTACTTCTTATCACACGCTGGGAACGTTTCGAAAAATAGCAATGCATCCTAAAAGCCCAGTTGAACTTTTTAGCACGTCGTGTAAAGCGTACTTTATGTCACATGTTGGAAATGTTTAGAAAATATCAGTCTTGTATGTTGAAATGCGCGTTCTTAGAACACGGTTGTAACGCTCGTCATTTTAGCATATCATGCAGACAGTACTATATAAAGTACTTTCTGTATAAATTGGGAACTGGGCTAAAAGTACCAGTGTTGTACACTGAAATATGTGTCCTAAGAACACGGTTGTAACAAGCACAACTTTAGCCCCTAGTGTAGAATGTCCTTCATAGCACATTCTGGAAATATTTCGAAAAATACTGATATTCAAGGTTGAAATGTATGTGCTAAAAACATGACTAAACACACATTGCTTTAGCACGTCATGTATAACGTACTTTATAAAACATGATGGGAACGTTTTAAAATGCTCCAGTGTTGCACGATTAGATGTACGTTCTAAGGACACGGTTGTTATAAACACAGCTTCAGCACGTCGCGTAGAACATACTTTGTAGTACATGCTGAGAACGTTTCGAAGAGTATTAATATTGTACCTCGAAATGCAAATGCTAAACCACGGCTGCAACGTGTCCCAGTTTAACACGTCCTGTAGAACGTCTTTATGCTACATGCTGGAAATGTTTTCAAAAGTATCAGACTGTACGTGTAGAAAAGCAATCATAGTTTAACCAATCATGGCAATCAGCAACCATCCATTTATTCCCAAAATAGCCAATGTACGTGCAGATTTGCGTATAGATCTAAGGACACGTTAATCTTTAGCACGACTTGTAGAATGTTCCAAATGGAAGCAATACATACCGTCATTAAAGGAATGACACGCTCCCAACGTTCTGTGTTCGTTCCGGTGCTGAGTGGGAATACATTCTAGTTCTAAAGCCCTAATTTTTCTGTTTACTAACACAGAATACCCCAGTAACTATGACATATCATCATATTAATAATAAATAAACTTCAAATACCCATTCTTTGCGTTGCACTCATTTCAGTTTATTGAACAAAATTCCATAGGCAAGGAAGTGAAACCTCACGAGTTATTTATGCACTATAAAGTTTTTGCTATACTTGTTATAGATGTATGAATTCGAGTTTCATAGCAATGTAAGTATTTCGATATTATTAAGACTATTATCATACACTGATAAATCTGGGCGATTCATGTTCATTATAGAGAACGAAAGAGATGATAAAAGACTGATTTATTTAAGTAAGACAAAGAATGCGAAAACTTTCAAGACATCTTAAATTCATAATACGAAAACTTGGTAGCACTAAAGGAAGTTATATTTTTATCTAGTTAATACAATAACGTAAGTTTAAAATTTACTTTCTACGTTTATGCATATTTCAGATTTTTTTTTCCTGAGTCAAAAGAGTTTCTGTGAGCATTACGTCTCCTCTCCTTAACGAGCTTATGCATTAAATGCCATTTAATTGCATTCTGACTCTCAAGAGAGGTAATCATTCCATCCTATTAAACGGAAAAATTTCAGTTTTACAAAGCGGTTGTACCATGTAGATAATGCTGCAGAATTTTTAAAATAGAAAATTAAAACTATCGCTCAGTAATCATGTTTTACGACACAGGAGGGAAGGGGAGGAATTACCAGAGATGAGAATTCTGGCTGTGATGGAATTATGGCGAATAAAATGGATGCGACCTAACGAGGAATAAAAAGCGTATTTTATGGCGAATCTTTGCAAATTGCGTCTTGCTTCCCAGAGCATTTTGGAGGCCGTAAATAAAGCAGTTTGTGCTTTTTATGTCAAGTAGATATAGCTAGAAATTAGGATTTTTTTCAAGTCATATGAATGACTCGGAAGATATAAGCATTCCAAGTATCGAATGCATAGACTGATTACCACAAATATTTATTTGTTTTTAAATTTGAAATAAATCTTCCAAAAATAACCATCTTGGAGTTGTATATATTGGGCTGACCACAACTGTTATTTTGTGGTCAATTTTAGCATGGGGTGAAAATTTGACATTTTCGATCTATTTTACTTTTTACTGCCTTGTGCGAAGTAAAAAGGAAGTACTGTAATCGCAAAAAGTTTCAGGCAGAATATTTTAACGAAAGTATCCATTTTGACCGCTATCGAATGTAATTTAACGATGATTTTGCTTGACGTCTGTATGTAAGCACAGAATAAAAAATTCTTTTCCTCCAAAACAATTATAAAACTGCTTTAAAATGAATTCTGAAGAGAAATTTCCGGGATGTCTGTACGTACGTACGTACGTATCACGCATAACTCAAAAACGAGCACACTCAGAACGTTGAAAATTTGTATATAGGACTGCTATAACATGTACATGTGCGCCTCGTATTTTGTTTGCAATCGGCCGCACTAAACGTATATAAATATATTTATATATATATTGTTACGAAATGTCCAGGCGCGGTGAGATAGTTTCCCCGAAAGCAGTTTTAGGTTTGCCATAAAATGGCAAGGGAAGGCAAAGTTGCCACATTTGGCGACAAAATTGGCGATTACCATGAACGGATGGAGAACCTTCTGGAACGAATTCTTACTGGTTTAGCCCAGAATGTTCTCTAACACAAGCCGAAAGCTACTGCTCCGCAGTTAGTGAGTGTGCTTCATCGAGAGATGTGAGTGCCTTGCCTAGAGTGCGAGATAGTCTCGAGTTAATCAGTCCCTGCGGAGTCGATCGAGTTGATAGCCGGGCAGCGAGTGCCGAGTGGGTCGTCGAGTTCACCGAAGGAGTCTCTTAGTGTATCGCGGTTAGTGCATCGTCGAGAGAGCGTGTTGAGCTCCAGGATCGACTGAACCGAAGAGTCGGGAGCCGTGCTCTGTGTGTCGTCGAATGCATCGCGAGTTGTAGCGTGGAGAGTCTCGAGAGTACGTGGAGTTCCGAGAATAACCGAGCAGAGTCTAGAGCTGTACTCTGGTGCTTTGTAGTGAAACTGTCTCCACCGTGATAGTGTGATAACCAGAAGGCTGTGTCACATCGTGTCAGAGTGTTTATAGTAGTTCATCAACGACTGTAAAACGTGTTTTGGAGCTGTCCTGATCAATATTGGCTAAATAAAGTGTGTTTCGATACTTCATCAAGTGTCGTCGTTACTCACTCCAAATCTACGAACCCCCGTACGAATGTGAAGGAAGAAAATAACGTAACAATTGGTGTCAGAAAAGAAAAACAAAACAATTCTAAATAACGTAACAACTATAGTCAGAAGAATAAAAAAACGCAACAATATCCACTCTGTTACCCGTTCTCAGTGATCTCAGTTTCTTTACTCGTATATGTTTGTAAACTGTGCATTTTTGCTTTAAAAAGGATTGAATTATGTGGTTCATAGCTTCCGGTTAAGGGTTTTATGCCTTTAAGAAATCTGCAAGCTATATTTGTAGAATTATCAACAATTTAAAAGCTATTTAAATGCGGTTAAGCCTAATGTTTAAATAACATGGCGGACATATTTGTTTACATTTGAAACAGCAAATTAGTAGATTTGTTGCCAATCTAGAGAGACTAAGCTTCGTAACAACAAAGATAACGCCGTCATTTATTATTGCGAATTAAATCATGCATAATCCTTTCTGGAATTTTTTCGACGAAATAAGTGTTTAAGATTTGCTTCGTAATTTTTAATATAGATATTTTGAGTTTTTATGTATTTTTGCCTTGTAGAGAATTGAGAACTGAAGTAATTATTGAGAAATACGAAATCGTCTGTGAAAAACTGTTTCTTTTTGTTTTGTTTTCTTAATTTCTTTTATACATCGTTCTAGATTTATTATAGTATTTGAATAGAACATGTGGCAACGATTAGATAATTTTTCAAATGATATAAATTTTGTGCATTCTGAGTTATAATATGAGAATAATTTTTATGAAATTTTAAAAATGCCTTACAATACATCCTGCAAGAGATCGCTCAACCAGAGCTCCAGTCAACTAAAATGCTTTTGATCCCTACTCATAGATGGCGCCACACGAGCACCTAATTTATTCAAAGTTTACTTATTCTACGGACGGCGGTACGGGAGACTCCGTCGCTAGTAATCTCTGAGTTCTAGCACAGCATGTGTACAAGTACTTCCATATTATTGGATACAACTTACTCGAAAATTCCAGAAAGGATTATGCATGATTTAATTCGCAATAATAAATGACGGCGTTATCTTTTTTGTTACGAAGCTTAGTCTCTCTAGATTGGCAACAAATGTACTAATTTGCTGTTTCAAATGTAAACAAATATGTCCGCCATGTTATTTAAACATTAGGCTTAACCGCATTTAAATAGCTTTTAAATTGTTGATAATTCTACAAATATAGCTTGCAGATTTCTTAAAGGCATAAAACCCTTAACCGGAAGCTATGAACCACATAATTCAATCCTTTTTAAAGCAAAAATGCACAGTTTACAAACATATACGAGTAAAGAAACTGAGATCACTGAGAACGGGTAACAGAGTGGATATTGTTGCGTTTTTTTATTCAGTCATATATTGTCATTATTAGTCAAGTATCATATATTGGTAAAGGCCGTTAATGGTTGATTGCCTCTTACTAAGTGATAAGACATAGACATAGTTACAATATGAACGAAATATAACGCTGTTAGGTGAACCTAGCGCCAGAGTGTAGCTATGGTAAACAAATGTAGTGAATTTTAAAGAGTGCATTTATTCTATTGTGATTTATGCGTTATCAACGAAGTAGATTTAATTCAATCCAATAAGTTTAAACGAAATGCAAGAAAAAATGCGTATAATTTAGTATTTCATACAAGGAAGTCATGTGGTGTACACATCAGATTTTTTTATTTCCATAAATGCAAGAAAATGGCTGAGACTCACGAAGAGATATGCGAAGTTTATTCTGTTAGTTGCTTAATTGAACGCATGTGTCAGAATTGGTTTAAAATTTTCCTTCTATGGATTTCCACTTGAAGGTAATCAACGTTCTAGCCGATCATTTGAAGCTGATGATGACAGAATTAAATCCACAATTGAATCGAGTCGTCATATATAACTGAGGGAGAGATTGAAAAAAGTTTAAATGTATCATAGGCAACAATTGAGAATCATGAAAGATGAGATGTCTTGGACTATTTAAGAAGCCACATGGATTGAAAGAAATTCGTTTAAGACAACGAACCACTATTTGTGATACACGTTTCAAACGCAGTGAAGGGATTCTTTAAGTGAGTTATCACTGGTGATGAGAAATAGATCGTCTACACTAACAGTGATTGAAAAAGATCATGGTCCAAATTTGATGAATCAGCACAAATCATATCGAAATTTAAATCACATTAGAAAATGATTATCCTGTCTATTTGGTGGGATTACAAATGTGCTAATTAGTCTGAGCTAATTCCATTCAACCAAACGATTGTCTGAAATTTTTTACTGCCAACAGCTCATAAAATTGAAGGAAGCAATCAGAGATAGAAAACCAGAATTGGCAAAACAGTAACTAATAATGTTCCACCACGGGCAATGCGAGACTCACACATCTCGAACGCAGCACGTACGGAATCACTGAAACTTGGTTGGGAAGATGCCACATCCCCTATATAGCCGCAGCCTTACACCATCAGTTTATCATTTATTTCGAAGTTTACAAAACTTCTTAAATGGGAAAAATTTCAATAATAACGATGATCCGAAATCGCACTTGGTTGAGTTTTTCTGATGATAATGACCAGAAGTTCCATGAGCACGGAATCATGAAGTTACCAGTAAAACGGCAAAAGTTCATCGAACAGAATGGCAGATGATATTTGACGGATTAAAGTTCATTTTTTGTATAATAGAATTGAATTTCGCACTGAAAAACTGAATTTGTTTTCTTGCAAACCCAAGAGTTCAAACATGCTTTCACTAACAGTATTTAATAACGGAGGTTCCAGCACTCGTTCTTGACATCCTAACAATATATCGGTTTTGGGCAAATAAAGTCCAAAAGTTTGTGATCCTCTATTTTGTATTGGGTAATAATATATCATGGAAACTTTGCAGCTTAATCTTAACCAATTTAAACTGAATAACGAATAAAATATCTTTCAAATGTATTGATTTGAAAGCATGTAAACTTGTCTGTAAATAACAACCTTAACATTACTTTCTTGAAGTACCTTAAATATATTATCAACAGATTTATCTACGAAGAAGACGACAGTTTTCTTCGTGGATAAATTATAGATATAATGCAGTCATTAGGTCATTTTGAAGCAAGAGACATGAAAAATGAGCATACCCTTGACGGGACTCGAATCACAGAGCTCTCGAATACAAGCCGAGCGTTCTGACCATTACACCACGAAGGCATGCTAAGAAGAAGGGAGAAGTACCTTATATACTCCATCTCTTAAAGGGCGATTGGGGATTAGGGGAATAAATCGCCAAATCCTGGCGGTGGAGAATCATAATCCAACACCCTTTCTTAGTTCGGGCGCCAGCGTAGAATCATTAGTCATTTCGAAATAAATAAAAGACATGATAAATAAACAATACTCTTGCTGGGACTCGAACCGCGGACCTCTCGAATACGCGTCGAGCGTGCTGACCATTTCATCACGAAGACATGCTGCGAAGGCGGGAGAAATACCTTATAACTTATTATAAGAATAATTTATGCTAATGCCTTATTTCAAGGCTTAACAATCTTGAAAATAACTGTTCCTTCAAACATAGTGAAAAATTCGTTTCAGCCGTTTCTTTAGATTAGAAAAATTAAACAATATGCGATAAATATTCTCCTTTAAATAGCGAAAATATGCCTCAGTCAGAAAGGTTATAAACGTTTTAAATATCTTTCTTTATGCTCTATATATTCTTTTTAGTAAAATGTTTTTGTATAAAATAATAATAAATTATAATAATAATAATAATGCTACGAGTACCTGCTTCGGTTCAGAAGTTTGTGGTGCTTACTCTCTAAAAAAGAAATGCTTTGTATTTAAATTATAATGAATTCAGTCATTCAAATAGTTTTTTCAGAAAATAGAATTAGATACAGAGGATTTTCAATATTTTCATTTTTGGTCTTTACCGTCTTCATGCTTCAGAAAAATTTCTGAATTAAGAAAGAAATACACATATTGCTAAGAAAAAATATTTAGCTTTAGAGGAAAAGAATAACAAGGAAGTTTTAGCTTATCTCTTTGAAAGGCTAGATTTCGTGTAATACAGCAAGAAAAAAAAGATTGAATAAAATAAATATTATTTGCTAGCCCAAAGGAGTGTTAGCCCAGAAGATCTATTAGTCTCAAAACAGGATTTTGCGTTGAATCACTGTAAAAGTCTGAATCACATTTTAAATTGTTGCCACTAAGTATTAATACCCTGTATTACATTTAAAGAAATTAAATAATGAAGAATTTGCGTGAATGAATGCGTGTTTTTCTCATTGTGAGAAAACAGCAGTACCTAGAGTCATGAAATTTTAAATAACGTAGTCCTCCATCCGAATATGGCAAATGGAAGCACGAGTTTTTGAGTTTCGAATTTTTTTACTGTCTATTTTATATTTTGTAAAACTTTAACGAATTTTTGATTAACAAAAACAATGATTTCATAGCTAGCAATGACAACACTGTACAGAATAAAAAAAAAACATTTTTATCTGCAGCGCACAAGACTGTCTAAAGATATACTGTTTCTAAATATTTTAACCCAAGGTAACATTAGCTCAAATGCGCTAGAAACGTGTATGTGTATGTAAATAATAAAACGACCCTTTGTGTGCAATATAAAATCTGAAAGCTTTCAGATTTTTTTTTTTAAATTTTCCTTTTTTTTATTTGCTATTGTTCTGAATAACATTTGCAGCAATCAGATGTTTAGTCTTTTGAGGTATCAAAAATATTTGATTGCCTGAGTAAAATACTACATTTCTGGCTTACTATAAAAAATTATGTTTATTCGGCATAGAGGAAAAAGGTACGCTTTGATTCACTCAAGGTTTAACAAATAGACACGCAATTTAGGTAATTATATTTCATGACTAAAAATGAGAATAATCAAATCATACAAAGTTTTTTAATAATCATTTATATATGCATATCTCATTTTATACATTAAAAAATGGTAAGGTATGTAAACAAACAGAATTTAGCTTAAAAAGGGATGAAAGAATTTGTGATTTTCACGTAAGTTCTCCAGTGGCGTTCCATACATTCACTTAAATGATTAATCACATAAGGGAATAATTGTTATTTTTTCTAGAAATTGATTTTCACCTTCTTTAACGTAGTTGGAGGGATACATGTATAAATATAGCACATCCAAAATCATTTCAAAGATTTTTTTATATGTTTGGAAAAGTATGAGTATAATTTCCACTTATTGCGAGCGATGCTTTCGCTCTTGAGGTACTCATCCAGTAGGTTTGATTACTTAGGCGCGCATTTTGATCAATAAAGATAAATGTCAAACTAACTGCTGCAGAGTAAGTCTCATAATGGAGTGAAAGGGTTCATCCCGGTACCTCTGAGCCGTCACAATACTTGCTGCAAATAAGTGCAGCTCGGCAGAACTGGCTTAAAGAAAGTCATATGATATTTCATGCTCCCTTCAACAATCTCGATAATTTCATCCAACAAAAATGCAAGCAGTGCACCAGAGAAAATTTGAATAAGAGCACAGAATAATTCAAATAGCATTCAAAATTTCGTATTTCAAAGAACTGAAATTTACGAAACCTAATGCATAAATTGCATACAGAAATGTATAGAATTAGGATGATTTTAAAAAAAAATTCTGACTTTGATTTTTAGTCAGATGTATGGTCATCAAATGGGGCTTATTCTGTATCGGAAACTGTAAATTCGATATCAAGAATAATAAGGTTATCAAGTATTTGCTCCCTTTTTTCCGCATGCTTCCATGATATAACGCAATAATTCATCACCACCAAGATTTAGCAATTGGGTAACCTCAACCCCAGTTGTTTTTGAAAGGGAAAGTTATAAGGCATTTCTCGAACCTTCGTAGTGTAGTGGTCAGCACGCTCGACGCGTATTCGAGAGGTCCATGGTTCGAGTCTGGCGAGGACATTGCTCATTTTTCATCTTTCCTGCTTCGAAAAAACCTAATGTCTCTACAAAGTAGGATATAGGGAATTTTTTCTCTCCTTCCAGCGTGCCTTCGTGGTGTAACTATGACTATACAAATAGCGCCATAAATAAAAGGTGGGGAGCAATAATAATTCATCACCACCAAGATTTAGCGATTGGGTAACCTCATTCCCAGTTGATCTTTGAAAGGGAAAGTTATAAGGCATTTCACCAGCCTTCTTAGCATGCCTTCGTAGTGTAGTGGTCAGCACGCTCGACGAGTATTCGTGAGGTCCGTGGTTCGAGTCTGGCGAAGACATTGCTCAGTTTTCATCTTTCCTGCTTCGAAAAAACCTAATGTCTCTACAAAGTAGGATATAGAGAAGTATAGGGAATTTTTCCCCTCCTTCCAGTGTGCCTTCGTGGTGTAACGGTAGCAGACTTGGTGAGTATTCTAGAGGTCTAGAGGTCCGGAGTTCGAATAATGGTGGGGGGCACTGCAGATCTTTCACATCTCCTGCTTCAAAACAACCTAATGACTCTACAAATTCATGAATATGTTAAATTCTGTTGAGGTTGGTTATGGAAGATTATCAATAATAATCTCAGTCCAATAACATACAGAATTCCGGTTTAGCTAGACACAAGAGTTTTCAAACGTTACTTCTTCATACGTATGTGACACTAGAAAACTGTCCAATTAATTATATTGAATTTGCAAAATCTGTATCCATCACTGTTTCTTGAACAGTTTCCATATCCTTGAGCTAATGAAAGAACTGTAAAGGTATGTTTTGTTTTAGCTGCAGCGCTTTAACAGCGAAATTTTTTATTATATATATATAGCATAAAATATTGCTGCTATCCGCCAGAGAGAATTTGTGCTTTCAAGGACGATTTCATAAGAGAAACTGGCTCGTTTATACGTTACACAGGGAAGAAACCACGAAAACTAACCTTGCTGCCAGCCCATTGACTTAAGATCAAACACAGGTCAAATTTCCAACATTCAGTGGTTTTTAACCACACTTCAACTGATGGAGTCTGTCAGGTAGTCATATGCATTAGCTGCAAGTTACTGCATTAGCTTTGTTCTTGTAATGTTTTTAAGGCTGACACTTCTCACACATTTTAATGTGTGAGAAGAAGGAACTATGTGAGCAATTAGCACGCATATGTTTGTTAACTGCTCACATAGTTCCATTTTTAGCGGGTTCTCATATTTCCACATATGCTTCTAATTAAAAATTAATGAAACAAAATTATTTATAAAAGCACTCACTTGAATACATATATCTATTGTTTATGCTAAATGCAAAAGCTTTATTTGCGTGGTAATTAGCATAGAAACACGTAAAATATTTGAGATTTTTGAATTATACGGTAAACGTAATCGAAAAATCATATTTAAGCGAACGTATTACGTACCGAACTTTGATGCATTCATTAAACTTTAATTTAGACCAAGGTTAAAATGAGACTTAATCACCATACTACAATTAACTTAAAGCTTTTCAACAAATTAAATATGTTTTGAGCGCTTTCTGTTTCAGGAAAATTCAAAGCCTTTTTGACTCACGCAGAAGGAATTAGTTACGTAAAGAGTATCTCACATTTAAAGAAAATTAAAATTAATTCCACAAAGTCTTCCGAACTCTAAACATAAAAGACCCATGTGAACAATTTCATTAGACTCTAATGTCTTGATAATTAGTTCCCTTGTATTCTTTTTTAAATTCTGCGACTCGAGCTGAATATTCTGGAAACAGGTAATACCTTCTGATAGTCTTTTGCTCAGGGATATCCTCATTAGAAAATAGAGCACATTTAAACTAGACTAAAACTTTCTTTTTCTAGTGCCTTTTCCGTGGATTCCCTATAGCTGCACATTTACGTTTTAGGTGAAGTTTAAAAAAGAATAGTTTTCAAATATTGTTAGTTGGTATTATTTTTTCAAAAAATGCATTTACTCAATAATGAATATTATTAATAAATAATAAATGTTAAGAATTATGCATTTGAAATTAAAATGATGATGCTCATGTATTTTTCATCAATTAGCTAATGCTTTTAGATTCTGCACATGCATTGATATCCCCCATTTGCATGTAGATTTATTTGCAGTGCTTAGTGCAATTTAAAATAATAATTTTAATTATATTTACAAGCATAATTTGCTTAGTAAACGTTTATGAATATTTATGAGAATATGAACTCAGAAAATGCATCTTACTAATTTATTAGTCCAAAGGGACTTTGTTCCTGAAGGACTATTGTTTTCGTTTTGCGATTTTGCGTTACTATAAGTTTACTATACGTTTACTATAAATGTCTGTTTCCTTTTCAAACTGTTGCCACCAAATGTTAGAGTACTGCATTATATTTGAAGGAATTAAATAATGAAAAATCTGCATAAATGCAGGTCTGTTTCTTGCAATGTGATAAAACAACGACACATAGAGCCATCCAATTTTGAATGACCTAATCCTCCTACGAATATGGGCATGTAAAAACCAAATTTGAAATTTGTTTTATTATCGATTTTATATTTTGTAAAACTTTAACGAATTTTTGATTAACAAACTCAAGGATTTGAAAACGAGGAATGGCAACAATCTTTGAGGGGGGGGGGAACCTTTTTTTATCTCCTGCGCTCGGAACTGTGTATCGGAAATTCCAAAGATAGGCTCATTTTAAAACTATTTTGCGACATCGCTATTGAACTAAAATTTATGGGTTAAGTGCGAAGAAAACGATATTTAATAAATGAAGGTAACACACAAAACGTTAAAAAAACGCCCCTTTGGACGTAATTTAAAATCTAAAACCTTTCAGATTTTTTTTTATTTGAGTCAAGATTTACTTTTATTTTTATTTTTGAGGGTAATTTCATTCTATGCCCTCAATGTTGTTGTCTTGTCTGTGTATTTCATGGGAAAAGGGTTGACAGAGACTTAAGGAGGATGGACGTTTCCATTCCAGTTTTGAGGAACAGCACCCCAGGGGGTGGTCCGAGGGTCTCCCAGCGCTCTCCTCTGCCATCAAACCACATAGGAGGACTTTTGGCTCGTCATATATTTAGAATGCATCCATGCAGCAAAGAAAATATACATTTACAACCATCCATACCTACTCGGGAATTCCAACCCCGTCTCTTCGAAACCACAATAGGCCCCCTAACCAATAAACCATCTGGGCGGCTATGCCCTTAACGTTACAAGTAAATATTTTATTTGGATTGTGAAAGGCTAATCAGGTGTCTTTATAGGAAAATGCGCAAGGTTTAATATCTTACAAGTTCAAATGTGGGGAAAAAGACTCTTAAGAGAGAAGACAAACACACAAATATAAAAACACTGGATTTGTGGTCTGCAAAAATTATCCAAACAGCTTCCGTAACTAAAGTAGATTTTCTTAAAGCTTTTCATATTTACAAAGAATTATCTTTTTTAGTAAGTGACCTTAATTCCAATCCTGTCCTTCCCAACGCTGTTTAAATTCTATTAATATATAATTTTTTAATTTTCACTACTATTTTAGCAGACAGATGGTGCTAGGTTCTCATTCTCTTTACTTCTTTTGGGTATGAATACAACCGTAGTTTTCTCTTCATTGTAGATTTATTTGCTACTGATGAAGAGGGAACCTATACCTGCTTGACCTCGAAATCGATAGAATTTTGACTAGAATCTACGCCAAAGATAAGGTTTTTTCTTTGCCTAATTTTAAACACTTAAATTTCAAAAATGAGCATTTCTTCTTGCTCCTTAGTAGCAAATGGACGAACGCCTCTAGAAACTTCTATTTATTTTTTCGCTTAAATAAAAAATCTGAGCCTACAGTATTGTGACGGGACAAAAGTTTCATACAGACTGAAACTCTGTCAGAAATTCAGCAGAATCATTCAGTCTACGTAGTACAAAAAAGTCTTCATTAGGTTTGAGAAGATAGAAAAGCTATCCTAAAAAAATAATCTTTTGAGAAGTATATAGGAATACGAAAAAGGCAAAAACTTATTTTTAATTCTTAACGGCGATGTTTTTTAATTATGCTATAACCTCTCGTAGACTTGGTTAACATAAACAAACGAGACCTAGAAGACTGTGTGAATAATTGTTCTGAAGCCTTATGTATAACAAGTCCAAAGAAGGATGTAAGGAATAGTTTATTCACTTAATATAAGTTTTTCCCCATTTGGGCGTACACAAAAGCCAACACTTTGGGCTTAACTCAAACAAGTAAAGATGAACTTAAAATTAAGTGCAGTAAGTTTAGTCTAAACGGTCTCAGGATAATTTAATGTGTAGGAAAGCTCTGACTCGTAAAAGACGGCGTAAGCAAGCCGAATCGCTAGAAGCAATCAATGCCACAGAAATCTAATCGCTAGTAATTCAAGATAGCAACGTGGCCCTCAAGCAGGCATTACACGCTCTAAAACCTTCCCGTAAGTACTAGTTCTTTCTACCTCATTTGGATGCGTGCTTTCTAGCTTATTAACATTCTGGAGAGAAAGCATGGATGAAAATAAGAATTAAAGGAGACTTGCTTTGAAATAAAAACTAACTGTTTGATATATTAAATGAATCTCCACAAAACGTTTCACAAAGCTCAAAATGCATATTTAATTTCATTAATATTTAATATCATGTTATAATGAAAGATGCTTTAACTACAGCTGTTACTCTTAAGTAAACATGGGAATTATTTATTTAGTGTTCTTGAGACATATTTGCATACATAATATAGAATATTTTTCCTGTTTTGTTACAGAAGTAAATAAATAAGTTTGATTAAATATGTTTGTGTGAGAAATAAAATCCTTTAGTCTTTTTTAGGTTCTAATGTACTTTACGAAAGTTTGATTATAAATTTAAACTACAGTTTGTTAAGAAATTTGTAGAGTCATTAGATTATTTTGATACTACAGACTTGAAAAATGAGCAATGTTCTCGCCGAGACTCGAGCCTGGACTGAATACACGCCGAGTGTGCTACTGTTACAGCCCGAAGGCATGCAGAAAGGAGGGAGAAAATATCTTATAAAGTATGTTAGTAAACTGGCAAGAAATATAAAACTTTTCAGCACTTGTTGAGTATATGAATGAGAAGAGATTTAAATCTATTTTAATTTTACCATATAAAGCAGCTTTCGTTTTCTATAAATTGTTTATGAATAACGTAGTAGGTATTTACCCCCATTCTGCCCACGCATATTTCTGTCAGTAGATAATGCATATTCAATTAAATATATCTGAAATTTTACATGAAAATAAGTCATAAACGGCTTTTTTTTAATATATATTTTTTTTATACCTGAAATTTAGAAATCGTGCTTAAGCAACATACACTGAATATAAATTTGAGTAATTTAAAAAATTGTACTTTTCGAATTTTCTATTTTTTTATTTCATTTATAACGAATATGTTCAAAGTTACAAAACACCAGTGGAAAATATATTTAGAATCAACGTTTAACTTTGGTTGCACGAGTTCTTCCTCATTTACTAAAAAAAAAAAAAAAAAAAAAAAAAAAACTAATTTACAGTATTTTATGTTTTAGATTACCCTTTTTCTAAATTATTCAGCCGAATAGAGTAGAGACAGGTACACCTAAAGCAACAAAGCTTGGTGCCCATGTTATGGGATAGTTGAAGGTGTGAGCCTTGAAGCTTTTAAAAATTAGATTTAGAATTATTAATTTAATGCTGAAAGTATGCTTTCCAGAATTCTTTTTGTGAATCTTTGCATTATTAATTAACAAATTCTCAGACTTTCTCTGTCTGCACAATACGATAAAACATAATAGAAAGATTTCAGATGAAGTTTGTTTTGAAATTCTGACATAGTTCAAAGGCGAGTTTTAAAAAATAGCTTGAATTTTTTACTTAATTATACCTCCTTTAGATTTAAAATCTCACACCCTTAAATCTAGAGTAAAGTCTGTCTTTAAGTTTTCTCTACTAACAACAATCTAGAGCAATTTCAAAATAAATAAAAAATTAGTATAACTCAGTCGATCAATTTTTTTGTAATGCCATATGATAAAAGAACATGAATTGAGCGAATTTGAACTTCTTTTCAACAATATGGTCGAGTGTAACTCGAAGCAGTTGTTTCCGCTCTTCGGAAACTTAGTTGGTCATCAGGCGCCTTTCTGTGATCAGAAACAAAATCGTGGTTTCGGCCAGCAGACATTTTCAGACTATTTTACTCCCTTCGGAAGATGATAGCGTTTTGTACACAGGCGGTTTCGCAATGTGTCGCCAGTCTATGCCATACTATTTTTAGTTCCTTGTACGAAGTAAAGGAAATCGCAAAAAAATTCCGAGTATCATATTTCAATGGAAACATCTACTTAGACCACTCTCGAATCCATCTGAATGATGATTTTGGGTGACATCTGTACCTACGGACAGAATAAAAAACTCTTATTTTTGCAAAACGGATTATAAAAGGGATTTAAAATATATTCAGAAAAGAATTTTTCGTGATATCTGTACGTGATATCTGTACCTAGCAAAACTAAAAAAATTACTAAATAGTAACCGCAAAGCGTTGAAATTTTGTATATGGGACTACTGTAACATGTAGTTGTGCATCTCCCTTTCTCGTTGCAAATCGGCCTCCCAAACATTGCCATTCCGTTACCCTGCTCATTGAGCTTACATTTTTAGTGTTATATATTGGTAAATTGTGCATTTTTTTCTTTAAAAGTGATTAAAGTATTTTATTCTTATGTTCCGGTTAAGGTTTTTCAGGCTTTATTTACTATGCATGCAATAATTGTAGAATAATCAATAATTTAAAAATTTACGTCGCGCTAGGCCTAACGAGGCGTTTGTTCACATTTTAAACTCTTAGTAGAATAGTGAATTGAGTCAGTTGATACAACGAAATTCAGTTCCTTTTTTGCCCGGTGTGATGCTGGATTTGGTGCACCGAAAATTTAGTTTTCCTACCTGATTACCGAATTTCTGGTTTTTGCATACAAATTGCAAAGTAAATTGTAAAAATCATTTTTCTTTAACTGTATCTGGTGTTACAGTTTTTAATGAACTTTGAGTTTTTATGTAATTTGTTCTTGCTGGGATGTGCGAACTGAACTGATTGAATTAAAAATATATTTCTAATGAAATTCGAGGAAGTAAGTTTAAAGCATAAAATGTGTATAATAGAATAGACCTTACAAGGAATTTAAATGGTGTCCACATCAGATATTTTTACTTCAGTATTTGTATGACTCTAATATATATTATTCTTCTCCTTTTAATATTGATTACCTCTATGTAATTATTAATCATACAATTTTTTCCTTGCAGAAAAGAATTATTTCCAAAGAAATCAGGTTAACTAGAGAAGTGATACTCAATTTTATAGTAGTAATTTGCTTTACTCCCTTTCTATATTAAGCTTTGTATACAATATTCATTTTACTAATGTATGTTTTCTTTGTCTGTGTTTTACGGCTTACTTATGTCAAAACAAAGACTATCAGCGCAAGCGGCATATTATTAAGAAAATGCATGTTTTTCACACATTCTTCATTATACATTATTAAAACGTACATATTTTTTACACTTTATTCATTACTCTCTTCAAAGTATCTTCAAAATTATCTCTTTTATGTACAGAATGTCTTCATTAATTACAGTAATTACAATTATAATATCATTTGTGAAAAATGATGCCTCGAATTTAAGCAGCTCTGAGTATTTTGTGTTCTACTTTTAAGCAAATTCTTTTCCTTTTTACATTTTGAATTCTATAAGCATGCAAAACGATACAGGCAACGAGATTTTATTAAAACATTAGATATATATTATAATACTAGAAAGCCCGGCGGTTATACGAAATGACCGCTGTTCTAGATATTATAAATTGTAATTAAAATGATTTGTGCAAAGGTGTCTGCTAATTCAAACTGAATTACCCAGGGCAGGCGGCGAGGACGTCCCTTTGCTTACTGCCCCACGAGGTTTCCTCCTTCTACTTGCTTAATTGCTTAAAGTAGAGTGCAATGAAGGAAACCACTGGCGGTACATTTCTTAAGAGCCACCGCTAACTCAATAAACAGACGTGATTTAAATAATAAAATGTTAATACACATGTCAAAGATCTCTTTGTGCAAAACATTTCTTGTGTTGATCTTTCCAACATTTTCAAGCTCGCTTTGCAGAGCGTTCTACGTCCGATCTTTCACGTTAGAGTTCTACGTCCGCTCTTTCTTCACGTTAGTATTACATTCGTTCTTTCATGAACTATTCAACAGGCAACATAAAGTTGACCGTGTAAAAATGAAGGCTCAGGTAAAAAAGACTTATCAATGGTCGTAGCAAATGCAAGTTTTACAGGAAATTGTCTACGTGCCCTGGGCCGTGGCAAATTCACCCTATTGGCTAGTACCGATACGCAAGTAACCTTTCTTTCTATCTTTTCACCGACAGCGAGGCAGCCGGTCCACTGAGTAGTTAGCATATCGGCCAGGTAGCCCCGCTGACGGAAATAACTTGATCAACATAACACACTTATATATACATATTGTGCTCAAGGCGAGTGCTGGGGGCAGTGCAAACAAATGCTGGACGAGACGATAGTGCAATGATGAAAGAAGGGTGCATTGCGGGTGAGAAGAACAGTTTCAGTTACATATTTACAGAGTTATGGATAGGTGATTACAAAAGACATCCACAACGTGAACAATAAATGAGTACAATGCAATATATGAGCAATTAACAAAGTGACTGATAAACAGTAAAACGTAATATCTAAAATAGGGCTAAATTCTAAATAGCAATACTAAAAATGATAAGAAGTAAAATACTAAAAAGCGAAATAATACATAAAAGAAAAAAAGGCAAAACAGTGAAAACAATACATAAGTAAGGCAAAATACATAATTCAAGGTTCATAAGTCAGGTTTACAGTTCAAGGAGATAAGTATATACAGGGAATAAGAAAAGCCGAATAAGCTAACTTAAGATAAAATTAGTTCATTACAGGTACAGAGCATATAGGGGCTGTGCTGGTGAAGAGGATGGCAGGTGAGAATTACTCCAGCCTGTCTAAGATTTTGCTTGCAGTATTTATGCAATCACATACGCGTTTCAATGCATTGCGATTTTTCGAAGTAGCTTCGGCCCATGCATGGATGTGATTTGCTACTGGATGGGTAGCTTCGGCCTATGCATGGATGTGATTTGCTAGCCTAAGATGATATTTGGCGGTCTCCCTGCAAGCGAAAACTATTGGCGACAAACAGACACTTAAGCCGCATATAATAAAGACATTTATTTATTTCATTTTATCTGTTTTTTCGTCGTTGCCGGTTTTTGACGGTTTAATATTTCCGAATTTTATTATATATAGATGTTAAATTTATTTATTAAATGTTAAATGCACGTACTCTTGTATTTTTAATATCTCCGGCTTAGCTTTCTCATCACATTCGTCAGGGCCCACCAGCGGCCGAGCGGTAAAGACGCTGAACACTGGTAGTTCGGTCCGAGGTTCGAATCCCGCGAACGGGCTGGCTGCATGGGCGTTTTCGTGGTTTTGCCCATGTGTAACGTTTATACGAGCCAGTTTCCCTTAGAAAGTCCTCCACGAAGGCATCTCTCCCTTTAGGCAGATAGCCCTCGTGTGCTTTGCCATAATTGAATAACCCAACATCACCTTCGTCACGCGCTGCGATGCGCGGGAAATAAAACAATTTACAGTTACGCAAGCAACCAATAAACTATCGGCGACAAACACTTAAACCGCATATGTATAAGATTTCATTAGTTAAATCAATTGATCACACTATTGCTTTTGAAGTCATAAATATGAAAATAAGTAACTACACCTATAAGTTATTTTCTCCCTTCTTTCTGCATGCCCTTTGTAGTGTAACGGTAGCATGCTCGACGCGTATTCGAGAGGTCCAGGCTCGAGTCTCATAGAGGACATTGCACATTTTTCATGTATTCTGCTTCTGAAATAATCTAATGGTTCTACACATTATTTGGAAAATAAATAATTATATTAAATTGGCATTTTTATATTTTTAAGCCTCTTGAAAAACTGATGAAATTACATGCTTATTCAAGTGACTTATTTGTCAAACTTATATTATGCATCAACATTTAAATGGATTAGGTTCTTGGATTATGAACTTAGTTTACCATCACATGATCTGAGACGTTGCGCTAAAAACGTAATCACTAGAGTTCATTAACTCTCATGCGGCGATCTGGAATGTAACTGAAACATTAGCATCTTAAGTAAGAAAATTTTTACATGTGTAATAAATTACAAGTAGTGATAGATCAGAATATAAAAACTGCTTTGTAATAGTAGAGTAGCTGAGAAAAAAATTATTAATTGCACGTTTTGTTTCTTTTGCAAAATTTTAAATGTTCGTAGATTGAAACTTTTCTTTAATTAATAATTCTCGTAAAAGCTGATAGCAAAGCAGAACCAGATCCAACTCTTTTTTTTTAATACAAAGAATTGTATATTCTTAAGAGTTATTCCTAATTAGTAACAAAGAAAAAAATCAAAGCATAGTTCACTAAATCACCCAAAATAGAGGAAGACGGCTATTTCTTTATTCACCTCATTCAATTAGTAAAAATTTAACTTCTTTCTTTACTACCTTGATTTCATGCTATCGTTGCTCTGCATTCATTTCTTTCTTGAACTCAATTTCTAAATTTTAATGATTAAGAAGGAGTCCTATTAAAAGGCATTTAAAGGGCAAATAACAGCAGTTAATGAATTATAACTATTTAAGAGTATAGTAGAGAATGAGAGGTAATGAATTGCTTAATTGTTCTGCTTTTGGGTTTTATTTCAGTTGTTAAAGATTTTATTCTCAAAAGAACATTTTAAGGACATGTGTTTGCTACTTTTTATGGATATATACTTAACTTATTATTAGTTAGTGATTTCACTTACTTAGGAAAGAAAAATCAACACACAGTTAAAGGATTAAAGGCTTTACTGACTCTAATTGTATGTTGAAGATAAATAATCACTCTTTAAGCGTTCGCTATATTGCGCGTAAGATTTACGTCGCAAGTGTAAATTTATTTTGCCTTATTTTTGTGAATTTGTAACATAAAACCTTTTACTGATGTTCAGGTCCACATACTTTAAGCAGAAATCAAGAAAGAGAGTAATTTTTCTGGCACAGAGACACTGCTTTCCAATTGTGGAGCAAGCAGCTCTACTTCCAATATTTATTTAAAGCTAGTCAAGCAATCATGGCCAATTAAATATCTTCAGAATACTCAGAACAGTGAAACAGAATCTTAAACAGACATTGCATATAATGGAGCTACGCTACATCTGTTGCTGTTGTTGTGACTTATCTCACTTGTCTGATAGTAACATCAGAACACGCCCTCGAAATTCTTCATGGCAAGGAGTGCAAGAATGCGCCTGTCGTTGGCAAGAGGCTTGAGCTCCGATATTAAGACTTTACTCAGTTCCTCCCTCAATTTTGATGGAGAGCAACCCAGGTGGACGTGTCCGAGGGTCTGCCACTCCCTTATTCTTACTCACTTTTCCAGTCTTCCTCTTAAGAGGACTTCGGTTTGCCGCATATTTAGAGTGCCACCATAACGCACAGAAGCTATATATTTACAAACATCATACTTTCCCTGGATTCGAACCCGGGCTCTTTGGTACGGCAGCCAGCGTCGATAACCACTACCCCGGTTGGGCGGCACACTTCATCTCAAATTGAAAAGTGGCAGTCCACATAAGTTTAAGTGTAAGAAGGGAGCACCTTCAAAGCCATCACAGCCTTAATTAAAGGCAGAAAACGAATGCATTTTGCAAAGTTTATTTTATTTGCAAAGTTTATTGTTGTTTTAAACTCACGCAAAGTTTATTTTACTTAAATCTTTGTCGTTAACTTGTAGAGACATTAGGGTATTTGAAAGCAGGAGACTTGAAAAAATAGCAACGCCCTCTCCGGGAATCGAATCACGGACCTCTAGAATACGGGCCCAGCGTGCAGAGCACCACACCACGAATTCATGCTAGGTTGGCGGGAGATATACTTTATATACTCCCCCTTTCAAAAGGCAGCTGGAGTTTTAGGGAACCCAATCGCCAAATCCTGGGTGTGGAGAATCATCATCCACCACCCTTTTAGTTCGGGCGCCACTATAGAGACATTAGTTTATTTGGAAGCGGGAGACTTGAAAAACGAGCAACGCCCTCACCAGGAATCGAACCATAGAACTCTGGAATACGCAGCCAGCGTGCAGACCACCACCACACGAAGGCATGCTAGGAAGGCGGGAGAAATACCTTATAAGCTTAAATAAATTCAAATTAATACGGGATATAGTTAAAAGTATAATTCATTAGAAGGAATTTATTTTAAAAGATCCGGTTACAATAACAGTTAGATTTAGCTAATATATTCTGTGCAGAATTCTTGTTTATAATTTAAGATAGTTTGAAAAGTAAACTTGGAATTTATACTGAGCAAATTCTATAACCTGTCAGTTATTTGGATCTAAATGAGAAATTTAATAACTGGAGATAGAAATCTTGTAATTTGAAAAATGTAAATAAACAAACACATCTGCTTTTCAATTATTAAATTTCCTTAAATATACATACTTTACTATATTTTATATAAAAATACCACTGAATTTTCGCAATATTGAAAATGCATGAATAAAGCAACTAGAAGAAACATGGAGCAGTTCTTTTTTTTGTGTGCCCTGTCAACTTCGGAGATGGCATAGCTGTACCAAATAAAAATACCAGCCAGGGCAGTCAAGTTTTTTCTCAAGAAAATTTAAGTGACATGCATAACATCGATGTTTTTGTTGGCGGCATAGCTTTTCATCTCAGGTTCCTTCGAAGTGAATTTAAATTTTCCGTTTACTGACGCGTGTAAAAGCTTTTAGCATAGTCTTTCTGGTCTCTATTTCATGCACTGAATTTGTTCAGAGGGGCAAAGCGCAAATTCAGATTTGGCTTTCAAATTTCGGATTTCAGTTGTGAATGTTCGAAACGCACTTTCCGTATTTATTTTGATCTGTTATACTAAAATATTTCATAAATTCTGAATTCTTTCAAAATTTGTTATAGTTTGGTAATTTTTCAGAAAACAAGGTTTAAAAAAAGTAATTATATTTAGTATAATGCTTTATAATTTGTTATATTTAGTATATACGGATAACTTATCGCAGTTAAAAATAGAATACGGAGTAAGTTGTTTTTCACTTGATGAGATGGATATGACAAGAAATTTCATCATGCTGTTTTTTAGAACCTTTTTGCAGAATTAGATTCACAGGAGACAAAAGAAATGGTGTTAAATGATTCAGAAAAAGAAAAAGGTAATCAAGCTATAAAATTATTATGAAAAATTGCTCGTCGTAACCAGTGTTTGCGATTTTTACGTTGAAGTATAATGGAAATAAGTTGCACATAATTTCAGCAAAGTTTATATCAAATGCGAAAGAAAACCATGTACTCATTGGATCCAACAAAATTTTGAATTTAATAATTTACTATGTAGTGCATAGTATCAATTAATTAACTGACTATATTCCGATACTGTCAGTCGAAATCACATACATAACTAAAACATAGCAGAATGGTGGGGAAAAATTAAAGAAACCGCTATAAAAGATCAAACAACTTGAAACATTTTGCAGTTAAGAATATGGAACTTGTAAAATATACTTATTTTCTTATGCCTCACCTATTTTCAAAGTGCACAGGTGCCTATTTCTGCAAAATAAAATATAAACAAGAACATAGTAAATGCAATGCAAAATGGAGTGGAGAAAAAATGGAATTTCTTTACTTGTAGAAAATATTAATAAGGTGTGTGATTACCCCTTAAAGAACATGCGAGCTTTACAACGATATTAATACATCGCTGCAATATATTATGCAGAATGTTTAGCGGCACTAAATTGTATTCAAGGTGAATGGTATATTGAAACTCTGGGCAAGTGCTATTTGTGGGCTGTGATGACATGCGCTAGCCTAATAGTACACACCAACATATTCTAGCGAACTTAAATACACACAATTATATCGGCCACTCCATGCGTTAGATTTCTTCACCACCAAGATAATGAGTTACTACTTTAGTTTTTTTAAACTACCTTTATCATACATTAGGGGGATATTATTATCGTTTGGATTCCTAAATAACTTCGCATAACGTTTAAGAACTTCATCTTTGTATATTCCAAACTTAATCTTTGCAGTTTGGCCATGTCTGTATATTTCAGTAATTATAGTTGCACCGATGAAACTGTATAGGCCAGCAATGCCAGTACAGACGTTTACAGGCATGTTGCCTGTATCTTTCCTACTACCATTGCAATGCATCTGGAATTACTCTCCAAAAAGAACACAAGACTCATTAGTAACCTGTACAGTCCATTGTATTTCAATTATTAATTATTTCAATTTCAATTATTAATTAGTCCACGCTTATTTTTGTAACAGTGCAACCGAACGCATTTTGTACCTAAGTCAGTAACAGGGTTTATTGCATTAGAGCCTTTTTTGTGCACCCTGTCATTCACGATACACTGCAGCGAACTCCTTTAAAATTTGGGTGACGTCAGTTGTCTAAGTGTTTTAGCAAACGTTACCAAATAAGGTTTCTGACGTCAGGGTTTTGGACTTATGTTTCTAAATATATCACCAGTATTTCTTCATATTATCCGTATTCTTAACAGGATTTTGTCTAATTTAGGTCTTTACAAACTTGTGTCAGCATCTCTAACACTTAACATCCTTGCCAGTGTCTGAACTACTTCCATTCCACCACGTGCAAACCATTTCACACAGCCTGTCAAACACTTTATAGCCGACATTTTCCATCTTTTACAGAGAAAGGATTCATTTCAATACTTGTACAATCATTAGAACTTTGGAATACGAAATCTTGTTGCACTCCTTTCCCACATGTGCTGAAAGGAACGTATTTTAGAGTAGTGAAGGTGAATCCCATTGGGCTACGTGATAACGTTTATCTAAAGTTACCAACCAACAACTTTTCATTTTCATAATAAATATAAAATTCCTCTTTTGTTTTCATTTTCATTTTTCCTACCAGTGCAAGAACATGATGTATAATAGAATTCCGATACAGTCACATTGGATTTTGATGATGAAATTTGTTCCATCTGCTAAGTTGTAAACTCATGGTAAATTAATCCTAAAGACTAAATTAAATTAATCCTAAAGTTTTAAAATTTATGTTTAAAAACGTTTTACATGCCCTTAAAAGAAGGCATAATGGAAAAATATATTAAAAATTGAGGTAAGACGATGCAATTTGTTCATTCGGTTCCTTGTTTTAATTCAAGAAGGATACGTCTTTTGCATCTCATATTGAAAGTGTTCTCAAGTAAATGCTTTCTTTTTCGAAATGAAGAAATACTTCGAGTGCAGGCGAAAAATTTCTGAATTTTAAAATTTTTTACTTTTATGTTCTGGTTTGTTTGTTTATATTTTAAAGAAGAAAATATTTAATAAAATACATTTTGCTTTCGTTTTTCTTCCATTCAGTGGTGGAAGTCATAAGACAAGCATACACTAATGAGCTACAAAACAAAAGTACTAAAGATTTTCTGAAAGAAAATGGTATTTTTCTTTCATTTAAGGAGAGTATTCTTCTAGACACCACACCCTATACTAATAAATATGAAGCATTTTATTTCTTGCTGTTGTTCAAATGCAGTCCAAAGCATGGTTGTACTCAATATATTAAGTTTTCCCAAGATATGCATAAAGTTTTCTCTCTGTTAGAAATATCAACTTTATTACGCTTCTGTTCAGTTTAAAAGCGTTTTATTTGTTACCTTTCGTGAGTATAACTTTTAAAATTAGTCCTTCGAAAGCGAAGTCTTTGAAACACGGACAGTAAACCCAACAGATTATCCCAAATTGATCAAATTATCCGGAATAAGTGAATAAAATAGAAAATGTTGCTCTGCAGGATGTTTTTAAGGCAATTCATATTAAGGTGCACAGCTATTGACCAATCATGCAGGAAGCAAACCTATTATAACCATTGGTGAACACATGTTTTCTTTTTTTTTTATGTTGTAGTCATTAGGTTGTTTTGATGCTGGAGCGGTAAAAAAAAAAACTCAATGCATACGAGCCGAGTGTGCTATCATTACACCACGAAGGCATGCAGAAATGAGGGAGAAAATAATAATTTTTTTTTAAATCTTTCCTTTTAAGGGGAAAATAAAAAAAAGGGCGATTGGAGATTTTAAAGGGAAAAAGGACGATTGGGGTTTAGGGGACCCAATCCTTTCAAAGTCTCCATACCATACCATTATGTAGTTGCAGTACATTCTTCATTATAAAAATGGAATAAATGTGTTTCATGGTTACATAAAACCTTGCTATAAAATAAATTTAATGAAACAGCAGAGACACTTAAAAACGCGCTTGTAATACTAAACTAATTTTACTAAATTTAACCAAAGGTTAGAACACAAGTAGGTTCACAAAATAAATCAAAAGGAACCACAGACTTTTATTTGATGACAAAAAAACGTGAAACAAAGAAATTTAATGAAATAAAGTGACTGAAAAAAACCCATTAAAAATGCAAGCTGTAGTAATAGGAAACGAACGAAAAAAGGATGAATGTCCTTAAGTCATAAAAAAAAATTGTTTAGCATTTCTATAATTCATTTTGCGGTTTTGCGTTTTTAGCTTCCTTAATTATCTGTGTTTCTTTTTCGAAAATCTTTTGTTAAATGCATTCACAAAAGAAATCTCTAGGGAATTCGCTTATGAAAGACAAATCTAATATATTTTATTCTGTCTGATTATGAAAAAAAAGTGTGTTGTAATGTCTAACCGACTGGGATTAAACAACTGATGCTTTTTATTTTCTAGTCGTTGAATTGTTCGTAAAAATTAGGTTTCTCTAAAGAAATATTTTACTCATGACCGACAGTTTAAAAAATAATTAATAAATAAAAAAAAATATATTTACTTGAAACTATGAAGAATTTAAGGAAAAGGTAAACTGCCACTTCACCTTGAGACAATATTAAAATTTAATTACACTTATGGAACGTAGAAAATTTTTTTAGCAAAAACAATAAGAAGCAAGTAAAAGCGTAATAAATACGAATAGGAATTTTAAACAAGGTATGTCATATAACCGAAATTTATTGTTAATTATAAAATTTAATGTTTACAGAATGAAGTGGAAGAATGAATCTATAATTTTTTTATATTAACTGATATTATAATTAAAATGATAAAACAAATATTGGTCTTAATTGATTTTTAATTGAAAGACAAATGCTATTGCTAGAATAGAAGAAATTAGGATTATAAGGTTTTATACTGTTATTCTGATAATTAATTAAATACATGTTATGTTAGGCGTAAGTGCAGGGGCCATCTATTTTTTATCCTAAGATTTTTTTTAAGTGAATAAAATATTTTTTACAGTATCTATCCAGGTTTAGGTTGTAGTGCAGCGGAAACCCATTGTTTAACCATTGGTAATGTGGGTATTGTCCAACTGCACTATCTATCTTTATTTAAACATTATTATTTTTTTTTGAAGAATTTTGACATATTTACAATTTTTACATACGGTTACAACATAATTGTGACATATGGTGCCTTTCGCACTCGAATACATAATGGTAAATATAGAACATAATTGTAAAAACAGAACATAAAGGTAAATACATAACAAAAAAGGTAAATATATAACATATTAATACATAATGGCATACATATAACAATACAATTTACAAACATATATATATAGCATGATTATATACATAAATGCAAAGAGCATTTTCTTCTGTATATGCAGAGATTATGAGTGCATGCAGAAATCATTTTGTATATGAATTATTTTTCAGAATATTTTAGGCTTTCTTTCGTTGGATGCAAAGATGTGTTGCATGGTCCTCTAGACTTTTTGTAAATTCTAGTCTATGTTTGTGTCAAATTTGTCCTTCAATTTTTGTCAAGTAGGTGATTTTGTCAATTCTAATTTAAATTTTTGAAACTTACAGTGTGTTATTATTTGCTTATCTCGTGTTGCACAATTCCTCTCCTCTACTAAACGAGGAATATGACTGAGAGTTCTATTTTTTTTTTAGTTGTTTGATTTTTAATGCTATTTGCAAGCACTGATGTCTCAGGAAGTTTCAAGTGATAGGTCGCCCCTTTCCCTACAGATATACAGTATTTATCCAGAAACGTTACCTTTTTGGACCCTCGGTGCCGTTTTGTTTACGAGGTGCTACTGCTGTTCGCTGCAACCGACATCGCGAGCCCTGGAACCGTTGGTGGTGTCATCAGTTGTTCCGTTTTCTATTCGTACTTTGGTAGGTCCAGGATTTAACCCACTGCCTGGATTATACATTAAACATTTAATATAAACATTGTATATATGGTTATATAAGGAAGACATTATTCTTTTCACGGACAGAGTCGAGTACGTGGCCAAGGCAGTGCTATATGCCATTGACTCTAATTGTCTTCCTATCCCTACTCCTTCCTATCTGTTTTTGTTCTTGTTTTCTTTCTCTCTTTTTAACACTTGCCCTGAAAACGACAACAACAGAACAACACAACAACAATAGGAACACTTTGGACCTGTGGCTTAAATAATATTTTTGCCAGCTTGGGTTGGAAGTGGGACATGGCGTTTAATCCTTTGCACTCGAAGTTTTCCTCACAGTCTACCAAAGTTTGGCGTTGTACTCGTTGTACTACACTGAAGATCATGCGATTAGAATCTATAGTTAAGTTTTAGTTACATATGATTAAATGTTTCATTGAATTTTATTGAATAAAATTTTCGTTGAATTTATTTCGTTGAGTATTTAGTCATTTGCTTGGCCGATAAAAAAATGCTATTCATCATGGTGAAAAATGTGATATGTGTATGGCCAATGAACCGACATGATCCCGGTAACCTAAATCACAGTGCGACAACCACATACTCGGTCTAATTAAGCTTATGAGTTCAATTCAATCATGTATTGGAGTAATAATTGTAGTGCTTTTTGAATGGTACTTCATTTTAGTACAGTAGGATTTTATGTACTCTCCATTTGCAATGGTACCTTTATAGTTTAAGTTATGTAATCAAGTTCATGAGTGTTTATTTAACATTATTGGCGCCTTGAAAATTCTAATTAATTAATTGGCTCCAGAACAAGTTATATTTAACAATGGTGCCACTCAAAGTTGAAAATGTTACATTTGGTTCAGAGAAAGCTTAAAAATATTACATTGGTGCCTTGAAAGAGATACGTAATACTAATTAATTCATACTTCATAAGGCATTTCTCCCGCCTTCATAGCTGCCTTCGTAGTGTGGTGGTCTGCACGCTGGGCGCGTATTCCAGAGGTTCCTGGTTCGATTCCCTGCAAAGGTGTTGCTCATTTTTCATCTCTCTTGCTTTCAAAAAAATTCCTAATGTCTCTACAGTGGCGCCCGAACTATAATTTTGGTCGATGATGATTATCCCTAGCCAGGATTTGGCGATTGGGTCCCCTAAAAACACCAGTCGCCCTTTAAAAGGGGTATATAGGGTATTTATCCCGGCTTTGCTTCATACCATGCCTTCGTGGTGTGGTGGTCTCCACGCTAGGCGCGTATTACAGAGGTCCGTGGTTCGATTCCCGGCGAAGGTGTTGCTCATTTTTTCATCGTGCCTGCTTTCAAAAAAGTACCTAATGTCTCAACAACTTTATTACGGAAATGAATAGTTACACTTATTCATCTACCATTTTAAAGATTAAAAATAAGAGATTCAGCATAAAAATTTAAACAAAGTTTGGGTATAACTTGCTCAGAAATAAGCAAAACATTTCATCCCTTTTATATAGATGGAAGATATTTAAATTACTTTAAAAAAAACTCTTCTTTGAAGATGAATATACAAGTGATGTATAAAGCCAAAATTAATATGAGTATTAATCTGTGGTTAAAATAAAAATTTAATATTTGATATTGTGCCATATAAACCCCTACTTTCCACACCTTAAAAATTAAAGAAAAAGAAAATAAGAAAAAAAAATGAATTAGAGAGACAGAGAGATCTGCTCTGTTCTGTTATTTTCATTTTATACGGATAAATCATGGATGTAATAAAATATCATACATGTACCGCACTGAGCTTTCTTTAGAGAAAAATTGAATTTGCACTGCGTAATACCCAATACAAAAGATAAAATTATTTTTTTTTAAATTCCCATAATGAAAAAGAGTAAATTTATATCGCATATACTTGTGTGAGTTTATCCGTGCTGTATCTGGTTTTATTAGAAATCATATTAATTTGTAAAAGTATCTAAACAGTGTGATAAATAAAACTAGTATTTAATTGCAGTAAATCACTTAAAGTAAATCTTCCTACATTAAAGAATTTCTCCCTAACATACAAGCATAAATTGAAGAAGAAGAAATTTAAGGTATTTTGACATTTAATGACTTACCTGCAAAATAAACTCGAAAATACTTTCAAAAATATAAAATATTTCATTTTATTCTTAATGACGAAGGGAGGCGAAGATTCACCATGTTGCCTTCATGCTAAATCTAAACATTTCTAAAATTATTGATCGATACAAGCTCGTAATTACAGAAGGTCTTATTCGTTTGTACGATATTACTGAGCCCTTGGGCGGAGTTTCACAAGTTTCTGTTTTTAATTTTACTTCATGACAGAGTTAGAAAGCAATTACCCGTCTCCTGAACTTTTATAGAATCTTTTGAGCCTGATCTTGTGTTAATCAAACTCGTTCTTTTTAGCAGCCGGAAAATGCTTGAAAGCTGGAAATGGTAATTAATTTCCATCATAATGATTAATCTATCGTCAAAAGATGAGGAAAATAATTTTTTGGGTCTCAGATTAGAAATTTTTAACTAAACACGTTATTTTCTGGGACCTAAATTGGTAACTGTCTCATTAAACGTCACTTTTTTAGTTGTTTTGTTGTTTGTATATCAAGGAGGCCATTGAGAGAGTAAGATAATTTAATACAACTTTAAATAGAACCAGGTCCTAAAATACTGTCAATTTGATGGTCTGTTTTCTTTAAATTAATTAGTCGATAATAGCGTAGCTAAGAAGAACAGTTGTAATGTGAGTTTAAACGGAGAATGAGTGAGAACTTTGAGTTTGAGTGAGAACATAATTATAGGATAAAGGTTCGGTTTCTAAATTTGTTTCTTGGTTATGTTCTATTAAATGGATAGTAATTATACTAAGCAGTTATAAACAGATTTTTTCCTTAAAAGCAGTTTATTTCTAATTAACATCTGTAAATTACTGCTAAGTTTGCCAGAATTAGATTACGTTTGAACACCGTTGAATTTTCGATATTCTTCTCTGAGTGGAAAAATGTTTTTGTTCTCACAACATATGTTTTTCAAAGCCTTTGTCTCTCCATTAATTCTATTATTTTCACTCAATCTTCTCTGAAAAAAATCTATTCGAAAATATAGAATAGTACTAAAGGATGTACTTTTAATCTGGTTTATTAATAGATAATGCTACAACTCCAGAATTATATAAATATATTGCTCGTTGCCTAGTTTTAATGTTGCAAATATTTTTCAGTAAGATAATTTTTAGTGTTTTCAGACATGAAATGCAAAACGCGTGACAATGGCTTTCCATGACCGTGATTTTTAACCTTTCTTCACATTTATAGGATTTACATTAGAAACAAAAACATTTCAAACAGGGCAATTTACACTGGTTTCGTTTTTCATTGGATCATTATATTCTGATTGAGTATTTCAAATTACGTTGTTGTGATTGTTCTGAATTATCTCATTTGTCTGACAGAATGACTAACAGTCTGGCACAGTAACATTATAACAAGCCCACGGAATTCATCGTGGTAAGGAGTACAAGATTGCGCCTGTCGTTGGCAATAGCCTTGAGTACCATGCAGGTGGCAGTACGGGCTCCAATTTTGATGGAGAGCCCACCGAGGGGGCGGGTTCGAGAGTCTCTCACCCCTCTTCTCCTACCCCCAAGTCCTCGAAAGGACTTCTGACTCAACGCAAATTTGGAGGGCCTCACGCCGCACGGGTACTATACATTTACAAACATTCATCTACGGGATTCGAACCCTAGCCCTTCGGTATGAGAATAATGTTCTCAGTTTTTTTTATTTAAAGAAAAAAGAAATCCTCGTGCACCACAAAGTATCACACAAGACTTACAAATTGTAAGTAAAAAAAATTTTTTTGTAAGCAATAAAATCAATTTTCAATAATTTAATGAAATTAAACACGAAGGAAAAGAAACACAAAAAAAAGCAAATGCAAAAATATATAAATGTATATAATAATCAATTACAATGTTTAAAACAAAAGTCAAAAATTCGTCAAAAGCTCGATAGGCCGAAGCTGAAGTTACAAAATGATAACATTTCGGTCACCAATGAATTCCAATTAATTTTAATCTGCATTTCAATAGATTTCTTGCATTACAAAGCAATGAGCAGTCAAAAAGCAGGTGGAAAACACTTAGCTGAAAGCCAGGATTGCAATAACACAAACTGGAAGACGTCAGCTTAAACCGTTCGAGATAAACTTTAAACTTACCATGTCCAGACAAAAATTGAGCAATAAGTCCTTACTTTTCAGGCTTTCAAAAATATTTGGGAAGCATGTTTTCGTATGTTGCCAGTTGAGCGGCCGTTTTTCAAATTATTAAATTGTGTAATATAAAATATATGAGTGGCAAGTGTTTACAAGTAGAACTTTAAGAAGTTATTAAGGCACTTTTGTTCAAAAAAATTCGACAGTGCACTGTAAATTATAAACAAAAATTACGAGGGTTGGACTTTAATAGTGGCAACTATTTATTTACAAGGAATACAAAAGTGATTCATGTCACCATGTTTTACAGTCCTTCAATATAGTCGCCAGCATTGTGTACAACCCGTTTCCAACGATGTGGAAGTCGCAGAATACCTGTAGCAGCGCCTGTTTTGTTGATAGTTTGAATGGACCAGTCTACTGCCGCAAGAATCTCAGGAACAGTTTGGAAGCGAGTGCCACGAAGTGGTTCCTTCGTTCCTTCATCTTAGGAATTAAGTCATAGTCACAAGGGCTTAGATCTGGGGAGTATGGTAGATGGTAAAGCACTTCCCAGCCCCATCGCTTGAACAAATCAGTCACAGCTTGCGCTGCATGCGGCCCAGCATTGTCATGCAAAATGAGAGGAGCGTTCTGCAGAAAGTGTCGCCGTTTTTTTCTCAGAGCTGGTCGGAGATTGTGCTCCAAAAATGAGCAGTAATAATGCGCAGTGACGGTCTGCTGTGGGGAAACGGTATGCGTTAGGATGACACCATCCGAGTCGTACACGAGAATCACCCTAACTTTCACATTGCTGGGGTTCTGACGAAATTTCGGACGTCGTGGTGACCCGTGATGACGCCGTTCGTTTGATTGTCGTTTCAGTTCTGGCTGGTACGATCGGGCCCAAGTCTCATCCAGCATAATGATACGGCGTAAAAAAGCATCTCCTTCACGCTCATAGCGCTCCAGGTGGGTTCGGGCAACCTCGTATCGTAGCCATTTCTGCATTTCCTTCAATTGATGTAAAACCCATCGTGAAGCAATTTTTCTCATGGACAGGCGTTCCTTCAGAATGTGCAGCACAGTTGTATGTGCTAATCCTGCTTGTCCGGCCAGCTGACGAATCCTTTGGCGGCGATCACTGTCCATTAGTGCGGCAACAGCTTGCACGTCTGCATCGCTGACACTCGGACGACATGGCCGCAGCATGTCTGCCACGTTTTGGCGTCCTTCATTGAATACTTTCACCCATCTTGCTACGGTTCTGTAAAGCAATGCAGATTCCCCGCAAGCCTCTTGAAGCCTTTGATGACACTGTCGTGCTGTACGACCTCTGGCACATTCAATTTTTATCCAACATCGTTGTTCTTGTTTTGAAAACATCCTGACAAAACTTACTTTAGACCGTGAGCTAATACAAGAATCCGTTTCTTGCGGCACTCCGCATGCGCGTGACATAGGCAGGACGAGTCTTTTTGCTGAGAGGTAAGGTAGGTATGTAGTTGAGTGTGGTATAGGCGATATTCTTTGGTTTAGTTGCATAGCTTTTTTTCAGCTGTGTTGCCACTATTAAAGTTCAAACCCTCGTATAAGGACACTAATCAAGTTAGTAGTGGCTAGCGCGTCGTGTAGTTGCACCACAGGTCCCGGGTTCGATCCCTGGGAATGTTTGACTCAGCCTTTCATCCCTTGAGTTGGTCGATAGAGTGAGTACCAAGTTCATTTGGGGGCTAAACACATGGAGGTAGGGAGTACCTCCATAACTAAACAGCGAGGGTCCCGAGACAAGCTGAACACTTGCCCAGGGTATATGCTGATGCATTTCGGGGCCCGAAGGTCAAGAATGCAGAAAAAGGGCACTGCAGGCAGTGGCCCACTAGGGCTTTTGCGTCCACTGAGTTTAGTTTAATGAAGTTAGTATTTTGGGGGCTCGATATTCATTTACTAAAAAAAGGTAAGAAAAACACGAAATACACATGGAAATAAGGAAATAAGTAAGGATAAATATGAAATGAAGGCTAGCAATACTTCCATTTAGTCATTTAAATGACTTAAAACAGAATTTTGACATAAAATTACTTTTGCATTAGAACACATAAACTGAGTTTTAATGGATATTTCATATTAGATTAATAGCTATCTTCATACGAAATATCTCACTATCTGAATTGAAGCGATACCACACAGTAAGATTTAAAACTCACATGCCCATATTGAATGAGTTCTAAATTATATATTAGAATTGTTTTTAAAATACTTAACGACTTGAATTTATTGTAAATAATATTGATCTATGGTAGCTGACATTACTACACTGGTCTGCAAAAATTAAGGACGAGACGGTTTTTTGAATATAACATTGTACAAAAGCTTTCCAAATCAACACATTTAATACCGTAAGATCCCCAATACGTAAGGACATGAGTAATGTAAGCAACACTTACTAAAAGAGAAATCAGAGAGATAAAAAGAAGCTTTATTGAAAAAGTAGCATGGAGCGCAATGCGACTGAAGGCCGAAACATCCCTGTGATGGGTATCCAGCAAGAAACATCCGGTCTTTAATAGGGGACATGATCTCCCCTGACTGCTAGGCAGGTTTCACAGTGTCTGCCCATGCTGAGAATGAGGGTGTCAATGAGTTGTTGAGGCATTGCTGCCCATTCGTCTTGCAGCGCCAATCGAAGCTCCGGAATCGTTGCTGATGGTAAGGTACGAGCTGCCAAGCGTCTGCCTAGAAAATCCCATGCATGCTCGATGGGATTGAGATACGGAGATCGTGCCGGCCAATCCATACGTTCAATATCCTCACTCTCTAAGAGCTGTTCGGCAGCTACTGTGCGATGACATGGTGCGTTGACGTCCATGAAAAGGAACTGCGGACCCATAGCGCCTCTAAAAAGACGCACATATGGAAGAAGAATCTCGTTATAATAACGGGTCCCGTTGAATGAACCTGCGTCGAAGATGTGAAGTTCTGTACGACTACCAAGCATGATGCCTCCCCATACGAGAACACCGCCACCTCCATACCTGTCCCTTTCAATGATGTTCGAAGGATGATTGCGGCTTCCCCACTCTCTCCAGATGAGTATGCGATGAGAATCGCTACTCAGACTGAATCTGCTCTCATCTGTAAAGAGTACTCGTCCCCATTCATTGTCTCTCCAATTCCGATGTTCCCGGCACCACAGAGAACGCCTTCTCCGATGGGCAGGCGTTAGAGGTACACACCGTACAGGGCGTCGTGCAAACAGACCACCGGGCAGTCTTCTGGCCACGGTAAAACGCGATATCGGTCGTCCAGTCGCTTGTGTCGTGTGTCTAGCGATTTCTCCCGCTGTCTGCCTCCTGTTTCTTCTGGCCTGTAAGGCAATATACCGGTCATCTGCGGGCGTGGTTCCTCGTGGACGACCACTACTAAACCCCCGGATAGCTGTTCCTGTAGTTTGAAATTGTCTCCAAAGTCGTGAAACGATGCTGTGAGCCATTCCGAACTCTGCAGCCACACTTGTCACACTGCGGCCTTCCTCCAACTTCCCAATGATTCGACCTCGGGTAAAAGCATCCAGATGTCGTCTAACAGATTGATTATTCGCCATTTCTCGCTGAGGCAGCAACTCGGTGTGATTTTAACTGCTATACGGCGTGCAATCTCTTTGCCAGAAATACTGATCTTACACCGACAACCTGCTTTATACCACTCAGACACTCCCCCATTACGTCTACCTGCATATCTGCGTATGTGCTACCGTACATCACCTTACTTAATCTCCTGATTGGTCTTTCTGTCCGTTCTGCCTCTTCGTTTGGCTGATATACTAATTTTTCGACTTCGTCCTTAATTTTTGCACACCAGTGTATATTATTTGTCGTTTCGGAATATCAGGAAATCCATTTCTTGGCCAAAATAATCCATTAAATTTGTTCCATTACTCTGGTTTTTAATAGATTTAATAGAAATGAGTTTTACGTTAAATAAATCTTTACTAGAAATGCAGAACTGATTCACATCACTTGAAATTAATTCAAGATTAAAATCAATGTATTATCATAACAACCATGTGATTATTTTTTCTGTTACATTGGTTGTATTAGTCTTACTCGGTTATATCTTATTGGTTATATTTTACTCATGTGTCTGGACATTGTGATTCAAGTAACTCTGATGCACTTGAAATATATAATTATGTAATTAAGCCTTCTTAACTATTTCCAACTGCTCATTGAGCATAATCTTTATCCTAAATAATATTAAACACTTGTTACATAACAAATTATAATTAAAAGTATTTAATTCTTAAGAACCTCGCTTTAAAAACCTTAATCATTAAAAGGTTTTAGTTCTGGAAGAATTAAACCGCAAACTGGTTTCCATGTTATTGTGCAGGAATTTTAATTACTAAAATAATCAGACTCACTCTACACTTACTTAGATTTTAAAAGATTTCTGACAAATGTGTAAAATTTGAGCATTTTCTCAAATTTACTCATATTTTGTAAACTTAGATTGAGTAAATGAATTTCAATGTTGAAAAGTTATAATTATGTACCTTTTCCTAATTTTATTTATGCAGACTTAATGTAGATTTAACTTAAAAGTTATACTCATAAATATATTTTTCAGAACTCTCAGATTTTTAAGTTTTGCTTCGCTTAAAACGTTCATATTAATTCAAAGTTTGAATTTTCTTTATTAATTATTCATATTTTAGAGATCTCATATAGAGACTGGAAATTCGAAAGGTGTGAGAAATTTTTTAGGATTTAAGCTCGGATTTGAGGAAAATCTAGGATTCGTACAATATATATTTTCTGATGTAAAGATATTGCATTACAGCTTTTTTCGCGTTCGAAAAATGCATTCTTTTTACTTGAGGCTACAACGCAACATTTACTGAAGCCTTTCTTAGATGGAAATCTTAGAGACGCTTTGAAGCTAATGCTGATAATATTTTCTATAGTATAAAGACATCAGTATCTTAAAGTATAGGTTTCTTATAGATTATTTTATTTGTCCTTCGTAAAATAAGCGGAAAATTTCAAATATATAAAATGAAGGGAAAATATAATCGGAGCATAACAAAAGAAGAAAGGCATCGAGGATAAGCTGCAATAATCGTCAAGCTTGCATGAAAAGTACTACATGCTAGAATACAGCAATAATTAGGAAAGCAACGAATGCGCACAAAGGTAATATAAATGACGCCATCTGCTCGTGCATGTGGGAAGAATGCACGACGGGTTTCTCATTTGAAAACTGCATCTGAAAGTTGGTTGTTTATGTAACGCTAGTATTACGCGTCGTGTAAGAAGAAGAAATCTTTGCCAACACTTGTCGAAATTCGACAGCAACAGGATCGTGTCTATTGGAGCATGGTTTCATGTTCCTCTATATTGCTTCTGGTGCTGTTCTGTTGTTGTTTAGGCTCACTTGTCTGACGTAGTCAGCCCAAGCCTACGGACTTCCTCGTAGCAAGGAGCGTTAGATTACGCCTGACTTTGGCAACAGCCTTGAGCACCATACAGGTGACAGTGTGATTTAGCTCAGTTCTGTCCCAATTTTGATGGAGAGCACCCCGGGGGGGCAGGTCAGAGGATCCTCATCCTCCTCCCCTTCCACCAAATTACATGAGAGGACTTTCTGTGGCACGGCAGTCAGCGACGCTAACCATTATACCGGTTGGACGGCGGTGCTGTTCTAAATCACATGATTGTCCCCAGGTGATAAAATCTATTCCAGGGTCCAGGAGTATAGTGAGCGCATTTAAGATCTCCATTTGCCCCGATAACTAATGTCCTAGAGAACAGATATGTTATTACCTCCATCTTGCGGGATCATTCAGCTACTTCATGTACCCTGAACCAGGAAATTGTCTTGTGTGCAGCACGACGAATATCCGGAAGGACAGTGCAATGATGTCTGCGGCATCTCAGACTGTCAGTACGGTGGCTATTTTTGCAGCACAGAGAGACGACCCTACAGTGCTGCGACGAACGACGGCACTGGACATAGGAGAGGCAATACATAGTCTTTTCAGATGAACTCAAATTCTGCGTATAGAATCTTGATGGAAGTACCCATGCGCAAATGCTTGCATTCGCCATTGTCATACGGATCCATTATCTTATGTGCTGCTATGGTGTCCTGCCATTGTGGGCACATCCCGGTCGCTTCTTGTTCGCATTGTCGATAATATGGCGTATAGGAGTTACATTTCTGACATATTAAGGCCTGTAACTATGCCCTACCTTCGAGGTCTGCGTGACCCAATCTTTCAATAAAATAATTATGGCCACGTGTTGCCCGAGAGATAACTTTTCTCGATGCAGAATGTGTTCGACTGTTGCTTTGTCCATCACATTTTCTAGATCTTTTATACCCAATGAAAATATTCTGGGTATAGGTTGCCGAGAGACTGGAACGGCATCACTTGCGGATGCGATTGATGAACTGTGACAGACAGTTGAAGCAGCATGCAGTAAATTACCTGTATATGTCAGTTCAACTCCATGCCCAACCAGATTATTGCCGCTGTTGTTGCCAGAGGCTACAAATCTGTATGCTGAATTATTCACGATATGTGTCAGAAATCACTTGCATGTTTACTTCGCATTATAATATATACGTACAGTAAATATGATTCTGCTATTTGTTTTTCTATCTAGCATGGCAATGATAATGGCAACAGTTTATTCATGATGCTTAATCGACAGTTCGAATAAGATAAATATTGTTAAGAACATGTGCTTCTACCTTACAGTGCACTAAGCTTTTCGGCTTTGGGACATAAAGTTCGAGCTGAAATTTGAAACATAAATAAATAAGTAAATTTCGTGATCACAATCAGTATACCTTTTTATTCATAATGGAATAAATATAATTAATAACAGGAATTTATCAGGATATTATAAAATTTAGAAGTTTCCTCTAATAAGAAATTTCTAGGTAGAATATTGCGAAAAATTATTACTTCTTACCGTTTATGTAAACTTGAAACTACTAATACACTACTAGGAACTTGGAATTTTACTTAGACTAAAGCATCATAAATCTGAAAAATTATTTTATGAGCACACACACACAAAAGAAAAGTCAGAAAGATACTTATTTTACTGAGCCATCCTAAAGCTTTGACGATATAATAACTATTCATAAAGGAATATGCATTTCAATTTCAAATTTTGCATGAAGTCTTAATTAAAATTAAATAAATTATTATTCAGTAGCTTTAATTATTTATGTATGCCAAATGAATGACGTATCCAGCTACACCAAGAATTATTGACGTAAAATGCATTATTCATTTCACTGGCATCAGGAAGTCTCTGAACTGAATCTATAAAGAACAACGATTTTCCTTGTGATACGGAAATAATCCTGCTGAAATTTTTATGTGGTCCTGCTTCTCAGATTGCTTCTTACATGTGGATTAAAATCCCTTATTAAACAATCCAGCCTTATCTTCTGCTCTTTATAAATGCAATTTAAATTACTTTACAACAAAGCTAAAATTAGTTACTACATTAGATCCATATAGAATTTCTAACTGTTCTGAAGGTAATATTCGTTTCTGCCTAATGTTGGTTAGATTTCATTTAAAGTTGAATAATGAATAAATTCCATAATGAAGAAGATCTGTTTTGTACTGTAAAACCTTGTTTATTACATATTAATTTTAAATAACAATTTCCCTTACATTTTTAATTGAGAATATAGCTAAAGTGAGAAAACGTATGCTGGCATTTCTTTATTTATTTACATGAAAGAATATTAAGTATGGAAAGTTTTCTTGCTTTACTTTTGGCTGCATTATTTTGTGTATTATTGACTGTGAATGAAAAACGGTGTACTGACATGTGTAATATTGTGGTTTTTCAGACACAACATTAACTGGTTAATCTGAAGCTGAGCAAATATGTATCATAAAATGAATCTAACATGAATAATACCAAAAGGTAATATTGAGGCTTTTCGAGGTATAAGCTAATCTTAAAAGTAAGTGCTAATCAAATTAACATTTGTGATCGCAATTTAGTAGAAGTACTTGCGTTGTGCTTTTACCTGTCGGGACCGTGCTCGAAAAAAAAAAGATCTCTCAGATGAATGACAATAGTTATACACAAGAAAAACATAATACATATTAAGGATTAATAAGCAAATTTATTTCCTCTCTAAAAGATAAGATGTGGTACAATTATTACCTTCTTTCCTATACAATCCAAAAAAATCCTATCCATCTCACCAATAGTTATTTAATGTCCATGGCTATTATTCTTAATTAATAATTACTTTCTAAATTTTCTAATTATCATTCAATTTATGTTAAAAAAATTTAAGTTGTGAACAGTGAATAAAATTCTATTAGGGAAAAACAATTAATAAGCTAGTGACATGCTATTAGGAGACGCCTCAATTTTCCAGCATGAATAAAGAGATAGAAAGAAACTTATCTGGCTGGACGCAATTTTGAAGGGACTGAGCTCCTGCACTGGAACTGGAAACGTTGATCGTTGCAAGCGGAAATATGGCAATAGTCAATGAGAAACTAAAATTCAGCTATACTTCCTGAGCGCTAGCAAATTCCGTGGCCGAAACCTGAAGTAGAACTACCCATATTCACCCAGCTCGTGGTTGTTAAAGAAGCGCAAGAAACTTGTGAATCTTTCAAGCACGTAGCTCATACGCTCAACATCAGAAAACCACATCTAGTCATCTCTAGTCAGTTCCATCCATTTGCCACCGCAAGTTCATACTGAAGTATCACAGAAACGCTCCGTCAAGAATATGACCTCCCATTCTACTTATTTAGGATTATGCAGGAGGAATAGGACCTTATTTCTGTCGAACACATACATTAAAACAACATAGCCAAGCTTTACGGTCTTAACCTCATATTGCGAACAGTATGATGCAAGATGAAGAACTCGCAGGAAAAACATTCACATGTCGTCTTAAGTACTAAGCAGACTCAAAGAGCACGAAAGAATAACCACTCACCCCTAAGTTGTTTCAGACAAAAGTGAAGTACTTTAGATTATTTTCTCAATATATTTCTAACACATATTTTACGAAGATAACAAAAACTAGTCCAAATTTTTCAAATATCCAAACATATTCACGGTCGGGGAGCATGATTGTACTACTCCCCCTAGCAGCAGCCGACGCACAAAACATAGTACATCTCAGACTTCAAAAGAACAACTTCTTACCTCGACGACGGTGAAGACAAAATTGACCGATATTCCAAAATCTTACATTCTCACAAAACAGGCTACCACAAAATCTAAAACTTTACACCATCCTTAAAGACCACAATTTTCACCTTTTCGCACAAATTGTACAAAGCAACCCGACAAAAAAGTTCCTTCTAGAATATTCGAAAGAATGATGCGGCAGAATTACTGTCCTTACCTGAATCTTTCACAAGAATACGAAGCTTTCCGAGTTAAATTTAATAAAAAGAAAAATATCATTAAAGCATTGGTTTTTCCAAAAATTAAAAAAAAAAAAAAAAAAAAAAAAAAAAATAGATAACAGAAGTAGCATTTAATAAATTTACTGATCCAAAGAATTAAATTAATTTTGATTTTTCCCAAATAAAAAATGTAATTAAACGTTTCTCATCATCATCAACACAACACATGTAAGCTTCTGTTTGAGACAAATAATTCGTATTGTATCTGTGCTTGTATTAAAATTTTATGCATTCTACTGCCATTTTTAACAGGGTGCTGCGAACTGCTTTAAATAGATTATTATTTCGTTCAAAAATGCCGTTTTTTGTTATCAACAACCCTCTGCTTATTAGCTCAAAAGCGCGTTAGCCAAGAAGTGCTATTAAACTCGAAACCGCATTTTGGATCTAGACACTTTAGAGCTAAATCTTTTCTCAGATTATTGCCGCCAAATATTATCACCCTGTCTTATATATAAAGAAATTAAATAACGAAGAATTTGCATTAAGGATTTTCGCATTGTGAAAAAAAAGGTACCTAGAGCTATTAAATTTTGAATAACGTAGTCCTCCACCCGCACAAGGAAGCCCAAAATTTGAATTTAGAATTGGTTTTATTATCTATTTCATACATTTTAAAACTTTAACAAATTTTTGAACAAACGCAACGATTTTAAAGAGAGCAGTGGTAATGCTGAAGAGAATAAAACATTTTTATCTCCAGCACGCGAGACTGTCATCGAAATTCTAAAAATGTGCTGTTTACAAATATTTTTTGCCCAATGAGTAGTACAATCATGCTCCCCGACCGTGAATATGTTTGGATATTTGGAAAATTTGGACTAGTTTTTGTTATCTTCGTAAAATATGTGTTAGAAATATATTGAAAGAATAATCTAAAGTACTGCACTTTTGGCTGAAAAGACTTAGGGGTGAGTGGTTATTCTTTCGTGCTCTTTGAGTCTGCTTAGTACTTGAGACGATATGTGAATGTTTTTCCTGCTAGTTCTTCATTTTGTATCATACTGTTCGCAATATGAGGTTAAGACCGTAAAGCTTGGCTATCCCAAATGCTCTCGAAACGGCTTTCGAAATGTGCATGTGTGTGTAAATAAAAAAAAAAAAAAAGTCCCTTAAGGAGTGTTATTATTTATTAATGTTATAGGTCTCTCAGGTATTAATTTGCAGAAGATAATATGAGCAATAGCCTAAGCTCTCGCTGGATTTGCTACCAATCATATTATAAGAGACAGTAGGAAATGGAAATTTTTCTCCTTTATTGTTAAGAAATTTAAATGCACAAACTATGGGAATATATCATTTCTATGAATTTCTGTTTCATTTATGTATTCTGTTTGGGATAAAAATATTGACTGAAATCTGAAGCATTTAAGCTTAGGGATAAAGCGTATCACGAGCTCATTTGCATGACTGTTATAAATTATGCTAAACTGAAACGGATATTGAATCAGATCAGGAGGAAGTTCGAATATATAATGTCTAGAAAAGTATCCATTTCCGTTATACAAGGTGTTTATAAAATCCCGGACCCAATTTGATGTTTAATAACTCATAAAATAATAAAGATAGATTAAAATTAATAACATACATGGTTAGATAGACTCAAAAATTTTCATGACCCTTGTCAATGAACTTCCACGTGTGCCCCCTTCGTCGCACGAAGAATATCAAGTTGATATTCAATTTCACGCCAGGTACCGGCAAGCACATCGGCATCCACAGAGGATATTGCGGTTGTAATTCTGGCTTTTAGGTCATCAATGTTCGACACTCTCCTCCTGTAAACGTTGTCCTTTATAAATCCCCAAAGGAAAAAGTCCAGCGGCGTTGTATCAGGTGATCTGGGTGGCCAAGGAATCAGACCTCCTCGCCGAATCCATCTTCCTGTAAAATGGTCATTCAAAGAACTACGAACGATGGTACCCCAATGAGGTGGAGCACCATCTTGTTGCAAAACGACATGTGGCTGAAACTTTTCTAGTTGTGGAAATACGAAGTTTTCCAACATGTCTAAGTATACGACTGCTGAGACCGTCTTTTCTGTAAAAAAGAAAGACCCTAGTGACTCGGTCGTGCATTAGTCCACATTACACATTAACATTTTGGGAATCCCTTTGTGCCTCACGGATTTCATGGGGGTTTTCAGATCCCCATATGCGCACATTATGGCGATTAACAATGCCAAAAAGATGCCAAAAACAAAAGAAAGAAAAATGCAATTAATAAGCAGACGATATTTAGAACAGTACAGATATTCAGACTGGAAAATGCTGAAAAATGGAATTATTTATATAACTATCACGCACAGACGATATTTACAAAAGTAAAGATGAAAAGGAAAATATTTAAATTATTCCCTCAATAAATGTCATACGTTTGTTTGTATCTTCATTATTTTATGAGTTATTAAACATCAAAAATGGGTCTGGGACTTTGTAAACACCCTGCATTTTGAGCAGAAATTATTTGAGCAAAATTTGACACGATAAATACTTTAATCAGGAGTTAAAGCGTCAAGAAGAAATAAAAGCAACAACTACCTTTTTTTGGGGTGGGTAGAGATTAAAGGTTCTGAATTCTCTTGCTCTTCGAATGGCTTTTCTGCCGTCTAGCGGAGCTCCTAAATACTAGAATTTTTTTCTTTCTCGCTCTTTCGACTTACAATAGGTATTTCTTAATGCGATCACGTATCTGCATGGCTATTTAGGCAACATTAACTGAATGTATCATTAAACAACGAGAAAAATATCCCTAAAAATAGCAATGAAATTTATTTTTTAATACAAAACTATCAAAAAGCACATACATAGATATTTTCGCAGCATTTTAATTAGAAAACGCAAACGTTTATTTATGAAATGTTCATAACATCTTAATGTGAACGTTTATTAAGACGTTTTATCTGTTTATTTTAAACTAATAGTTAATTCTGAGTTCAGTTACTTTTCTATCACTTTCGTTTCACCCACGCTTTTTATGCCAGAATATAAATGAGATAGCGAGCGTTTCTTCATATTGAGGGAGAAAGAGGTGTTATTTAAGTGAAGGTTACGGAAGTAATTTATTAGAGCGTGTTCTGCCTGTTCCAGGCTGCGTTTTACCGTGACTATTAGAGATTTGATTCTGTGGCGTTGAGTGGTTCTAGCCTTTTAGCTTTGTCTAGTCGGATTTCTACAAACCAGACCCTTTTTTGCGCGTTTAAATCCTGTGAGTCCTTAGCTAACATTTGAATTAGTTGAACATTACATATTTAAGCTAACCCAGAAGTGTTGGCCTGTGCAAACTCAAGTTGGGCCATTATTATTTCTTTGTTTTAAAATAAAAGGGTTGTTTTAAGCCTTCTTCTGACTTTGTCTGTCTGCAGTTTAAGGTAAGAGGATTATTCCTCTGTGGTCTTTCTAGAGGTCACTAGTTTATGCTACCGAAGAAAGTGTGACTCTACAAACTGTTTCATTTCTGGAAATTGTGACCCTTGCTATACCCTTGCTATAAACATTTCTGGAAATTGTGACCCTTGCTATACCAGTACCTTATTATTTGGAAAGTATTCCTCATTGGAAGAGAACACACCAATGCAAAATTTTAAACTAAGTATAAAAGGAAACTTAGTTTGTCGTATATAGTTTCAAGGATTTGAAGCGGAAAGAAAAATTCTGCAGATACTTTTTCCCCCTTTTTTTTTTCTGAGATTTTTTTCTGTTCGCCCTCAAAATCTATAGAGTTATTCAAAATCTGCGTCAAACTTAGACTACTCGTTTCGTCTAAATTAAACGGTTAACTGAAATCGAAACTAAGCTGCCTGGCAAATTAACCCCTCACCTGGCGATGTTTCGCTACCACTTCGCAGTTATTTTATCCGTTTTCAGTCTTATTTGGGAATTTTATCTTTTATTTGGCGACCTTACATCAGTTTAAAGTATTTATTCTATAATAGTTTGATCGTATTAACCGAACTGGTGATCGTAACTGGTGGAGTAAGGCCATGTATTTTAAATGCTTTCGAATACAAACGGACAGGGCTTTGATAAATCGATAATGATATCCGAAAGATAATATTAACCGCAATCAAACTAAGCTGCGTCTAATGTACTTGCCTATTTAGTTCAGTGAATACGTATTACAGTAAAACTTTATTTTTTTATTATTTATTACTGTGAAGGGGTCGTTTTAGATAGGGTCATAGAAGAGTCCTGTATAGTTTAAAAAGTATTTATTAATAGGTTTAAGTTACACACGGACATTACATTTAACTTTAAGAAAATTACAGAGCAAGGGTCTGATACAACCTATCAAGTGGGACGCTTGGCTTTTACTGAAGTACTTCTCTGGCTACTCACCATTGGGCAGCCTTGTTGTAACAGTTAATCCAACAGTTTATGTTGAAGGATTGGTTACATTACATTATTTCAAGACCAAAAAACGTTAGCCCAGAAGAGATATTAATTTCAAAACGGCATTTTGCGTCGATTCACTTTTCAAATTGTTGACACCAAATATTACCGCCATGCATTATATTTACAGAAACTAAATAATGAAGAATCTGCATGAATGTTTCTCGCATTGTGAAGAAACAAAGGTAAAGCCATCAAATTCTGAATAACTTAGTTCTCCAACTGAAGATGGGCACTTTGAAGCCCGAATTTTAAATTTCGAATTTGTTTTATTATCTATTTAAAATTTTTTAAAACTTTAACGATTTTTTGATTAACAAACTCAACGATTTCAAAGCGAGCAATGGTAACACTGTACGGAGAAAAAAAAATATTTCCAGCGCGCGAGACTGTGTATCGGAAATTCTAAAGATATGACCTTTTGCTGTTTTTAAATATTTTGTGATATTGTTGTTGAATTTAACTGTACGTGTTTTAAGTACGAAGAACGTGATACTTAATAAATATAGGTAAAACATAAAACGTTAAAAAATTACCCTTTTGGGCGTAATATGAAATCTGAAAATTTTCAGACTTTTTATTATTACCGAATTTTATGTTTCAGTACTTTTTATTTTCTTTCTTTAAACTGATTACTCAACTGTTCATTAGGAATGGTTGCTTCTGATGACTTTGAGGATGGGTGCAGTAACACTTTAATTAAACTATTGAATTTGTCTTTTGAATTCAATTCATACAATGTCTGACAAGGGTTAGTGCAACGATAATTGACATGCATAAGAGCACAGGACTCATAAAATAAGATAATAAAAAAATAAAAATAAGAAATTTAGAAAAAAGGATTTAAAATGAATAAATGACTGAAATAAAATCATTGCATAAATCTGAAAGCCTTCAGATTTTATATTACGCCCAATGGTCATTTTTTTTCATTTACAAACACTTACAGGTTTCGAGAGCATTTGAGCTAACACCACTAAGGACTAAAAATAATTCCAAAACAGTATATCTTCAGAATTTCCGATAGGCAGCCTCGCGCTCTGGCGAATTTATTCCCTACAGTTTCCTCAATGCTCGCTTTGAAGTCGTTGAGGTTTTTAATCAAAAATCAAAAATTCAGTCTTACAAAATATAAAACTGACAACAAAACAAATTCAAAAATTACAAATTCGGACTTCCAGTGCACATGTTTGGGTGGAGGACTATGTTATTAAAAATTTGTTGACTCTATGTACCGTTATTTTTTTACAATGAAAGAAGCAACATACATTCATGCAGATTCTTCATTATTTAATTTCTTTTAATATAATAGAGGGGGGATATTAATTGATGGAAACAATTTGAAAACTGATACATCCCATTTAAGTGATTCAACGCAAAATGCTGTTTCAAGACTTCCAAAATTAAGCCTGAACATGAAGAGTTCTTGGCAGTTATTTTCGTATTTTAAATTATTTGATTTATTAAATATTTGTTTTTTTTTTTAGTAATAAAAGAATTTCTCAAATTGAAAAAGCATTTTCTTAATTTTGGAAATTATTTAAAAAATAATGCGTTATCTTCGAGAACAAAATATATGTATGTTGCAGAACAATGTTATTTATTCGAAATTTTTTTGACACTCTAGTGTGTGGGTGTCAGCTGACAGGGAAAACTTGCCATAACAAAATATAGATATGAAGTTTATGACCTTTTTATATAAATATATTTTAAACTATAATTAATATTGTTTTAATGAATTTAACGTTTTTTAGGAAAAATTTAATAACAGTTACTAAAAGAAATATACTTTTTTTTTTTATTTTCTAGGATGGGGAATTCAAAATTTTACATGTTTCAGCTGTTCAGTAGGTGCATCTCCGTAAAGAGTTGAGTGTCACTAAAAACTTACAAAGCTAGACTAAGTGCAAATTTTCTGCATGCTATAATGCATTTATATTTTCATGATGTATAAATTCAAGTGATTGTATTAAGTTGAAAACGATTCCTTTATATCAAGAATTTTAACGGAGAATGCATTGTGTGGAACAGGTAGTCTTTTGCTGAAAAAATATATGAGCACAGTATTTAAGACATGTATTTCAGCAATAGTTTTAGAAAAATGTAATGTTTAAATTTTATGCACTTTACTTGATATTAGGATTTTTGATGTTGAGAGACATGAATAATGAGCAATGCCCTCGCTAGGAGTCGAACCTCGGACCTCTCGAATGTGCTGACCACTACACCACTAAAGCCTGCTAAGAAGGCTGGAGAAATACCTTATATACTCTCAATTTTAAAGGGCGATTGGGAATTAGGGGACCCAGTTGCCAAATCCTGGTGGTGGAGAATCATCATCCACCAGCTTTTTGACTTCGGACTCCACTGTTGTCAGACAAGTGAGATAAGTCCCACCACCACCACAACAATATATCCTCAAGCTTATCTAAGTTAGCCATTTGTAGAGTCATTAGGTTATTTCGAAGCAGAAGAAATGCAAAATGAGCAATGCCCTCGCCGGGACTCGAACCTCAGACCTCTCGAATACGCCCTTAGTGTGCTGGCCATTACACCACGAAGGTATGTTAAGAAGGCAGGAAACTATATTAATAGAAAGATGAATTTTTATTAGATTAGTAATTTGTTCACAAATGCACAACGATTTTTTATCACTCGAAGAATTTATAATTTAAATGATATGGTGAATCTAACTTCGAGATTTATCACACTGGTTTATCACACATATTAGGTTAATTAAATAATACTCTTCTTATTAATATTATCTGTAATAATTTTGATAATTTTAGCATACAGAGTTTTTTAATCTCATGTTGCTTACATGAAATATGTTATATTCAAAACTATCCTATTCCAGATTTGCTGCTTATCTTATTAACTAACTCCGTTTCGCAAAGAAGATAAAATTTTAATTATAAAAAGTATATAACGTTCTCTTTCAACATTCGCAAATATCGCATACTTATGCAAAAATAAAATTGCTAAGACTAATACATGAAGTTTGACCTTGGAATAACTTGTCACCATCAAATCTGTTTTAGATAATTTCGGTAATAAATTATTTTAAAGTGAGCAAACTCGTTAGATTATATAAAGTGCTCCTAAAATTAATTCGAAACTCGTTTAGGAGTTAGAAAACTGACAAGGAATGTAATAATTATCATAATATTTTTCTTTTCTTATTAAAGAACGAAAATTCATAGATAAATAAATCTTTGACGAAGAAGTTCTTTTAACCATGAAATCTAGCTTTTAATTTGTGTATTTCAGTTTCATCGTGGAACTGCATCATTTTAAAATTAAACTGATTTTTGACTTTTGTGTTTTTTTTTTTTTTTTTTTTTTTTGTATTTTTAAGTTTAATTAATGCTTAAATTTTGTTTGTTTAATTTATGTTTTGAATAATTGGTTTATAAATAAAAATTTTGCTGTTGAAAAGTAAAAAAAAAGTTATAGGGAAAATACATAATGTTTCTGGTTATAATGTTACGGTAAATAAATATTAATGATGCTCGGTAATTTAAAATTTTCTTAGTTTTGTCTATTAATATTAAATTCTTTGTTTGGAACAAGAAATAGTGGCAAGTTAGAAGGGTGCAGCCAGACTGACGTGGATCGACGCATCTGCCGACAAGCGGTGGAGCACCCGCTAGCCACTTCTACTTCCTGTAGCATGTTCAAGACAACATTGATGTTTTCATATCGACCAGAAACATTTACCGACGATTTTTGACTAGTGGCCTGCACTCGTGGCGTTCATTAAGAAGATTGCCATTGACCCCCATCACAGAGGCCAACGTCTGCAATGGTGCCGTGCTCGAGCGATATGGACGATGGAGTGGCACAAGGTCGTGTTCTCAGATGTGTCACGCTTCTGTTTCTTCAATAACAGTCTCTGCGTATGAGTGTGGCGTTGGTGTGGAGACGTGTCGAATCCGTTAGTAATTGTGGAGCGGCCCACCACGCGACAACGGTGAAAGAAGACATTAGAGAATCACTGATACATCAGTTCAGAAAGAAAAGACTGTGTTATAAAGTGTGTTTCAATTTCATTTGTACCCCCTTGTTATCAATGGAGGGTTTAATCCGGTTCTTTCTGGGCATCACGTGAAAGTTTGAAAGTTACCTGGATTAAATATTGAAAATACTGAAGCTGGTTCATGCAAATACCATCTTCTCTTCCTAAGTAGCTCAATGAATTCTTGGAACTTTAAGATTATGACTGCGTTTACAAATCACTTTTTAAATTTGCCTATATTTTCCAATGTTTTATCGATATTATGTTACACTGTTTTCTTCCAAAAATTAGATGTAACTCATAATTAGAAAAATCTTATATGATATAATACCTTCTTTGGAGTATTGTACGTACCAGAGATTGAACTATTGTCTTGCATATGTATTTGAGTAAAATTTAAGGAAATATTAAAAATGAAGATTTTCGACTTATGCTTACGTTGTTTCTGTATCTCCCATAGTACGCCTTTAAGAAATAATAATTGTTTTTGTACCTTTGACTTATGCTTATGTTTTTTTATATATCTACCACAGTACGCCTTTAAGAACTAAAATTTTGTTTTTTTAATTGTGATTTCTGCTTATATTGTTTATCTATCTACCATAGTACACCTTTAATAAATAAAATATGTTTTTGTAACTGTGATTTGTTCAAATAAAATTTTCCCTATGCAACACAAATATTTTCATGAAAATATAGAAGCATCGATAACAGTTTAATCTGTTCCTTTCCATTCTTTCATTGGATATACAGGCTTCTTTTAAATATTTCAGGGATCTGAATGTAACTGATTTTATGTATTAATATCACACTCTTTAAACATCTCACCTTAAATCATCTCCCCATTTCACCTTTAAACATCTCACCTTAACCTTAAATACTTTTGTTGTAAAATTTCACAATCGACATATAATGCTTTCCCATCTAGGGAAAGATTCCTTGTATAATATTAGAAGAATTAAATGATTCGAGAATTATTAGAAATTTCTATTTTGCTTTATCAACGTGCAGATCCACATAATTACTGCTACTTGCAAAATTTCTTCATTCTTTTTTTATACAGATTTATTTGCGAACAAATTTGCAGTTACTAATATTTTCCTGTTAGGAAATATTAAAGCATTTAAGGAATTTTTATTCTATTTTACTTTCCTCCTGTATTAAACTCATAAAAAATCAATGTCATTAAATTTATTACCTCAAAGGCAAACGGATCGTTTAAAAAACTGTCGGTAAAGTGCCAAAAGATGGTCTTTAATCTTTAACCGTTTGATGATCTCGACCGCTTACACATTTTTGCGTTGTACCCCTTTTCCCATGCAAGAAACGACTAATGCGTAATTTAATGCACATTAAAGAGGATGCTAAATTTAAAAACGCAGTTTTCTACTTTTGAATACTATGGGTTTTATCTACATTTGTGTACACTAAAGGGAAGCAAAACGTTTTCTTTGATTGTCTTATCTATATCTTGTAATAAGCATTTTTGTTAGTTTCAGCGAGATTAATACGTCATGTGTTTTTATTAATATTAAATTACTTAAATATGCATTCATGAATGTCATTCTACATAGAAAAATAAACATACTTTCCAGGTTGTTAAAAAACGTGGATATTTCAGCGACATGTTGAAATGTTTCGTTACTCTAAACTCGATATTTTCCAACATAAGCAATAATTTATAATTGCTATTCATTTGTAATATGATATCGATTAGCTAAAAGTCTTAGATATTTTAAAAGAATGAAACTTCGATCATCGCCGAAGCAGTTAAAATAAAATTAAAAGCAAGTGATATATAGCTATTTGTAACACATTTTCATGTACAACAAAATCTCTGGTAACCGGCTCAGTGGCACTTTGCCAAGCCTAAATTTATATCCGAATTTAGGGATATGAGGCCAAAAAAGTATGTAAACAGCTAGCTGTTCGTTGACTTAAATATTGAAAATACTTTTTTAATGGCCGGGCGCTTTATCAAATAGCCATTAATTATTTAATAGCCTTGCGTTACTACAAAAGCCGGAAGTTGTGGCCATTTCATTAATACAAAGCATTTAATAGGTGGCCACCGGAGCCTCCTATGTAAGGACGGACAATTCCAACTATGCCTTTCCCGGGTTTCGAACCTGTGTCCATCGCTACGGGAGTCACGGGGGATTGTATAACAAATCTGTAGTTTCGAACAATTTGGAATTATATTGAAAAAATTTAGAATTAGTTTTATTCCCCTCTTTTTTTAATCATCTGGGAGCCAAGTTTTTATTTACAAAACGTTTGCTTCTGTGGATAATAGTAAAATAGTGTACATATTACAATGAACTTCCCAATTGCAATTTCGTGATTGCTTTGTGGATAACTGCGATACAGTGTGCAAATTGCTATGGGCACACATAATGAGGTGTGCAAACTGTTAAGAACACGAAGTTATGATGTATCGAAGTGAACAAGTAGTATTTACGAGAACAATGAACTTAACTTTCCACCACGCGCGCTTGGCAATTTTACATGAGCACACGCGCGACGTATTTTTTACGATATCCATTATTTTACCGTTTTTGGCACGAGAAACTACAGAAGTGAGTGAATATTGATAATAAATTTGATAAGAAATAAAATATTAATCTTATTATTACAAAATACATATAATATCACATTCAAATATAAGTGACTTTTTTTAAGTTCTTATGTTAGTGAGATGGGAATGCAATGATGTATTTCATTACAGAAAATTTTAAATTTATTATTTACGAATTATATTTTAAAGTCGAAGCTAATTTTAATATTCACCAAAGACAAGTATAGACTGTAACGTTGCGCGCCTCCAACTTGCACGCAACCAAGAGGTGACTGTGACAACTGGATAAAATACAGAATCTTGTGAAGGGTTTAAGTCTCTTTTTATTCAACGTAATAAATTACAATTGCGTGCTCTTGACGCTCACAGATTGCGCCTACTTGGCGGTCAAATAAAAATAATAACCTGAAAAGAAACTAAAGACAAGATTCTAACTACGAGGCTCTCTAAAATAACTAACTCACCGCGTTTCACAATACCGCTGCTAATTCAGCAGACTTGAAGCTCACTTGAACGATTAACACTACTTCCCGCCAAGCACATAGGCCGAAACGCGGGGTTCTTCAATTTCTCGCTAACTACCTCCGCGCTCGTGAAGTAAGAATATCACACCGAACTCGTTTCCTTCTATTTAAATCAGAATACTTCCGCTGATAATTTGAATCCTTGCGCGTTCTACTAAAATTTACATATTCTGGCATTGGCAGTTCCAGGGGAAAGTAAGGCTTGACAGGAAAGATAGTTTAAACTTAAAATAAATGTTAGTTAAAATAAATATAAACCCTACAAGACAATAAAAAAGGAAAACACCTTGCTAGTAAGTTTAGCATTACTTACTTCTGCAAGGAAATTTAATTCTTACTGGTTACAAAAACGCACTTTAAACTAACTTTTATGTTTTTATTTATTTCTAAAAAACAGAAATAAAAGAAAATAAGGAATGGAAATCGCTATTGTTCTCACGTCCAAAGGTTTTCTTGTCTTCCTTTTCTTCATCAGATAATTCTTGAAGAACCCGAGCAAAATCAACTGGTTGCACATATCTTTTTGCCATGAAAACTGATATAAAATTTACAGAGCCATATGTATTCCAATTAAAATAATACATGGCAATTAATAACACAAAATTACAAAATATTTGAGAAAAAAATATTTTCCGAATTTTAAAACACGGCTACGCGCGTGTCGTAAATTTTATGGAAAAGCTGCCACGTAGCACACAAGCCGAGTTAAAAAAAAAGTCAAATGACTTCCTATTGGCACATTCCATGATGTGGGAAAGGGTAGAAAGGAGGAATAGAAATGAGCTTCAGACGTCTCAGCTTCGATATGCGAAAAATGTGCATTAAAAACAGAATTTGTGGTAAATTTTGCGCATACGCGCGTGCTGGAAGGTTAACAAAAGTGCACTTCGAATTTATCTAAAGTTAACTTAGAATCCAGTTTATATGATATATTTATATGACCATATACTTTGGGCTATGGAACTATCAACTGCCTGAACTGATGCGACTGGCCTCTACTACTAGGTGTGTAACTGATAAGAATATGAAGTTATGATGTATTAAAGAAGACATAGGTTTAGCAACTGGTTAACATACAAGTTCCGCTCTCCACAACATTGATCCTATCCATGAAAATGTAATGATTCATTGATTGTATATTTATTTTTCACACAGATTATTATGTAACAATTATTGTATAGAAGACATTGTCAATTTAGCATTGTAATATTACTATCATTGATTCAGTGAATGCCGCCGGCGGTGGATGGTAGATTCTTTTCGGTCGCACGGGCATAATTCTGATTGATGTAGAACCCCCCCCCTTAGGTCGGAGTTCCATGCGACGGCGTTTTGCTTACTAACCAGTATACCGACTGAGCGGCTTATTAAAATTCAGTTCATTCTAACATTCAGTATTTTGAAAACTCAATAGCAATAATAAAAACGTTCTTTACCGGGATCAAATAATATCTATTCTGGAAGCGCACGTACTCTCATTTATTACTGATTATATTAGGTCGTTGACTCTATAAAGAAATACCAAACCGTGTTATAAGATTAACGTATATTAATGTCGGCTTTCAGAAATGTAGAAAATGATGCTATAGCAAATACTTATCAACTATAATGCTACTGAAGTTATATTTGTCAAGAAATATCTTATTCAACTTAATAGTCCCCGCTAAAATTCAATTTAATAGTCCCCGCTGAAATTTTGAGTTGTTTAGGAATCTGGATACAGTATGTAAGAAGAAAGTTTCCCTACTTTATGATAATCAAGGACTTTCTAAACTAATTCTTTATCCGATTATTATCTGAAAACAAAATTCTGTGGAAAGTGGGAAAAGAACTGCAAGAATATGTAAGAAGAATGTTTGCCTGCTTTATGATAATCAATGACTTTCCACGCCGATTCTTTATCCGATTATTTGCTGAACATAGAATTCTTTAAAAACAGGGAAAGCAACTACAAGAATATATAAGAAAAACATTTGCCTGTCTTTATGATAATCAATGACATTATACGCTAATTCTTTTATCCGATTATTTGCTGAACACAAAATTCTGTGGAAAGAAAGAAAAGAAGTACAAGAATATGTAAAAAGAATGTTACTCTGCCCCATGATAGTCAATGACATTCTACGCTAATTCTTTAATCTGATTATTTGATGAACATAAAATTCTGTGGAAAGAGGGAAACGAATTACAAGAATATGTAAGAAGAACGTTTGTCTGACTTATGATAATCACTGACTTTCTGTACTAATTATTTTATCCGATTATTTGCTGAACATAAAATTCTGTGAAAAGAGGGAAAAGAATTACAAGAATATGTAAGAAGAATATTTGCCTGCCTTATGATAAACAATGACTTTCTACACTAATTCTCTTAACCGATTATTTGCTGAACATAAAAGTCTGTGGAAATAGGAAAACGAATTACAAGAATATTAAGAATATCAAAAAGTCTTAATTTTAAAATGATGCGTAGAATATCAGATCGGATTTTTAAGAATAATAAAATTGTGTAAGAGTTGCTTTAATGCACTTTTCCTAACTCTCATACTGTTACGAATACTGTATATACATAAACAATTTTAATGAAATTATATGTGTAATTGTATTTTTTTTCTGTATAATGTAACCTGAAAATCTACAGAGACGATGCTGTGACGGAAAAATCAGACTACAGGGGCAAGTCTATTTAACAATGAGTAAATGGCTGTCTAAACTGACGAGATATCGCCAAGATGACGATTGTTTTGGCAACTAATTTTTATCGCAATTACTTTCTACATGCAGCTTCAACCGTACCTGGCACTTAGATGTAACTTTAACAGCATATGACTTGCAGTAATTTCGAGAAATGGAGTCTACTGGAAGTTTCTCGGAGGCCAGGTGAAAACTATATAAGACCTAAGAGAACATAGTGTTCATTCAGAGCTGAAGCTGGAGTATTGAGATATCTTTGAGAGCTTCGCATATTTAGACGCGCTTTGCATTGCAATGTGTTTAACGCTCTTAGTAGTTTTAATTGTACTGATCGCAATCTGTTATACTGTGAATAGCTCTGCGAGTATTTTTGTGGATAGTTCCATAATTATTAAGCGTTCCTTTTGATAAAGTAAATTTTATCAAGCTGTTAGCGGTTCTGTGTGCTTTCAGACTTTACGAAGCAATATGTACGCAACAATACATTAAATGGGATTTGAGTTGGCATTATTTACCAACACGTGTTTACTCTCTCCAAATTGAACAGTTCTCCCTGTGAAAACAAAACTGGAAAAAATTTGTCTACTCATCTAAAACATGAACATGAACCAAACCCTTTTCCCTGCACCAGGATTTTCTAAATCCCTCCCCAGTGACTCGATTGTTTTATAATTTTTCTTTCTTGCTCTAGTAAAATGTTTATTGCTTATTGGTGAATTAAACAAATTTCAATTTTCATATATTTTTCCATTATTCTGAAAGTAACGAAAATACACACAAATATATAAAAACAATAGAAAAGTTTTAACGGGAAGTTTGATGTTGTTTAGGGAGGAATAAACGTGTGTCGCCACAAAACGTTGACTGGAATACGGCAGTAGATCCTAGCAAGGTTTTCCCGATTTAGTCTAAATTCCGTGTCTTCGCTCTCATCTAAAACATTGTTTGGGTCTGTTGCCGACTTAAACAGAATCAAGCCTAATCGAGTTTGGTGGCACCGCAGATAACATTAAAACAGGAACTAAACTAAGACAAAATACTAGATTTCAGTATCATGTGTTACCTATCAAGACATTAAATTACTAAATCTCGATGTCATCTATTGAGAAATTATAGTAAAGTTTCTTGTTACAGTAATATGTTTGGTTAGTAATTTCATAAATTTTATTCGAGTTTCGCTTTCGTGACCCAGTGCCGGGTCAAGAGCCGGCATTTGGGAAATACTGACTTAGACAAATAGCTCTCGCCTATTCTGCAAAGCGTATGCACGCAGTGGAAAATGCAATCTATTAAATAACACCAACAACTCATTCAGCGGAACCTGTACTAAGCCGTTCGTTTAAAAGACACCAGAAAACTTGATTCATAATGCTTTGAATTCCATTGCATTGCTCATCATTCCATCATCATGCTGATAGTGCACTTTATCTCAGTAAGCTAGATTATCAGGTAGAAAAACATGTTGTTGAAAACAGTGAACCAAACAAGCTTTTATTTCTAGTGTATTTTTAAACATTAAATGCGTAATAAAAATATTTTAATACTTTGTTTTTTCCTCTTGCAAAACATCATTTCATCAATATCAGTAGAAATATATTTAAAAATAATTGTTTAATTTTGGCAAGAATTCTTTTATTTGGAGGAATTTCCATATTTGTTTGCTAAAAGGTTTAAAAGGTTTTGCTAAAATATTAAGTTACGTTTTAGGAAAAATATAACCAAAGAAATGTTTTTAGTAGATATTCGAGATATATCAAGCAAATGAATGCACAAAAACAAGAGATATACTCTAGTATGATTAAAAAACTCTGACAAATATCATCTTTATTAATTTCGAAGGATATATTTCAATGCATTTCAAATGACTGACTCAAAAGTTTAAAATTAATCGACATTTTTCACATAAAAAATAATGCAAAACCAAGCTTGAATTTCGCTAATATTTAAGAATGACTTACACTTTTGAATATGAAATAATTAGTTAGCCTTGCGGAAATTGCTTTTAAGTGGCAAAAATAAATTTTTTGAGTAGCTAAAGGCAGTTCTGAAAAGAGAATAATGTACGCGAAAAAAAAACTTTTTAAATGATGAAAGCAAAATTATACCAATTTTTTTCATATATTTTACTATATATTAAAAATAACTGTAATTACAGAACGACTATGAACGATTTTGTTTTTCTAATGCGGTAAGGTACATGTGATGCTATTCTTTCTCGATTAACTGTTAAATTTACACTAATAGGTCTCAGTCTTTTTGCATGTACTTGTAAGATGCTTAAATGATTTTAAGCCTTATATAAGAGATTTATAAAAGAAAAATGTTTGATTGTACTTCAGAATTTTCATGAGAAATAGCGATATGAAAATTTAAAAAGACTACAAAAATAGAAAAAAATATAAAAATATTTTTCATATAAACAACCAAATACATGTTCAGTATATTTGCATATTTTATTATTCACATACAATTTTAGAAAATTTTGGTAAGAAAATTAAAGTAATGAAACTTCATAAAATATCTTATGTAAAGTACAAGCCAAACATCAAAACTTCTAATTTTCGTTTTCTTAGATGGGAAAATGTGAATAACAATAAAACGCTTTTCTTATTTAAATTATATTAAAGCAGATAATTAAATTTCCGAGTTATTAATGTAACCTAATATATTAAAAAAGACTTCATTAAACATAGGCTGCGCTGTATGTACACAATTTTTGATTTTCTGTTTTCTTGATTTAAAGCTCATTTTCTTTGGTTGGGATAGAAACACTTAAATCCCATGTCAAGCAATCCCCAACTTAGGATGGACTTTTAAAGATTTAATAATAATTATTGTATAAAAACTTAAAGAAACATACACCTAATATTTTCCCTGTAAACAAATACTTGTTGTCAGTCTTTCTTTAGAAAAATTCAGTTTGAAATTTATAACATCAAACAAATGGAAATTTTATTACGATCTGTCGGAGAATTCTGAGTGAAAGAGTGGAGTCTAAGAAAAAGCTATAAAATTCACCTTTGCAAAAAATGAAATTCTAGAACGTGCTAGAAAACACATAGAATTCCCAATTCGATGCAAATAAAGCTTTGCGATGTGTAAAAAGCAAAGCTTCACATTTTGTAAAAATGTCTGATGGAGTTTCATTTACATAAGACAGTTTTCAGTTTATTCGCTACTCTTAATAAAGCAATAAAATTGTAAAGCTTAAAAATATATTTAAAATATTTTTGTGATATTTGTTTATATAAGTTTCCTCAGAAAATGTAAGATGAAAATTACTAGAAAATGTGAACAAAATATTTAGCATTTTTTAACATTTGTTCTGTTTGAAACTGCTATTTTGCTAGTTTTAACTGATAATTTCTAAACAGGAATTATTAGAAAGCCGTTTATATATTAACGAAATATTTCGACTCGGAAACTGGGAGGAATCCTAAATTGTTAAGAAGTCGACGGTGGAATAATTTCCATTCAAATCCATAATAGGCCATATTTCCTATTCTAAATTATAAGGTATTTCTCCCGCCCTCTTAGCATGCTTTTGTGGTGAAATGGTTAATGCGGTCTGTGCGTATTTCAGAGATCCCTGGTTCGAGCCCTGCGAGAGCATTGCACATTTTTCACCTCTCCTGCTTCGAAATAACCTAATGTCTTTACAGATACTTTTAGTTCTATCACGGTAATTTCCTTGTTACCCCATTCTGTTACAATAAGATTGCGTTCCATCACACTAACTTTTTATTAATATGCTAGATTAACAGACATATAAACTTAACATAATTTACTTTCTTTTGCACAAGAAGTTCGTTTTGGTTTAGGACCAAAGAATTTACTCCCTGTAAACATATTTTAGATTATAATGAGAAGCTATTATATAAAATAAGCATAGAATTTTAATTTCTATCTAGATGAAAATCTAATCAGAAATATCCTCCTCCTCAGCAGTCTCAAAATAAATTTTCCTCCATTGATCCTTAAACACCATATAGTAACCATTACAAAAAGTCTATTTTTATTTAAACAATTACAGCGGATTTAATTCAAAAGCGATTGATTAATTCAAAAGCAATTAATTCATTCATAAGTAATTTGTTCTAACATACATTTCAATAGAGTTACAGGTAGTCAATTTACGACTGGTTAAAAAATTAGTTTACCTTGAGCCTGCTAACTGAGATAGTGGCTAGTGATTCTGACTATCGTACTGAAGGATCCGGCTTCCAATTCCGGAATAGGTATGGATGTATGTAAATTTATAGTGGCTATGCGGCATGGGGACTCTTTAACTATGCCATGAGCCGAAAGTCCTCTCGAGAGGTTGTGGTAAGAGAAGAGGGGGGCACCATTGGACCCGTCCCTCAGGGGGGATGTCCCTCAAAACTGGGGGCGGAACTCTATAGTCAGGCTTTCACCTATATATTGCTCAAAGCTCTCTCGACGAAATTCACTTATGACTCTTTGCCAAGATGAATGTTGTAGGCTTGTGCTTTGCCAGACAAGTGAGATTGGCAATAACAACAACAGATTATCTTGATAAATTTATAATATATTAATTCGATTTATAAATTTTTGATAATGCAAAAATTTTCTAAGGGAGTTTTTATAAAATGATTTTAACAGAAGTAAGTTCTAGAGATAAAGGAAATTAGGCATTTAGGCATTTTTAAGTCTTAGATGAGAAAATGCTATTGTACCTTTGAATTACATACCTAAGTTTTATTTTCAGACCGAAAGGGAAAAATTATGTAATATTTCCCTTGTCTTAAATTTTATCTTGCACCCTCCTGCCAAATCTGTTGAACCTAAACATGCAGAAATCATAAAAAATTACTTTAATTACAAAGCAGAGAAAAACAAAATTTAATCTTATTTAATTAATCGTAACAAATTATTGATGCCTGTGTTCATTCACGCAGTGTTTGGGCAATGTTTAATGAATAATAATTCATGTAATGAAAATGAGAAATTCTGGGTAAATATCAATGTCAAAATTATAGAAATAAATTAATGTTAACAAAAGTTGGCTATTATATTACTTCTTTAGTTATTAATCGAAGTGGAGAGTTTCAGATTGCTATTTTCCTCAGAGTAAGGCAGGGAACTATAGGTTTCAACACTGTGATAAGAGGATTTTCTGTAAATAATGAAGTCTAACTTTTTATACAAGCTTTTGTCACAGAGCAAATTTTTAAGTATAAAAATATTTATTACTCTCTCCGCATTTAATAACAAATTACGTATGTATTCAACAAAGAATTGGTCATCAAACATAGCGTTTTGTAGTTTACGATTGGCCAAAATTCAAGATTTTTCGACTAAGCTTAATGAATAACTGCGAGATAAAACCTCCTTGCTTAAAAAAACAGTATTAAATTTGCAGCTGTTTGCATGAAATTACTAATTGAGTATATCTACCTTTTTATCCACCAATATTCTCTAAAATTCTGCACCTAAGAGTACGGAACGTTTAGTATTTAACATATTAAAGCATAATAAATATTTCACAAATTTGAATTTTTGCTCTACGGGGACTTATTTCAACTGAAGTGCTTCCTCATACAGTGTTTAAAACGTACTAAAAAATTCCGTACCTTATTTTGAGAGACTTTGTCATTGGAAATTAAGATATATGTCATAATTTCGAAGCACAGTCGCGATGGCTGAGTGGTAGGGCGAGAGGAAGAAGTTGATACTAAACTGAGCCAATTATCAGTTTTATTTCCAGACTTTCAGGCACACTAGAATAATTCCTCGTAGACATTCCTCGTAACATTCCTCATAGACAATATACTCTTTAATCATAACAATTACGATAATTTCTTATATTCAATTTACACAGTTTAATAAGGGTGACATCATTTTAGACGGACAAGCAGAGCATAGAAGACACGTTAGGAATGGCGGAAGCTAGGAAAGGAACGCAGCAGAATAATGGCGTAATTAGTTGGCCATTTTATACCAAAGTAGGTGAGATTCTAGAGACAAGCTATGATTGGTTAATATTAGTTTTAGTTGCCCTTTTCCAGTATCGTTATATAATGTAGAAAGATCTCGAATTTGGAAGAACTGATGAATTTAAGGGGGAGAGCACCAAATCTAGAATGTTAATTGAGGTCGCCAATTATTTTTTTTTAAAGCAGCTATCTTATTTTGTTGTATTTTACATATACATGTTTAGGAATAAATATTAAATAAAATATTGTCTCTGTGTTTCAAATATCATTTGCACACGTTTTGCTTGGAACAAAATGAATGTTAGATTTGGCTCTTTGGATCAAGTATCCAGTTTACTGATAATATAAATGTCCAACTATTCAATGTCTACAGCCTTTTTTACCTTGAACAAAAAGGTTATATTACATGAGATTAAAAGCTTCCATGTAAAGTATTATTCAGAATAATATTGAACAATATTGAACGCATGTTTGTATAATTCTACGTTATGATATTAATCCTAAATTCATAAACCTATGCCATATTTTAGCAAGTGAAGACCGTCCGGTCCGTTTCCTGTCATATGTTTCCAGATCAAAAGTAGCAATTTACTTTATATCTGCAGGCAATCACCTGCTACGTTTCGAAACTTAAAAGCTAGCCTCAGTTCTACTTTTACTTCCCCACATTTCTCTCAGAAAGCTAAGTAGTAAGAAAACATCAGCAACTTTATGACTCGCGTGCCTCCTGGCAATTTTTCTTACGAAGAGAGTTAGGTTGGCTGATAAAACGTCTCACTTGCGTTATTTCTACAATTCCAATTTAAGATGCAGTCAGCCCTTCAATCGGAAATTGCTCAGCGGAAAAGAAATCGATATTCGGAGAATTTTCTTCTTGATCACTACAGAAATACCGTGTTGCAGACCTTAATAATATTAGCGAATGAGAAAGCAAAATAAAGACTAGCTTCCAAAGCTACATTTTTTTGTAGAAAATGTATGCTGTAAATCAGATTTGTGTAAAAGTTTTAATGGTATTGCAAAGAGGTGTTGTTTTTCTGGTTTTTTTCCTATGAAATAAAATTGAATTATTTAGGTACACTTTAGTAACGTAATTAATAAAATGCCTCGGATTATTTTTAAATACAAATAGTCTGCCATCTTGCATTAAGAACAGATAGTATATTGTATTTCAGGAGTGCTTATCCCGCACTTTAACATAAGTCGGTTTATAATAATGACTTTAAATCGGTAAAGGAAACGAAAAGGAGTTTTACGTGTATTTTAATGAACTCTCCTATATGTACCTTTCGAACTCACTTTTTTTAAATCACTGCAAATAAATTATTGCTTTCTGCTTACGCATTAGGAATAGCTTTGTTTCTTAAGCTTCAAAGCTTTGTTTCTTTGTTTATAATAATGACTTTAAATCGGTAAAGGAAACGAAAAGGAGTTTTACGTGTATTTTCATCAACTCTCCTATATGTACCTTTCGAATTCACTTTTTTTAAATCACTGAAAATAAATTATTGAAATAAATTTAATTCATTTACGTTCTTATTTCCAAAAAAAAGCAAATGTTAAGAAATCTTAACTTTTTAGCACTTAATATTAATATGTAAACAAAACTTTCTTGATTAGAACTACTTATCATCTAACACCTACCTCCTAACGTAATAAAGCAGAGATATCTTATATTAATAAATTTGGTTTTCTATGTAGATATTAGTAATTCATCGAATGAATTTATTTGGAATGATAGCAATGAAAACCTTTATTCCATTTCATGATTTCTAGCATTCAGAATTAAGATTGAATTCAGAATTAATTCAAAGTTAAGATATATTTGTTAAGCATATCTCAAGGTTACTCTAAACGCTTTTAGATACGCGCAGATAAAAAGTGGCAGAAAAAAAAAACCTTTCGCTAGAACATTTCGAAATTTTCTAGAACACTTTTCAAACGGTGGTAATAATTATCAAATATTATGTAACTACTTTGTGTAAATGTAAATATTTTGCATATTGTAAATAGTATGCAACTATGTATATGATAACGGATTCAGATAATTCTCACTCCGTTGACAAAAACAAAGTAGGAAGAGGAAAATTTCGTAATAACAGAAATGGTTTGCAGAATCAATGTATTAAGGAAACTCTACGTGATGTATACTTTGATAGAAGAAAAAACGACAAGACGTTAGTTAAAAAAATTAATTCAAAGCGTTTCCGAAAAATTTAAAGATAAGACTATTATTTACTTCTGATATTATATTGGCCATGTGCTCTCTCTACAAGACTTGCTAATGATATAGCTTCTACAATAATTTCCCATTTGACTGCACATTCTTTATGAAGAACTTGAATAGATAGAGAGCGATAGAACTGTATTTAATGATGGTTTGAAAGATGATATTATTCATCTAATCAAATTGAACTTTGGGAGACGATACCGTGGGATATATGTCTTCTGTACTTCAATGAACTGCAGTTCCGTCACGTGTTTCATCTTTTGGATGGAGTTACACAGGGCCCAAATCTTTCAGTGGGCATATCGAGAAAAAGTTCGCTGGCTGTGAAAAACTTCCACTGGTTTGCGTTGAACTTGTTATTGAATTCGTTTCTCTAGTCGATTAACAAGTGTTGAGCAAGGTTCACGTTTGTTTACTTGATATTTCTTCTGCTATAAAGCCAGGTATAATTTTAGAAGATTTAGCAACTCATCCTGATCCTCTTTTACACCAAAGACGACAGCAAATGGAGTTCTCAGACTTTACTTGATCTTAGAAAAACATACGCAGTTGATGCATTTTATTCCGAATTGTTATATACTTCTCTGTTTTAAAACTGAAACCAAAAAAATTTCACAGACTGCCCAAAGATAATTTTTGAGAGTATCAGAACATTTCGATATCTTACTTAAAATTTTCTGCATAAGTCATCAATCCAGTAATTCAGCGGAACGAGTGTTTTCTTTTCCAGAAGTTTATCCTTCTATTGCTAATCCCAAAAATTTGATTCTAGCAATAATTGTGGATGAAAGAATACACATCAGAGGCTAGGGCTGCACTAATTGCTGAAAGCTCAATTATTAGCCTAGAGGAAAACTATTCGAAACTTCACCGCACCAAAACTCAACTTCAAACGAATTATGTCAACATGATTTGGCGGTATATTTGCAATATCTCTCCTCTTCTAAGGAACATAACGGATGAGAACATTAAAAAATCTATTAAAGCCTGGTACATCGCTGCAACCGGATTACTAAAGCTTTCCTTGTCGCGTCCAACCTATAGAGTTGTGTGCTGAATTGTTGACCGAAGCATTTAAAAAGGTGTGTGGCACTGATGCAAGAGATGGCGTGATTAGTACGAACCTCCTACAGAGATATATTATACCAGAAGATTTTCTTAAAGACTGGTTTTAGTGTGCACTCTTTGAGTAACAAATATTAAAAATGGTAAATATAGTATTCATTGTTTTCTTATTAAAAATGGAAAAGTAAAATTATCAGAAATAGCGAAATACTTCCATTTTTACAAAACATCGTTCTTTTGAGCTTTTGTCGCAAACAACTAATATTTTGAAAATATAGTGGTTGGAGCAAAATATAGAAACATCCAAATAAAAAAACACACTGCTGCGACTAATACGGTGTAGGAAAACCACTTGCTTTCAAAACAGAGTGCAGTCTTCTCAGAATGGATAAATAGAAGTCCTGCATTGTTTTCCAGAGAATCTTATACTATTCTTCTGCAAAATATTGGCAAGTTCAGTTAACGAAGATGACAGTCAATAGCACTCACACAGATTTCTGTCCAAAATAGCCCACAAAGCCTCAAAGATATTGATATCTGGTTACTGTAGACATGGTAGACATGGTAGATATAAAAATTAATTCACCTCCATACTAAAAACATAGCTCTGGACGATGCGAGCTGAGATCACAGGAGCTCTATCATTTTCGAACACGGCATCACCATTGGGGAGCACAATTTATACCATGAGGTGGATGTGATGAGCCATATTGGTCACATAATCCTTGGCAGTAATGGGGCCTTTCACAGTAATGATGGGTCCCATGAAATTCTATGACACGGCTCTTTAAAACATGACTGAAACTCTGTCATGTTTCCCTCTAGGTAGCAAACAGTCTCTATCATACATTTTAGTTGGCATTCTCCAGTCGTCAGCTCGCTAAAAAGTCCGAAATAGTGTGAAGCAAGACAGATGACAAAATGACTGTCTTCCATTGCTCCAGGGTTTATGACTTCAGTGCTATTTTCTCCTCTTACAGGCATTTTAAGCGCTGATGATTGGCTCTTTTAATTGCAACTCGCCCCCAAATACCCTGTCTTTAGAGTTCCGTTCATATTGTTTTGGTGCTGACAGGGTTTGTGAACGGGACATTAAGTTCAGCAGTCACGTTTTGCTACTACAGGCCTCTTATGTTTCATCACAAGCCTCTGCCATGATTACTCAACATACATTTTGGACCGCGCTATGATTTAGCGGATGCAGTTTTTCTGGTTTTCCTGTATGAGTTACATACTGTGCCTCTCGAAAGACTAAACACTTTAGCTACCTTTTACGAAAGCATCCAAAAACGTACGAGCAGCAAAAATTTGCCCAAGTTCAAATACATTTAGCTTCAATGTGATGCACTCACAACTACACAGAACATTATCTCGATAACGAATGACGATTGCAACTCATTGATAGTTTTGTACAGGTGACGTTATTGAGCACACGCATCAGCGCTACAAACAGCTATTGCTAGAATAAACATTTCAATTCAAGGATGCATTTTCATGAAGTTTTTCCATATTTTTTGTTCAAACCCTCTGAAAGTGTTAAAATGACTTCGTCTTCGTCATGCCTTCACCTCACATTAAGAACAGAAGCATTTCGATAGTTTTTAATTTAGTAATTACAAAAAATTGATCAAAACCAGCAAATTTTCTCTATTTTTCAAATGTTTGAGTGCGATGCTCCAACGGAAGACATACTTATGTATAAAAACTCTTTATTTCATTTCACACACCTGGGCGATAGACAACTTTACTGGGATATAGCGATATAAATATAAGAAAAGGTGTTTTTTCGGCTCACTTCAGGGTAAATGTTTGAAAGCACAGATACAAACTTAGAAAAGAAACTAGTTTCATAGAAGAAGTAGTAAAATATTTTTTAACTTCATGGAATTTTATCTGTATAATAAACACATGATTTGAAAACGGAAGAAAATATGTGTAATTTTCCCATTTTGATACAGACTTTACGAGTTAAATAAATTTACAGAGAGAGAACGAAATTTAAAATTTATTTAATTTACGATAGCAACAGGGAGAGCTGCCAGCTTATGTAATAAATTGCCAGAAATAAATTTGACTTAACATTTTCAGAATAATGAATCTTTGGACTGGATAAAATATTTTATTACGGCTAAGCTCACTATTGCTACTGGATGGAAGCATTCTTTTACAAATGGGGAAGTAAAGTAACTTCTGCAGAAATTAATCTTCTGTAGAACACCTAATTTTTTAGATTACAAGACTGAAGTAATGAATAGTACCTCTAATTTCTTTAGTTTTAACGAGATAATGTCATTGCTACAGAAAATGGAATAAATTTTAAACACCTGATCGATGAGATAAAGGGTGTAACACATGCCATTGTAAATGACATTGTAGCGCTATTTATAAACCTTACCTCTTTTACTTTTCCAATTTCGTTCTTTTTTTTACCACCAATATTTGAAATGTTTAAGAAGATTTTCCCTGACACCGTTAAACCTTTTATATCCGATTCTCGCCTTCGCCATTGCTGCAATTTTAAATGTTTTAATATTATGATATTGCTAAGTTTTTAATTGCATAACTGCCCAGTGGTTTATTAATGTAAACATCCATAACTGTTCTTCAAAGAACAATGCTTTAAAGATTTTTGAATAAACTGCGCTGTCATAACAAAAATTGTGATAAAAATTAATAAATAAAAAATACAAATAATGCAAACTCTTTGTATTCAATATTTTTATCAGATGGATGGGGCTATTTTTAGTACGATCAGCGTTTACTCTTTTTTTACGGTATCGATCCTAACTTTCTGGCAATTTGCCCCATTCTAACGACTCTTTACTTCACAATCCCTTTTATTCAGCTATCATGTTTCCTGTTACCCTTTCTATTGATTAATAGGTAATTTTAGTTGAGTTCGAATTTTTCTGCTGCTTTGCATGAGGTTTCGTTAAAATATTTTTAACGTTCTTTTTGACTGTTAAGTGTCTCGCTCCATATCCCCCGTAAGCCTTGGAATTTATCCTGTTTCTGAATGTAAGTTCTATCTTACAGAACCTTCTCTGTTCTTGGATGATTTAAGAAACTGGAAAGAACTGCACTGGAAAAACTAACATAATAATCCTCTTTCTGATGTTGCATAAAATTTAAAAAAAAAAAAAAAAAAAAAAAAAAAGGTGTAAAACAAGAACAACCACTCGTATTTATAAAAGATTTCACCTTCTAAACTGAAATACAAGGAATATAAATATATAATTTAACTAACTGAAGCATATATGCTGATTGTAATTGTAAAATTTCTAAAACATTAGATATTCGGGGAAAGCACAAAGCCACTATTTGGTATATAACAGAAAATGTAAGCTAAAAGTTTACTGTGTAATTTAAGATATATAAAATGCATTGTTAAAATATTATATTGGATGTTAAAAACGTCAAATTTTCTTTGTGAATCCAGTGAATCCAATCTACTTTTTAATTAGTACAAAAAGTGTACTCGCAGAATTTCTTATACCTGAACGTTAAAACTTACTTTTGAGGTTGATTATTTCCACTGAAAGATAAAAAAAATACACTTAATACTCCATTGAGTATAAAATAGAGTTAACACTCACTATAACGATTCCTCACGTCCTACAGATCAACGATTAATGTAATGCAATATGACGGAAATTAATATAATGTAATAAAATGTAATGTCATATTATGTAATACAGTATTATGTGCTATTATATAATGTAACATAATATAACGTAATGCAGTAGAATATATTACTATATAAAATTATATAGTATAATGTAATATAATATGTGTGCATTTTAAAGCCGGTGAAGTTATGGTGTTGAGTACCCAGAAGCTAATAAATTCAGACACAACGACCAATGAGAGACCAATGAGCTTTCACGTACTACACGATCATAACACTTGCAAGTGATCCCAATCCTACTTCTTTTGGCGTACTCTTCAAGTATCCCTTCGAGTACCCGCTGGGGTACGTGTACCTCACTTTGGAGCCTCCTCATACAGATAACTATAATAGAATGAGTGGTCGTTATAACGAAAGTTTGTTTAATATATCACCAGCTGGGAGACTCTAGGAGTATTATATAGCAAGGATTTGTCACGTATTTTCATGATTATACTGAAACTGTAACAATTTTTAATCATTATACTGAAACTAATTTTATAAATGAATATGAATAAAACTGCACCGCTCATTTGTGAACTTATTTTGTAAAGACCTTATTTTATTCTAACAAATTATTTTATATTTACCATTGTATGTTATATTTAATCTTTCCTTTTCCTTCTGATTTCAGTGTTCAGCCAGAATACAAATTGTATTGATTTAGTATGCAAATCTAAGTGAGTTCAGAATGAGCATTTAAGCAGCGATATTAAGATTTCGTGAGGGGTAGTAGCGGAGTTAGTTCCGAGTTTATGCTGCGTTTGTTTTCAAATAGCTCTATCGTTGGTGTTAGCCACCTTCCTCAGATTATATTGATATTCTAGGCTCCGTACTGCTGTGTCCAGCCGATTTAGCGGTTTAAATGAATAAGGAGCCAGTCGTTTACCCATCTTAGTTTACTGTGATTTTACATTTTTATTTTCTGTTCGAGTTACTTAGCTACAAGTGGTGGTAATTATGAGCACCGAGTGAGTGCAAAGTTTGTTAAGTTTAGGTAAAATAAATAGGTGATTTAATTAATCGTCTTACTACACAGTTTATTTAAAATGTTATTTAATTAAATGTCATTACTACGCAGTCTTTTTACGTAGAGTGTACAGTGACTGCTCCCGAAAAGAACGCGAAGACTCTATAATGTCATATAAATTTCTGCATATAAGATTTTCGTTTTTGACAAATTTCAAAAAGTAAAGTAACTAACAGTGCACAAATATTAAGTAATTTTAATATTTAAATAATAATTATTTGTCAATGTAAAATGCACTAGTGAGACTGTAAGGATCTTAAGTTTTACTAACGTTTATTTTATTTTAAATCTTTACTATCACTTCTTATTTTCTACTTCCGGCCAGAATTATAAGCGTTAACGTATTTATGCAAAGTTTATCTGGCGAACGCCAAGTACTTAAGTTGTGGCTTTTTGCCAAGCGAGAGAGAGGAAGCAGTTAGTCGAAGCAGGCCGCTTACCTTAGAAGTTTTACTCAGTTGCTGGTTGCCTTCCAGGCCAGAGGTTTAATCCCCTTGATAACTTTAAACGTATTGTAGTGTTCACAGTTCTCTGCACTACATACGGCTTCCTGTTAATATAAGGCCAATCTTCCACGTTTATTATTTTACAGTTAAATTAGAGTTTAGTTTTATTTTTATATTTTTACGTTTAGACCGCAAGTAGTGGGTCTTTGTATTCCGAAGTACGGAAGTTATTGTAAAAAGAGAAAAAAATAAAGGGTTTTGTATACCCTTCTTGTGTATCCTGTCTACTTCCCACAGTTATTGAACATAGCTTTAGTAAGCTTTCTGTTCCGAGTCAGGTCCTTGCATGTTCCCGAAGAAAGTAAGACGGAACATTGAACCTGATAAGACATTATACAAAATGAAATAAGTAAATGTAGTGTAATGACAGTATGAAGTAAGTATTTAATATTAATATTTTTGCAAAATTTGTATATATGTAAATAATTTTAGGGAAATTATTTATAACTTGTAGTATTTCTTGTATAATGTAGCATGAAAAGCCTCAGAATGCGAAGCATCACGGAGAAAGTAGGCGCACAGGGGTAAGTCCATTTTACATTGAGGTAAATGGTTATCTCGCCAAATTGACGAGACAGCGCCAATTTCGCGATGGTTTTGGAAACTAATTTTTGTCGCTACAGTTTTGCGAAAAGTATATCGCCAAACGTCGTCATACTTTGCGATCATTTGGCGATATTTTAGTCTGATCTCTACAATCTGTTTCTGGTTCGATCTCTATGTAACTGTAACTATGTCTAGTCCTTGGTATTTAATTTATATATGTAATGTCTTCTTAAACGTTCGAGTCCTTTCAAAATTTAATTTTGCTATAGTTAAATACAGGGTGTTTCACATTGAATGGACACAAAGAAAGTATACTTGTGATTGCTGTAATTGCTTTATTCTGATAAATTAAATTTACAGTGAAACTATAGACATCCAAGTTTCTATAGATGTCCTATGCTTGCCCCTCCAGTTCCTGCCACCCTCGTGATAGCATAATGACTCGAGCACTTTCGTTATTCGCTCAGTTGTTATAATTCCTGGAGAAACGGAGGCACAATCACTTCATCTTTAACAAGATTCTATAGGAGAAATTTTCAGCCGGGATAGATCTTTGAATCTCGGAGGTCAACAAAGCAATGGCATATCTTCTGACACAGCACGACCAGTCCAGCGATAGGGTAGACTACCGTTCAGATACCGGCGTAAATTTTTATACCAATGTGGTAGAGTACTGTCTTACTGCAGAATGAAGTCTGAGGGAACATCCACTCCTGGTATATCTTGTTAAAATGAACCCGTTAATTTGTTTCCACGAAGATTAGTAATTCCCCGTTTTTCCACGAAGAAAAAAGGCCCAGAACCACAACTGTTGCAAATGACACCGAAAGCGTTCACCGTTGGAGAACCATGCTCACGTTCCATTATACAATATGGATTCTCTGTGCTCCAAAATTGTAAATTATGGTGAATAAACGTTGCCAGAAATGTGAAAAATGATTCATCCATAAACACGAGTCTGTTCATACCGTCAGCTTATCTTGATAATTATCACAGAAAGTTTTACGTAACGATTTATGTGAAGGTTTTAATGCCTCCAATATTTGAAACGTGTATGGACAGAATAGCAGACGTTTCCGTAATAAACGCCAGATCATTGAAGCACACTGAGTTCAGAATTCGCAAGACATGTTCATTTTGTGGGACTTTGTAAATACGTTTCATGACTCTCCTCGGTTTGGCTGTTGTTCATCCTGGGCGGATTTTGCTACACAAGCAGCCCATGTCCTTCTGCTTCAACCCAACTTTCGATGTTGTGACGATGCGATATTTCTTTAACCAAATTTCGTGCGAAAATTTGAACTACGATAAAGGGTAAAGTTTTGGCGTATTCCAAAATATAGTTGTTTTTCTCCTGCATGTATGGCGCCATTTTGATTAACAGTGCTTCAAATGGCGATTTCGTAACCGTAAGATGTTTCGCTGTTGAGTGTCAATACACGCATAATTGTAGTTTCAGAATTAATTTGTTTCAGCTTAATAAATCAATTACAGAATTCATACTATGCTATCATTTTTGTAAAATCAAATTTTTCAGTAACAAAATAATGATTTGTTAACATTTAACTGAGTTCCAATAGAAGGCAGAAATGGCATTTTATTTCTCCTTGTGCCAATTTTTAGCCTTTCCTTATTTGTTTATTATTAATGTGAGTAGTTTGATTTAATTTCTGCATTTATTATTAAATATTGAATAACATGGCATTTTCCGTAAAACAGATTATTGAAATTATTACATAAGCTATAATGCCTAAAAATATACAGCGATCGCAAAAAAATTTTTTACACTGAATAATAGAACTTTTATAGAATAAAATTTGAAGCTAGTTATTAAATTATCGAATTTTGGAATTTCTTAGTGAATTACATCATATGTTTTTTTGGAGCCAAAATCCTTAGCATTTTTGTAAGCATCTATACCTAAAGTGCTTTCTCATAACTAAAATATAGAGTCCTCAAAATTATCTCTTCAAGTACTTTGAGAGCAGATTCAGTTTAATATGACACTCTGTTTTATAATATACTAGCAGCTTCGCTGCCAGCCTTCGTCTGGCTTTTAAATGTACCGGAAAAATGGCTGAAGGGTACACCAAACGTTAAATTTAAAAACTGCGCAGAATTTTACTCTGTAGAACAACTTCATAAAAAAACGTTCTTACGTATAAAAAAATTACAATGAAATAAGCAATATCCCTTAAATATTAGTTATCATAATAAATAAATTAACCAACTTCCCTTCGCAAAATCTTAAGAACTCAAATGGTATAAAGGAGGTTAAGAACTTTGTTTGCTAAAAAAATCACTCAAAACTTTTCAATATCTTAAAAACAGTGAAATGAGCAATAAATAACATAAAAGAATACAAAAACAAAAAATTCTGAAAAGCAAAGTATAATTAATAATATTTTATCTGATTTTTTCAAGAGAAAAAAATTAAAATGAAATAAGCTATATCCCTTAAACAAATATTAATTATCCTAATAAAAAATTAACCAACTTCATAAGAAATACGATAAAAAATTGATGCCAAACGCATATTTCTAAATGAATGAAATTATTCAAAATGATGCGATTTCATCAAAAATCTATCAACAACAAAAGAAAGGAAAATTGTTGCCAAAATCACATTTTTAAAGATGTGAAATGTGAGAAGTGTACTCGGAAGCTTCACTTAAAGAATTTTTTAAAAATACAAAATATTATCATTTTTCCAAAAATTCCTTTTGTAAAAGCAGTCGCAAGGATGTAAGTTTAACATGTCCAAAAATCAAAGAAAAATAAACTGTAAATGTTTAAAAATAAACTTTTTTAGAAAAAATCCCATTGAAAAGGTGTTAGCTCCCTTTGTTAAATAAATTCGTATTTAATCAATTTATTGAAACATGAAATTTATTTTAAGTTCGTAAAATAGTTAAGTGCCTACGTTTCATGACGATGTGAAAATGGAGTGTGTAGAGTAAAATCTCGCTCTCCTATAGCCCATTATGTTTCAAAATGACGCGATTTCGTCACATAAAATTAAAAAAAAATTCTAATTCTAATTTCGAAAAAATCGCTTCGAGGTGCACTGGCTCTTGCCTAGATGCACTTGTGTACCAAATTTCGTAGCCGTGGGTCTATTAGATTACGCGCAGCGCGAACGAAAGACACAGACACCATCTTCCTTTTATTATATGTAGAGATAAGACATTAAAAATTGGAAGCAGGTGTTTAGCAGGGTGAGTGAGCAGAATGCTGAGTTATTCTCCAAAGTCAGACAATATTTTGCATCTCGGAAATTCCCATTAAGATTATTCTGATTAGTATTTTTCGTTTACTTATAGATAAAATATAGTTTCTTGTTTTGCAGCATTTTCTATAAGTAATGAGTTATCGCTATATATCGCGATACATCTCAGACAACGTTCTATCTTTTGGCGATTTCATATGCTATACCAATATTCAAATTCTTTGATCTATTTTGTGATCGCAGTATCTGAATACAGTGGATATTAGGGAATGATGAATGTATCCAGTACTAAAGTTTTATTGAATGATATACCATATTTATTTTTGTATCACAAATACATATTTAGGCCATGTTAAATAATATTTTATAATATTTTACATAAAGCATATATATATGTATTCCTTTATTTCAGATCATTCTGGAATTTAGTTTATACTTTTATTAGATATATCTAGTTAAGACTGATCAAAATTAAATTCTGGTATATATTTCACGTGAATAAATGAGAAGTCTTGTATATCTGATTTTATTTTGTTGGTTTAGAATTAAAACAAAATTTATTCATAAAACAAATAAGAACTTTTTTATAAAATAAATTAATAAAATAATTAATATATTTAGAACTCATAAAACATTTAATGACCTAAATGGAGAAAAATAATTTATTATATACTTTAATGAGAACAAGTTATTTAAATGATTTCCTTCACATATTTCATCTGCAGTTTTTACATAAATGACATAAAATCAAAGATGAAGTATATAAAGAGAATTATGTAATATAGTTTACCCATTAAAGTATGGGGAAAATTATTTTTATCTTTTAATTCCTTATATAGTTTAAGAGTTTAAAGTAATTAGTGTTTATAAAGAAATTTTTTATTTTATTTATTTATTTGTTATTTTTTTCTTTTTGCAGTCTCAATTATATGTTATAAAATTTGACTTGAAAAAACATGCCAATTAACGATTATTGGAGATACTAAGGCAACAAGAATCGGCGTAATATTCATAAATCCTGCAAATGTACTAGAACCGCAACTAGTTTCTCAAATTTATGAATATTACGCTGAATTTTGCTGTCTTAACGTCTCTAATAATAGATGCTATTAGTCAACTATTGAACTGAAAAATCATTTTTTAAAAACGAGCATTTGCCATTTTGCTTGCAATTTTAACAACGAGCTTGTAAGAATTCTGTTATTATTTATATCCTTTCGACAATTTGTATATTTACATTAAAATTTATGTATATTACCTGCGATAAATAATTAATACATTTGACATTAAACTATCTTGAACCATATACCCTCATTCTTTATATTTTCCAATGCATTATACAAATTCTTTAGTTATACAATATTCATATTGTATATATATTAGTTATACAAATTATTATATATAATAAATATATATAATAATTTAGTTATACAATATTCTTTCACCATCAGCTTGACAACGCAGTTTTTGAATTTTTAATCCTTCTTGTGATTTTACTTTGCAAGAGCAGTATACGCTTGACTTGCTGCGAATACTTGTGATATCCCCTATAAATTATCACATCTTACATGCATTCTGTCTGGCGAATTACGCGCCTAAGTTAAGATAAACTCAGTGGCGCAACAGCCCTAAAGCTGCGTTCAGACGAAGGCGTAAAGGGCATAAGTGTTTAAAGCCGAGCTCCGTTGCCAAGGCAACTAGTCTGTGCTACGTCATAAAATCTGGTTTAGGACTCATAGCATAGGCTTCAAAATTTTCAATTTTACGCCGAGTTTGGGATAAGCGTCGACCAATCAGAGCGAAGCTAAAACGAAGCGGCGTTCTACAGAAGATTTCGTGGTCACAAAACAGAGCGAACGCGGGGAAATCAATCGAACAGGAGAGCAGCGCGGGAAACTTGTAGACACATCCAACGCATGCGCAAATTTAGCTTCTCTCATTGGCCACGGCTTACACTCCATTCTCGCAGGTGTGAACGGAACTCCCGTATATTATGCCCTTATGACTATGCCTCTACGCCCTTTACGCCGCCGTCTGGATGCAGCCTAATGGGCCATGGCCTGCTGTGCCCTGAAATCTGCTTTCTTGACCTTGTGCCACGGGGTGCATCAACATATGCCCTGGGCAAGTGATCAGCTTGTTGCAGGACGCCCAGTGTTTAGTTCCCTAGCAAACTTCATACTCATTTTATCTACCCATTCAAGGGATGAAAGCCTGAGTCAACCTTACCCAGCCCGGATATCGAACTCCGGACCTGGGGCGCAGCTGCGCAAAGCGCTAGCCACTGAATTACGCGTCTAGTTTAAGAACAATTCTAGAACGCCACTTAATGAATACTTCATGTTTTAAATGACGGTGATAAAACAAATGTATGCAAAAGGTAAAAAAGAAGTAGTATGATGTATATTGCTAACTTCAAATTATGTTTATGCGCCAGTTATGAGAAGGAAGAAAAATTAAGGAGAGCAGAAATTTTCCCTTCTGACTGAGATCAAAGCTAAACAGATATTCTTCCAGATAATGTAGAAAATCGTCTAATTATTACCATCTTGTAATTTTTATTTCCAAGGATTTGAAGAGTTTGATTTATAATCCATAAAAATTTCAAAATTTTAGTTTCAACACATACGTTTCTAGATGTTAAAATTTTAATCCAATCGTCAACAAATTATGCAATTTTCGAAAATTCGAAAAAAGAGGAACAGAAATTAATTTTAATTTTCATATAAACATCATTTAAAAATATTTACTGTTTTACTCGATGGTGCAAAAGGCAAAATTCTGATTCTGAAGTTTTTTTTAGTTTGTTCCGAACTTTTCCGCCTTTGTTTTGTTTAATTTGTTTTAATTTGTCCTTCGTTAAACGACTATCTATGCAAAAATTATTTAAACATTAATTTCAAATTTTTAAATTCATCATTTTTATTTCAGAGCGAAGAGGTTTTTTTTTACATTCTATGAAATTTCAAAACTTTACAACTTTCAGACGGAACGTTTTCTGCACTATTCAACGCTGCAAAAAGCAACTTCCTGAGGTTTAAGTTTATCCATTAAAGGACGATAGGTGCGAAAATTTGTTTCAAAATTAATTTTAAACGGATCGGGATCGAATTGTGAAACAATTGATTTACATATTGTATTCCCCCAACTCCTTACGCATGTTAATGAGGTAGAAGCAGTATTTAATGGGAATTTCAGTCATTTCCGTAAACTAGTTCAGAAGTTCTCAGTAGAACGTGTTCTGTTTTCGGACCACGTCATTGCTTTAACCCTTTGCGGCACAGTGTGTCTAGCCTGGACACACCTAAAAACTTCCTTCTGTACGCACAGAAAAATTGGATGAAAAAGAATTTATAGGTTACTCTGAACCTTCTTTATTTATAGTAGATGTAAGCTCAACACAAACCAGTCCATATATTTTAGCCATGTTTAGTTTTTTAAGAGCCTCATTTTTCAAAGAAATCTTCCAGATTTTTTTTAGGGTATAAAAGGAATTGTTTGAAAAGAAATTTTTGTGTTATTTTTTGTCTGTATGCTAATCTTCTTATTCTATATTAGTTTTAAATTTGTACATTGAAATCTTGTCTAAAATCAAACGGTGAACCCTAGGTGTGCCCAGACCGGGCTCACGGATAATATAGGGCAGCTGAGAGTCTGTATTACATTGTTCAGAATCTATGTTGAATTGTCAAAAATAATGTTCAGCGTAATATGTTGCAAAGTATAGTGTATTAAGTGTAGCATTGAGTTGTAAATGTGCCTTAAGTACAGTGCAATGATCAACGCAATGCATATTATGAAATGTATATTGTAACGAGTATGTGTAGCAATGTGTTAAAATGCGATGGAGCCAGGAACATATTTAATTTCGCATGGCAGAAAAATCTATATTTTGCCCTTGTATGGCCATGTACTTTGCCCTTGTATTGTTTTCGGTGTGTAGCTTCAAATAGTTGCGGGTTCCGGACGATACCCGACTAGTCTATGTAAGCCGTCTGAGTGTCCGAACCTATTCTCACCTATCACCTATGACCTATTTTTTTTTATCAAAACTCCGACTTTAAAAGGTAGCGTGCCGGAAAGGGTTAAGCCTATCTTACTACGTTCGGTCCTAGTCTTACGTGCCTGTTAATATTTACCGGTGAGGTTTAATTACGGCCCAACTCGGTTAGTTATTTCTGGACAGCTTCGGCTAAGTTTCAGTTAGTTAGAATTTAGTTAGTTTCTTATTTTATATCTCAAGTTAAAGCCAAGCCTGAAGGAGGCTAACTATATTATTGAGTGGAATAAAAGGTATTTTATCCCGTCTTTGGACTTTGTTTTTAGAGTTGTAACAAGAACAGCGAATAGTCGGTATACTCTTCTACAATATGGTTAGTTGCCAAGGAGACATAATTTAAATAGAACTTTATAAGGTATCTATTTTACCATTTATCTGAAATGTAGCGAATAGAGTTTTTATCTCAGCCATTAATATAATTAAACTGATAATTTACAAATGATTTTGTTTATTATTCGAGAACTCAATAATGAAGTATACACGTACTTCGTATTCGTTTTTGTTTTGTCTCTTCAAAAAAAATAATATTGAGCTAAAATACTAAGTTATCAGAGAATCACTTCGCGCGAGTTAAAAATTTGGATGATAAAATTTCTTATAAAATTTACAGCATAAATATGCTCTTTTATGTTTTATATTCTAATGACATAATTTTTTTTCCAATGCAGGCATTGTAAATGCACTAAATATTATATAACATTTAATAATATAAGCAAATATGCAATATATATATATATATATATATATATATATGTAACAGCCAACTCTGAAAATCCAACACATTATGACCACCTACTCAATAACACTTTCCGCAGGTTTCCAGAGTTTAACTGGTTTAAAAATTGTCGGCAATTTAACCTAGAAAATCGTATCCGCATCATTTTCTGTCTACGTTTACATCTATCTCCCATATTATGTTTCGATAATTTATAGTGCGGTAAGGGAAAATTGTATGTTCTGTGAAAGCTAATGTCGTGCAGCCTGATTTGATTTTCTTATAACCGATTACGCGTTAGACTTTTAAATTAGTTTCTAAGAAGGCGAAAAGACGTTATTTCAAGATTCAAGCTAATGGACAGCTCACTTGTCATACAGGTTTGTACTTGAAATTAAATGTTTAATGTCTTGCTGCCTAGGGAGACAAGCACAAAGGTGTGCTTCACTGAACTATTAAATACTCATCAATCAGTAACTGAATCTATAATTTGGTACTTATCCGGAAAGGCTCTTAAGTTACATGATCACGTGAAATATCATTACAGTGGTTTATAATTTAAACAATTCCAAGACTAGCGCGGCCCAGTAGCATTCACAGAATATCGTGGAAGCAAGAAACAAAAGTCACTTCCGTCGATCCTTAAATATTTATATTTCTTCGCTTTCGTATTTACGTAATTCCGACAACTAAATTCGGAAAAATTGTAGCGAGCTTCCGTTCTGGTATGTTATTGTTCATAGCTTCTTAAAAGATGAATTTTCTATTTATTCACTATAAACAAACATGATCTTCTATCATTCATAATTATTCTCATATAAGAACTTTTCTTAATTTTATGAACACACTTTTATACATTTTATTAATTTTAATGAACACACTTTTATACATTTTGAAGTATCACATACTAACATTATGAAAACTTTTCATTTTATGTCTTTGTTACATTCGAAGTACAAAGGTTCAAAAATTTATCCCTCCCTCCTTCAAAAAAAAAAAAAAAAAAAAAAAAAAAAAAAAAAAAGGCTTTTTCCTACTTTGATTACTTCTAGCATCATTGCTAAAAACATTAAAATGGATTTTGTAGAGCCTAATATGTCTTTAGACTAATAAAGATTTGAAATTTTCTAATGATTTTTTTTCATAGTTTAATCATATATCATTTTTCTCCTATCACCTCTCTTAAGTTTTAAGTAAGGAACCGGCATAAATATTACATTGGAATGAAATTTTTAAGATATAAAATAAGACAAAGAAATTAAATAATTAATAGGTAACAGGCAAAGATAATTAATAGGTAAGTTCAGAGAAATGGTTTTTCAAATTGGACAATCACGGAATAAAATGTTTCAATAGATCTAGCAATTATAAAATTTCAATTTTCCTCTAAAATAAATAAATTAATTAATATTAATATTTCAAATAAAAGTTCAAGACGTGAATTTCCGACTACATTGTTACACCTCGAAGAAGAATTTATCATTAAAAATATCAAAAAGTTAAAAACATTAAAAATTCGGGAATGATAAACTTCACAAAAATATAAAAATCATTCCTATACCAGGTATATAATATACCACGCTACAAATATATTTTATAAATTACAGCTGCAAGTAGTAAATATTCATAACACTTTCTTGTTAAATTCTCTATAAAATAAATGCATTTAAATTTTTATTAAACAGACATTACTAATAATGTCATAAAGTCTGATATGTAAACACATTTCTTGCTGCACTTCAACCAAACTTATTTCTTCAAATTCAATTAATTTGAATAACAGAAATCTCCAGCCAAATTAAAAATATCATAAAAAATACAAATTTTGAAATAAAATATCCCGGTCAACTTTTGTCGTATAGGAGTCAAACTTATTATAATCTCATTTTTCGGTCACCCAGCTTTTCGAAATATAAATATAGGAAAAGGAAGACCCCATTAAACGTTGGATTTTTTTTATTTGTCGAAAACAACATATTTTTTTAATTTGACTTTTCCAAAATATGAATATTTGCATCATTTGAAACACACCTGTAACTGAACGTAAATAACTGTGACCAACGATTGCGAAAATAAAGGAAGAGTAATTACTTTAATTAAATCGTGTAAGGGGTAGGTAAACTGGCTAAAAAAAAAAATGAGGCCCATTAGAACGGGAAAATAAAATTCTATATTTCCCGTTCTACTGGGCCAAATGACGAAATTCAGATTGCGTTTCTCATGTCTCGAAAGCGTGACTTGGGATGGATATTAGATTTATGTATAGCTTTAATCTAATACAAGTTTTATTACACAAAATTGTAGTTTTGCTGAAAAGACATGCCAAATTTTTTCCGTATTTAGATTTTACGTCTAAAATTATGCCTAAATATTAAATCTTGTAAAATTTGGTGCGAAGTTTATGGAGAAGTTCAAACATTTATCTTGGCGCATTTTTTTCGGTTTGTGCTAAGAATGGCGAACTTTTTTTATTTTTGGCAACCTATTTTCCTTTCCCTTTTTATATTGTGCATAAGCGGAAAAATAGCCACATCGTTCTTACTTTCAAATAATTTTAACGAAGTGCGTAAAACACATTTGATGTTAAGACACAATAACACGCCGAATAAATACTAATTCAGAAGTCAAACAACAAAAATCAGCTCTAATTTACAAAAAATTTGTAAATTAACGCTGATTTTTGTTGTTTGACTTCTGAATTAGTAATTAACATTTGATGTTATTATCGCTTTCAACAAATATGGCAAATTTCAAAACGAGCCAGTATGTAATTTTATGTATAACGTAGAGCATTTTGGATAAAACACTCTAATATTTTGCAGATGTGCCTAGAAATACATTTACTTTAAGATGATATGATATGATACGATATGAGGGATGCTGCCCGAACCTCCTGGCAGACTTTACGTCGCCTTATGGCCTTTTTGCGGGCTGCGCCAGAGCAATCTAGAAACAACACCTTCAAAAAAGACCACCAACATTTTCTTTAAGATGATGGTAAAATTTTATGGGTTATAATACGAAAATGATTTCGAAATATTTTTAAAAAATAAATGATAAAAAATATGCGAATTATATTTGATAAAGCCTAAATTTCGAATTCTAGAAGAAGAAATCAACTAAGCTTAATAAAAATGATCTGTTGATAAATATATATCAAACTCAATTAACATTGAGAAGGTACAATTTTGAGAGCTAATTTTGTAAAAACTACTTTTGCAATTTGGCAGTGTGGCATAACTTGTCGTAGAAATGAAATATGGAAAAATATTGGTGTGTCACTTCAGAAAAAGTCCGATTTTGTGTCCAAATAACTATTAGAACAATTGCTATATATAAATCTAATACATGAATTAAGCCGCGTTTTCGAGACAAAAACGCAATTTTAATTTTTTCGTTAATCGGCCCAGTAGAACGGGAGATATAGAATTTTAATGAATATTCCCCCCCCTCCTTTTTTTACGTAGTGTACATAGATGAATACACGTTTGATATTGCCGACTGTAATAGAAAAGGAAAGTGCACAACTAGATGTTATGGCAGTATCATATACATAATTTCAACTCTCTAAGCTAACGTTTTAAGTTAACGCTAGGTACATGCATACGTACCTGCGTACAAACATCACGAAAAAATCCTTTTTGAATCCACTTAAAATCCATTTTATAACCCGTTTCAGCGAAAAGAGTCCTTTATAGTGCATGTGCGTATATGCGTAAGGCGAAACAAAATCGTTCAAATAGATTCAGGAAGGGTCAAAAATGATATTTCAATTGAAATACGACACCCGAACTTCTTCACTCTTACAATACTCCCTTCATTTAGTACGAAAAAGAAAAGTATTGGAATTACTAAAAAGTATAAATACTTAAATTATTAACAAGCAAATCTTTATGCTTTTAAATCTTTGAATTTCTTAATTATTCCTTAAATTTGAAAAATAAGTATTATATTTTGACAAATGGCAACAATCTAAGAATTCGAATTGCAAGCGGACCCTTGGGAGACAGAACATTGAAATTCTGTTTCCTGCAGTGGAAACACATTGCTTCTATATCTATCAGAGCTATAGCCAATAATAAGGCGATTAATGTTAAGAGATAAATTAAATATTTTAATCCAAAAGCAAACAGTCTAAGAATCTGCATCAAGTGTACTGATTTTATTCTGCTAGAATAAGGATTTTATATTTTAAGTGAAAATAATACACGACTTTCGAAATGTATTAAATTAATAACAGGATGCTAAAATTTTCTAATTAAACTCTTGTTATATAAATTTGATTTTGGAGACTTGAAAATTAATTACTGAAATTTTAAATTGTAAGATGTAAATTTTGTGCACTTTTAATTAGAAAATTTCAAAATCATAAAACTAATCGTAATTCATTTAATTATTTTTGTGTAATGGATTAAAAATGTACATATATACAGGTATAATATTGGACATGTATAAAAGCAAAAAGACAATATAAAGACATATAAAAAAGGTACATAAGACCTTCTTTTCAGTTTTGACAATGGTAAATTTACAGCTTCTTTTCAAACCATTGAATCAGTTTACATAATTTATGCATAAAACGACACAAAATTCTGAGGAAACAAAATGTCTTGAAGTTTTGTTACATTACTGAAATGACCATGATGATTAAAAAATTATGTACATTAATAGCATTATTTAATGTATAATTGGTATGAAGTGCTAACAATTAAAATGCAGAAAGAGAACAAGTTTGGGTTTACTCTGAAAGAAATTACTTGTTACATATAAATGCACTTTACTGCGTCCCTTTTTTGCGGGAATTCAATAAATTCTTTACTTTCCGGATTTCATCCGGCGAATACAACACAACACGACTGTATTCACACATTCTTCCTAGAGAAATACGTCCAGGAACATCCGGCATTGACAACTTCTCTTGTCCTGTTTTGAATCTGGGGAAAAGTGACTTCCCATCGCTCTCGAATCTCCACCCCCTTCCTTGTCAGAGCCATAATGGACTATCCCTGGCTCCCGAGCTTCCAACCGAGCTCACGCCGGTTTAGTAGGGTTGCAGAAGTGTTTCTAGGTAGGAGAGCGTTCCGCTGCTCGATTCTTTAAAGGAGCCCAGCAAAGGCTAGCTGAAGTTATGTGCAGTTGTTTTGGCGCCGAAGGATATTTTGGATAGTTTGACACTGTTTCTGGTTTTTACCAAAGTTGAGAGTTAGTTTACTTCCGGTAAAAGGCGTTTTAAGCGATGAGAGATTAAAGCTGTTTAGAATGACGTGAAAGTTTTTATGCAGCGGAAGATGCATGAAGCTTGTTTTCAAGTAAGTTTCTTGCATTTTTTTTTTTTTGTTGCTTTGAATTAAACTTTTCATTAAAATAACACTGCGTGCTTGGGATGAAATTATTTCTTGAATGTTTGAGTTTTCAATCATAAAAATGCACTGTAATTTATAAATGTATTTAATTAAATTTGTCTGAATTCAAAATCAGTTTACATCTTTATCATGAACATAAGAAAAGTTAGTTGTGCTAATGAATTACCATAAATTATGTCATTGTTTAAGCATAATGACATGAAAATATGTATACGTTTTAAACAATCACATATTACATTTAAGTACTTATTCATTGCTATTAGATTTTATGGAGAAGTGTATACAATATTACGTTTCGATTACAAACTATATAAATGCAGTTTTTAAAGTATTCACAAACTATATTCTGCGCTTTGTGTATTTTATATCTGAAAAGGAAAATATTTTAAGAATGTGCGCCCACCAATAATTAAGTATTAATTTAAGCTCGAACGTATTTGATTCGCACTGGATTAACGTCTAGTGGTTAAAAGACCCTAGAAGTGAATTTAAACCCGAAACATGGATTCCTTGCTTACTTGCTGTTCCAGCTTTCGAGTGGTTAAAACCGCTGAATACTAGTAGTTTGATCCGGGCTCGAATCCAGGCAAACGGTTTGGATGCAGGGCTGGTTGATTTCCCCCAAATATTGCGTAAATATGAGCCAGCTTCCCTTAAAAAGACCTCTATGAAAGCATCATTCATTCCCCTTAAGTTTTAATATTTGCTTTATGGTAATATAAATGCCAGCCAACTTCTTTATGAAACGTTTTGAGAAACATTAAGTCGTGAGCTACTGTCATAGAGAAGCTCCGGTGAAATTTGTTGTATTTTATTGAAAAGAAAAACGTTTCATGAAGCTCAACAAGACATAAATGGAGTATTTATTTAATATATGTAGTTAATATTTGTGTATGGAAACGTTCGACTTAATCTTAACTTGGAAGCTGATTATGAATTAGTGAGGTTTATCGATTTATTTTGAACTAATATTTCATTTTAAGTTGAAAAGCCTTTCCGTTAGTTTTAGAGCGTGTCCTGCCTATTCCAGGCCACGTTGTGCTGTGATTATTAGCAACTTGCATTAGCAGCGCTGATGTGTTCTTCCCTTTAGGCTTGTCTTGCCGGTTACTATAGACCAGAGCTCTGCTTGCGCGTTAAAGTATTTTATGAGCGGTTAGGCTAACCAACCACACACTGAAATTATTATTTGTTGCGTATTTCGTTCAAGCCCGAAGTTTTGTTTTTCTGTAACCCAAGTCAAGCCATTTGTTAATTTTATGCTTGAATTAAAGGGTCTTATACACCCTTCTTCTTATCTGTATTTTAGTTTCACAAAGGCTAGAAGTTAATTCTTCAAAAGTTCTTTTAAATGTTTATGTTCCCAAAACGCCACAGACTGTACAAGCTATTCAAATACAGTAATTAATTTTTAATTTTTTTAATTCAGTTTAATAACTGGATTAATCTAAAACTGTGTTGATAAAATACATTTATACAGGAAAATTTGAATTTAATGTAATGTATTTCTACTTTCGTCATTATTTTTCTCAAAAGATTTATTCTTTTCAAAAACGCGATGCCTTTATGTGAATGTGGCATAAAGGAGTAATGAGCATATTTTTAGCTTAAGACATATGCAGAGCTGTGCTTTCGCTTCTTTCTCTAAAATTTATGCTTTATAATCAGCTATCGAATTTATAGTCGCTTCTGTACCATTAGTTTAAAATCAATGAATAAAGCAAGAAAGTTTAGTTATCAGAAATACGGTAAACTCGGCTGTCGAAAGCGAATAAGGCTTACATGGGGTACTAAATTCAAGCCTCTATTTGTCCTACAAAATTCAATTGAAGTCATTCAATATCCGCAATTCAATTCAATGTACTACAATCAGCATAGGAATCAGAATCCATCCACTGATGACTATGGGCAATAACGTAAATGCAACACCCATGGATATTTGAAATAGGTAGATAACAATAATGTCTGCCTGAAAGCAAATTTAGAAATGTTTACATTACGAACCAATTTTATAAACTGTCCGGCGCTTTATGAAGGTGATGAGGAAATGTTAGGAAAGGAATATAAAATAAGAAAAATGATTCATTCTCGAAAACTCATTAATACTATTCATAAGTAAGTGATAAATAACAATGTTCACTATCCCGTTGAGTCAAATTTTTAAACTGTGATTAACAGAATAAGAGCATGAAAGTTTATAATATACTAAGTACATATCTGATTTTAATCAATATATTAAGAAAAGACAATTGGCAAAGAGAATACTGGTAGAGTACAATGTAGATAAAACAGTATTCAAAGTTATTCGCTGGATTTAAATCCAAAATAAAATGTATAAATAAAAGGCATGAAAATTCCCTCGGCAATTTCCGATAAAGCGTTTCGATTTCTGCAAGTAGATATATATGTTTGCGAGGTCTTTCAGACGTATTGCATGTAGAAATGTAGACTTTCGTTAAGAATTTATATTACTTACTTCTTGTTTTTTTTTTTTTTTTTTTCTTTAAAATCTTTTTATTTGTAGAGCTTTTCTTGATTGGAGTTTATTGTTTTCTAAATGCAAACTTAGAAATTTTGGATATAATTCAGTTTTTAATGTTTCATTAGTAGTAACTTTAATAACTCGAACGGTTTCGTTTCAGTTTATATAAACTAGTATAAAATTCAGTTTGTATAGTACCATTATTTTAGTGATTCAGATTCTTCACAATACGCCACTCTTATTCAAAGTATTAAGGCTGAGAGATGTACGAGATCTCCCAGGCGTACTCTACTTAGAAATGTAGACTTTTCCTTTCGCTAAGCATTTATATTATTTACTCCTTGTTTTTGATCATTTTCTTTAAAACCTTTTTATTTGTAGCACTGTCATTGATTCGAGTCTTCTAATGCAAAATAGTTCTAGTTTTCTAAATGCAAAATTAGAAATTTTGAATAGAATTTACTTTTTAATGTTTCATTAGTAGTTACTTTAATAACCTGAACTGTTTCGCTTCAGTTAATATAAACTAGTGTGGAACTCAGTATCTTGTATGGTACCATTACTTTAGTGATTTAGATTCTTCGAAATTTAATTGTCTTAGACAAATTATTAAAGCATAGGAATGTATAAAATTTTATGGAATATGTTTTTCAAAATTGATGAAATATTTCTTGCCTATTTTTATGAAGGATACTTAGATAAATGTTTAAGTATCTTTGATAACTAAACTAAGTTGTGTTTTAGCTATTTCTAGCTTAATATTCCTGTCCTAAAGACGAATTTCATTTTTGTGTTTTTTACTTAAGATCTAACACAAGAATTAAAATTTAAATTAAATGTTTATTTCTAGTATAGCTAAAAATACAATTCATTACTTTTTACAGAGTTTTGGAATAAAACAAATTAAAATATATACAATCTAAAAACCAGATTAAACGTGAATCATCCAGGTGCCAATTGGTTAGCGCCTTCTAAGCGCAAACACGAGCGAAGCCATTCTCCGAAACAAACTTAGCCAACCAGTGAGCGATTTAACATAGAAACGGAGTTGCTGAGTTTAACGATTTATATCGTCACGTTTTTAACTTGAAATCCAAAGCAAAAATTAAAAGTTGCATTAGAAATTTATTTATACTACAACCTACATTTATTTATACTACGACCTGCATTTATTTATACTACGAATGACCAACTACAAATTAATACTTGTAATACAAAAAGTTATTTACCTCTCCTTGCAGTATTTTCCATCACAAAAAAATTGAATAGTACAATAAAATACATAAATATCAATTAAGGGCTCACCAGCAGCCAGGCCATAAATTCTCTAAACACCGGTAGTTCGGTTCAGATTTAGAATCCTGGCGAACGGGCTGCCTACATGGGCGTGTTCGTGGTTTTCCTCAAGGTAATGTCCATACGAACTAGTTTCCCATAGAATGTACTCCACAAAGGCTTCCCTTCCCTTAAGCAGGTAGCCCTTATTTGCTTTGCCGTAAACAAATAAACAAATCAAACAAAATATCAATTAACCTAGTTTGAAATGTTTCGCATCTTCTAATATCAAAATATGACAAAAGCCAGAAAACAATTTCCGAAACTGGCTCACTCGCATGTGAGCTATTTATGACAGGAACAGTTTTGCTGACGCATTGACAAAATCTCACTCCTCCAGTTGCCGAGTGGTTAAAACCGCTGAATACTAGCAGTTCGATTCAGGCAAACGGTTTGGCTGCGGGTTGATTTTCGTGATTTCCCCCATGTGTTACTTAAATATGAGCCAGTTTCTCTTAGAGAGACCTCTATGAAAGCATCACAGAACCCTTAAGCAGATAACTCTCGTGTGCTGTGTCATATTCAAATAACCTAACTTCATCCTTTTTCTCTCTCAATTTTCACATTCGCTTACTATTTAAATGGCACCTATTTGTCGTTTAGTGAAAGTGTTGGGAGATACAAAGTAACAGGATAATATTAACTTCAAATTAACGCCTTGTTTAAAATAAATCTCACATATTACATATGTGTACTCATTAATGGCAATCGTAAGTCCATACTTTAGAGAAGCGTTTTGTAATGCAGATGTTAAAAATGGCAAATAAATTAAAATTATGAAAAAATTAAACTTTTATGCATTTGTGACACTAAATCGCATTCCCACTCAAAGTGTCTAGAAATGCTTTATCGTATAATCGTATTTAGTGTTTAATATTTCTAGAAGATAACTGCAAAATGCGAATGTGAATAATTTTGTGTATTGTTGAGAGCGAAAGCTTTCAAAAGATTTCACTAAAGGGAGAGATTAAATGGAGTTTTCCAAAAGGAACATGATGAGAACAGTAAAATATGTGCTTTTAAAACTAATAAGATTCAGAAGTCTAAACTGTTGTAAATCTGCAAGGAAGTATCCTGTTGAAATATTATATATAACTCTGAATTCCTTTAGATAATTTATGGTAACAGTTGATGGATAACCATAAAGTATCTAATCAAAAATATCAGTCTCAAGCAAAGACAAAATCAAAAAGAATTTGTTGAGAAAAAAAAAAGGCCATTGAATATCTTTCAAAAATCTCATTAACATAAAAGCACATTTATGCAAATCGAAATGATTGCATTTTAGATATTCCTTTTTAATATTTCCTCTCGAATTGTGACATTTATGCAAAATTTTAAGCAGAAGTTACAATTACATACTTTTAAAAATAGTTCATTGTTTAGATACATTAACACGCCGAACAAATATTAATTTAGAAATCAAACAACAAAAATCAGCGTTATATTTTCAAATTTTCACCGGACTGGTTTCGATGGTTTTACCGAACCCTCATCTTCAGCTGCAAACGCGCAAATGAACGAAGTAAGATATAATGATTAGATAAGATAAGATAAGAAAGCCTGGACAGGAGATAAGCTACTGGCGCCATCTGTTGATGAAACCAGAAGTAAAACATAATTTCTTTAAAGGCCAAAGGCAAAGATGGACTGGAATTAGGGTCGTTAACTAGAACAAAAAAATTTTTTTTGAATGTGAAATGCCTCTAGAAAATCCAGTTCACCAATGAAAGATGTTTTTTGAATAATTTTAGCAGCAGAAAAATTGAAAGAGGGATTTTCGGACCAACAATGGTGGGCAACAGCAGACTTCTTTGTTTCTTTTTTCTAACATATGCCTCATGTTCCTTAACGCGAAATTTTAAGGCTCTCTTAGTAAATTAAACCACATTGACAAGGAATCCTGTAAATACCCCAGGAATTCATATCCGGAATGGGGTCATTGAGTATGGAACTCGGAATTTTATTGATGGGAGAATGAACGACCTGAAAGTTAAATTTCTGCAAAATATGTGCAACTTTATAGCTAATTAATGGGAAGAAGGGAATGGCAAAATAATTTTTATAAACTCCTAGAACAAGAGTGTGCCTTTTGATGTGTTGAGTTGAGAATTTTTTAACTGCTTGATTAATAATGTTGGGTGAAAAACCCTTCTGTCAGTAGCTATTGCTTTTAAATAATTTAGTTCCTCATCAAGGGATAGTTTGGATGAGCAAACTTGAAGAGCACGGGAAGCATAGAAATAAAATGAAGCTAACTTTTGTTTATTGGAAGTGAACTGAATAGCAGGATCAGTGGAATTCATGGTTGAAAGAACTATATTTAAATCATCTTTATTACCTTCAAACAGGGTAAAAGTAAACCATACCGGGAAGTTTAAAGTTTCAAACAATTTTGATTCATAATAATGCATGTAGATATCAGCCAGGATGGGACTGAGGGGGCTTCCCATGCCTAATCACTCAGTTTGCTTGTAATATTTATTTTGGAAAGCAAAGGCCAAACCAGACTTCGCGAATTTCATTTCTCTTGCATGGAAATTGATGAGCTAGTTTCTCTTTGTTTGAAACAAACGCATTTTGTTTTATTTATTAAATGATTGGAAAGGATCGGAATTTTAATTAGTTTTTTCGTACAGCTGCCCTGTACTGTAATTCATTACTACAGCAGTTTAAGTACAGTAATTCATTACTACAGTAGGTTAAGTTGGGATGGACATAAGACGAGCAAAACTGTGTGAAGCCTAAAATTTGGGAATGAAAGTTATTTACCTGGACGTTTTTCTTCTTTCATATAATAGAGTGCGAACGAATAATTTAATACCTAGCTTTTAAAAAATGTTGAATAATCCTAAAATTTGCTGAATAGTGCGAAACACCGAATTCAAAAAATGCATTAATGAAATATACTTTATGCATAAGCCAAATCCAGATGTTGACACACTTGTTAAAGATTATTTTAACATTTAATGGCTGTGGCTGCAAGAATCGATAAATCAAAATGGGAAAACGATCATTATTTCAGAAAAGTCCTTTCCCCCCTCTACGTTTTATTCTTATTCTCTGATGAATATGAAGCAAAGCTAATTAAATCTGTCAGATTATAACAAACCACAAATAAAATTTTGAAAATAAAACACGCAAATTAATAAAATTTAAAAATTTTGAGAATAAAACACGTAAAATATTTTAAAATATAAGAAAATGCATTTTAAATATTATTTACAGTAAAGAGCATATCTATCTTATCTTATTATTAAATATATATTATGTATCTTATAAATGTATATTAAATATATATATTATGCATTTTATTAATATATATTATATACATAGATATTATGTTATCATATTAAAAAACGATAAGAAAAATATTTCGATGTATTTCTCTTATCGTTTTTAAATTGGAAATTTATTTTTTATTTAAGTAAAATAGTCTGTTGCCATCTTATAAAATTGAAGCTTTACTACTGGGATTGCACTAAATTTTAAGTTAAAAATTAGAATTTTAGAAGTTCCGGGCGTTTGTTGTTTCATTTCGTTTTTTGAGTGTTAAAAGCTATTCTAAAAATTATCAAAATATAAGAAATCTTATGCAGAATTTTCGCACCCCTGTCCGTGCTATCACTATATATGAGGCACCTCGTCCTCCAGAGCAGCTTAAGATCAAGTCTGGAATTCCTATGTCAGAATAACGGATTTTTCATATTTCTTGGACCCAAAAGCTTTGTAATCTTTATATATTTGAGTACATTTGATTGATATTCATTCCTTTCTGCCTGGAATTGCTCAACTGGGTCTCTTACTTGTCCCCAGTCTCCTTCATTATAAAGGGAATGAATTATCCTATTCGTGATTCCGTGAATGAGCAGTTAAAATGTCCTGCTAACAGAAGGAAAGTCTGTGGTTCGAATCCCTGTGTAGGCATGTGTTTAAAGTAGATTCGTCACGCTTATTTCTCAGGAAAACTTAATGTCTCTGAAGTATTACCGCTTAAAACAATTTATATAGAGAGACAGATAGATACAGGTACAGATATAAATATAAATATATATCTTATCTTCATTTATATCTTACTGCAAAACATTATTGCAACTACTAGATTTTATTTTAATATAGAACATAAGAGAAAACTAGAAATAAAAGATACTATGTATCGTAATATAGAAGACAGAAACTTACTTTGTATTAATAGCATAAAATAACATTTGTTGCAAAATACTGTTAAAAAATTCAGATAAAATGATCTTTTAAACATTTAACTTAACAGTTTTTAACTTTGCATTTTTGTAACACCAACGAAAATGAAAGATTTTATTCATTGTCGTCTGATAACATCGTATACTATGAGGGATACGATTTTTTTAACCCGAAAAATAATTAGAAGCATTAAAATATTGCTTTAAGGAAATTGTGAATATTGAATATTGTAACGCAAGTAACGCATATATTCAAGTATTCTTTTCAAGCGGAAATATATATTAGTAGCAAAAGTTTTGCGTTTGCTCAAGGAGTGTAAATATAATCTTACAAATCGATATTTTATCGATAAAGAGTTATCAATTAGAGTTCATTACATAGATTGCGAAATGTTTAATTAGATAAAATCTATATAGTTGCTATTTTTAATAAATATTTTCAGTCTGTCAGTTTCTATAAATCTGTAACTGCTGACACAAGCATCTTTGAAATGGTGGTGGGGGAGGAGGGAAAATGCCAGCCCAGTCATTAAATTCTTTTTATAATATCCCCTCGAATTCTGTGGAGGAAATTATAAACCCTTATATTTTCAACGAGTGATAACTCAATAAATGCTTTACTAATCAGAGGTTTGCTCTGTATAGACAGTATAAAACTAAGATTTTATACTTGCAATGCATTTTTTCAGCTTTTTGATGCATGATGGAAATGCATGTTGATGATGATTTATGGAAATGTATCTTCTAATATAACATGCACAAGTATGTACGAGTATATTATATTAGAACACTCTGCATTTTGAATTACATGACTACTATGAATTTTTAAAATGACAGCTTTTTCAAACAATTTATATAAATATTACACAAATTAACGATTACCTTTGAATTAAAAAAAATCTTTCGCACTCTAGAGTACAAAATTTATCGATGGAGAGCAGTAAGAGTTTGAAATATTTAATCAAATATAGTTTTAGTTTTTTCCCGAAGGTAGAAGTAAATGTCAGTAAAATATTTATATTTTTAGCTTTTGTCCGGAGTAGAAGTAAATGTCAGTAAAAGTAATCATAATTATTATTAAAACTATTCCACTAACGCAAATTAAAGTAACTGATTTTTTAATTTTTTAATTTTTTTTTTTTTTTTTTTTTTTTTTTTTTTTTGAGTAAAAAATAACATATATCGTGACCTAGTTACGAAGATACAGCAAAATATTTACGAAACAATAAAATTGTTTGTACGCTTAAATTTTTTTTATCTCTTTTGCTGTAAAAGAAATATTATGGACTGAAATAATTGATATGATCTAAAGTGTATTACAAATTATACGGCAATGACAATGTTGAAATAAATTTGAAATTAATCACAGTAAGATTAGTTCCGATATTCAAGATTTATAAAATATTTTATACTGGAATATATATGGAAATCCTTAGTCTTAACGTATGATAATCTACTAAGCTTCGTAAGCTAAGCCTTTTCGGAACTGATAATATTTTCTTTCCGCAAAGTTAATTGGTTTTTCGTGTATGATACCTTATGTTTGATAGGACTGGTGTCATATTGATAACATTTATCATCTCGAATATTCAAGACGACATCTGTTACTAATTTTGCGCTGATTTTGGCCAAGTTTATGTTCAGAAAGTATTTCTCGCAATCTGCTTAATTGATTATAACTGTCTGTTAAGATCGTTCACAATTCAAGACTTTATTTGGCAGTCTTTAAGAGTCTGTTTGATTGCCAGCACTAGCAAATGTAACGACCACGTGATTCTCTTCAAAAATACGTACCTCGTTCACTATTTCAGTTTCCGTTGCAGGTTAAACTACTTCAATGCGATGCTTTGTGTTTCGATACATTCCTATCGTGACACGTCTTGAATCTGCCGCTATTAAGACATATTTTAGCCTAAGACCAGTAGAGAACCAAATGTTCTTTCCATACCTCGAGTTCAGGGACGTCATTGCTTATAGAAGTTTGGAGAAGTGAAAGGGCGTAGAGTTTAATTGATTTTGATTAGACTATGAGTCAGTAACGTCACATGCTCAAAGATTTATGGTAGGAAAGAACAAACTTTGCAGTACAGTATCATTGCTTCAGTATTCATACGCACACTGTTGTGATTTCTTTACAACATGGAGTTTCGTTTTATAGCCCTGTTAATCTTTTTAAATTCAGTTGTGTTATAGCTCATTAAGATATCACCTAAAAAGCAAAGAGTTGCAAAACTTGTTGCTGATATTATTTAGTGGATATATAATTACATCTTTTGAAAACATTATATAAGGTATTTTCCCCGCTTTCCCAGCGTGCCTTCTTGGTGTAGTGGTTCTGCACACTGGGCCGGTATTCCAAAGGTCCGTGGTTCGATTCCCGGCGAAGGCGTTTGCTAATTCTTCATCTTGCCTGCTTCCAAAAAATACCTAATGTCTCTACAATGAAATTACTAAAAAAATTAATATGAAGAAACATTTGTAACGACAATGTAGCACAAGTGAAAGATCAGATAGTTAAGTGTGAACGACTTCAGGAAATAAAAGGAACAGATTATAATTTTTTGGAGGTGCTGAAAATGAAGGTTAGAAAGTTTGGAGTTGCAGAATAGCATTTCAACATCTTTAAGTTGTACTAATTAAACTTTTCTTTTGCATTTTCAAATTTATACTGAAAAGTGTAGTTGCATTATTGTTAGCAATTAATTAGAAAGAGAAATCGAAAAAATATTACATAACAGAATAGAAATATAGTTAATCAAATATAAAATTAAATAGAGTATTTTTAACTGGCTATTACGTTTCTGAAAATTGATATTTTTTCCGAAAAATGTTTGGGCTCTCTTTGAGATATTCTGAAAAAATCAAAAACAATGAAAAAAAATTGTTCAGGGAATTTTGGATTGTTCTGCTTTTATATTTAATAAAGTACTTTCTCTCTCACGCGTAATGGGAAAAGAAGATATATAATTATTTCAGAGCTTAAATTTATTTTCAAAAATAAATGCCTGGATAATGTTAATTCCATGCACAGCGTTACCTAAAATATAATGATAAACATGTTTAAAAATCGAAACCGCTATCTTTGTTACAAAAAATACCTTAGCAGTTTTTAAAAATTATATCGTCAAATGCTGAACTGATAAAAGGTCAGTTTTAAAATTTTTCATTTGAAAAATTATTAAATATTTGCTGTTAAGCTGGAAAATTATCCAGCTTAACAGCAAATATTTCTAAATTTCGTGCACATCTTTATCAAAGAAATAAATTAAAATATATATTTAACATCTAAATTCTAAGCAAAAAATGCTATAATATTTTAAATTGCTAATTTGAGAAATTGAAAATAAGTATAATTTGGCTTACAGCTTTTATTTGTGTAAAATACCGCATATTAATCGTATCTAGCTTGTTGCGTTATATTTTAGAAAAAGTAAAAATTGAAATTTAATATAGAATTACTGTTTTAGAAAAAATATTATTGCTTGTTTAAGTTTAAATGTTTCATTTTTAAAAATATTTCTGCTATATTTTTAAATATTTTATAATTTTTAAACTCTCATTGAGCTATAAAGTACTACCGAAAAAATATACTACCTACTTTATACTATCGAAACAAACCCATGCATGCTTGTATTATTAGATGTAATAAATGTTCTTGACTTCTGTGCGTATTTTGTGTTTAACTGGATAAGATATAACCGCTGTTCACATCGACGAATGCCCCGTATTATCTTATTTTAATTGTCTTGTGAAAAGATACTCGAAAGAAAGCAGCCTAATGACCTAGTGGACAACAAGCTGACATTTGATATATAAAACTGACAAGCATTTTCGAAAAAAAAAAAAAAAAAAAGAAAAATATCTAACTAAATTTTAGTTTAATATTAAAAAAAATTAATACAAATGCTACTAGCCTACTGTTCTGTTCGAAAGATATGCGCTGAACAGTATGATAGTTTCCGAAGCTAAGCTGTAAGCTATCCTTTCCTTACGCATCCCTTCCTTCGAGGAGTAAATAGAAAGCACATCCGGCTAGCAGTTGGCATATCTTTAGTTCAAATCCCGGTGAGGGTACTGCACACTTTTCATGTTTCCTTCTTCAGAAAAACGTAATGATTCTACAAAGTTATCTTCAACAGAAAGACATAATCGAAGATAATATGAAGCAAAGTAAATCATATAATTCGAAATGAAAACAGTTTTTGAATAGAAATAATTTTTGATGACAAACTTTGCAAAATATATACATCAATTATTAAGTAACTGTTATCGTCCGTTAACATTCAATAATTAGTTGTGAATATTTTATCCACATATTTAGGATAAAGAATATAAGTATGTTACATCCATGTCTGAATAATCTCTCTAAAGGTCATCTGAATGCAAATTAAAGATAAGCAAACTGCGAGTTAAAACAAATGGATATTTACTATTCTGCAGCATCGTTTCTCATGTCGATGTCGCAAAGATTAGGGAATAGTATGGTGGTTTTTCTTTCAGGAGATTTAGCAGTATATTTTTATTACTACTGCATAGAACCCGTTCGCGTTTATCACTTAGAAAATCTGCAGCTTCTTTCTGTGTTAAAAATGTAGCTTAGAAGTAGAAAAATCAGTTAAAGAATATGATATATTATTTTCCTCACTTGCGGGCACTTAGTCGACTGAGATTTGACCACTTTATTGAGGAATAACCTAATAAGGAGGTCACCGGTACCACCTATGAAGTTACGGACAATGACACACATGCCTTCTCCGGGATTAAAACCCTGGGAATGTGATATATATCGATTGTAGAGTCATTAGGGTATTTTGAAACAGTAGTACATGAAACATTAGCAATGCCCTGTTCGGGACTCGAACTTGCACCTCTTGAATATCCGCAGATTGCGTTAATGTTATACCAAAACGGTATGCTAGATTGAGGCAGAAAATTCATTATATACTCCCCCTTTTAAAAGGCGACTGGGGATTAGGAGACCCAATCGCCAAATCCAGGTGGGGACGGATTACTGTCCGCAAACTTTTAGTTCGCCAACGATTATACAGTCATTAGGCAGGAGTGTCAGGAGACGTTAAAAATGAGAAATATCGTCGCCGGGACTTGAATCTGGACCCCTCGAATACGCGCCTAGTGTGCTACTGTTATACCATAAAGGCTGGAAGGAAGGAGAAAAACCTTATATACACCCCCTTTTTAAAGGGTCCCTTTTTTGGGGGGGGGTCCGCAATCGCCCTAGTGGTGAATCGCGAAATCCTAGTGGTGACGAATTATTTTCCACCACCATTTAGTTCCAACAACACTTTAGAGTCATTAGGAGTTTTTTAAAGCAAGAGAAGTGAAAAATGTGCTCTGCTCTATCCTTGACTCGAACCTAGACCTCTCGAATACGAGCAGAGTGTGCTAGTGTTGCTATACGAGGGCGAGCAGAGTGTGCTAGTGTTGCACAACGAGGAGGGAGAAAATAATTTATAATACTTCAAATTAAATTATTATTTAAACTTTCTCGCTATTTGGAAATAACTTCAAATAAAATATTTCGTATAATTTCGAGAACTAAATATTGTGGTCGTCTTTCATAAGAAAAAAAGTATTTTGCTAAAATCCTCTGAAAATCATTTTGCGTCGCCTACTTTACTGTAGTCAACTTATTCATCTGCAATTAGCGGTATATAAAAGTTATATTTGGCAATTATTGAAATCGAATTACGTATTTTTGATATAACTACTTATATTTCTGAATTAAAAATATACATTTATTTCATAAATTGCCTGGGAGCCTAAAAGTGTCAATATTCAAATTATCTTTTGAATTCTTTCCTGATCTATGGTAATACCTTTTAAAAGAATGTTTGGAACACTTGAAAGTATGTGACAAAAGTCTGTAAAATAGAGAAAAATAATATATAAAATATTTGTAATCGTATGTAGAAGTAACATATTTAGATTTTTAACTGCACATTTTAATTGTGATAGCACAAATTGCAAGGTCAAGAAAACGTTTTTAAGGCATCTAAGAGAGTAGCGGAGAAAAGCGACAAAAAATAAAAGCGAAAACTTAATCTTTTATTTAATGTGATATATTAAATATATCACAAACTTTTTGTGAAGTAACATGTAAAACAATCTTTCTCTATAAAAATTGTATCTACAAAAATCCTCACACGGATTTTATTTTGGCAATCACTTGTCGCAGACATTTAAATCCAAATTTTTGACATTTTTAAATTAAAAAAATCCATTTTATAAAAATTATGAAATATAACTTATTTTTTTCCGATCCTTATAACCATTATACATCACTGTCTAGGGAAATTCTGTGAACGTTATGAAAAATTTAGCACAAAACGTTTAACTTCCGAACCATTGTAATTGATCCAGGTATTTCATATTTAAATCGGGAACCATATTCAGGGGACGTACACAAACTGAAGAGCGAAGAAAGTGGTTTATTTGTTTAGCCCAAATGAGTCCCAATGGAGCTGTTAAGTATCAAAATAGCAATTTTCGCCGAATCAGTTTTCAAATTGCTGCCACCATATATTATCGTCCTGTATTGTATTTAAATAAACTAAATAATAAAGGATCTACATTAAAGTATGTATGTTTCACGCAGTGTGAAAAAAGGTACCTAGAATAATCAAATTTTGAATAACGTAGTTCTCCACCCGAACATGTGCACCTGGAATCCCGAATCCCGAATTTGGAATTTAGAATTTTTTGTCTATTTCACATTTTGTAAATCTTTAATAAATTTTTTATGTGCGTCTATGTATTCTTAAATAAAAAATACGCTTTCCGATCTTTTTCTGCCTTCAAAGGCGGATACTAGCCGTTATGAGATCTGGCCACTACTAAGGCCGGAAAGAGTGATTACTTTATTATGGAAGGATCTATTTGGTGGGGCACCGTTGCCTCCTATGAAAGGACAGGTAATTTACATTCACACCTTTTCCGGGATTCGAACCCGGGTTTATCGGTACTGCAGTCAAAATCACTAACCGCTTTTCATCTTGGCGGCAAGAAAAAAAATATATATCTAACTAAAATAATATATCTTTTTTTAGAAAAAAAAATATATTAAGAAATTAAACAACGAACATCTGTATGTAGATTATTGTGAAAATTGTTGACCAATATATTTTCATTTTTTACTTCCTTGTACGAAGTAAAAAGGAAGTACTGTAATCGCGAAAGGTTTCAGGCAGCATATTTCAACGAAAATATCCATTTTGACCGCTATCGAATGCAATTTAACGATGTTTTTGCGTGATATCTGTAGGTAAGGACAGAATAAAAGACTCTTTTCCTTCAAAAAAATTATTAAACTGCTTTAAAATTAATTCTGAAAAGAATTTTTCGTGGCATCTGTACGAACGTATGTACGTACGTGCGTGCGTACGTACGTATCTCGCATAACTCAAAAACGAGTAGCCTCAGAACGTTGAAATTTTATATATAGGACTGCTATAACATGTAGATGTGCACCTCGTATTTTGGTTGCAATCGGCCGCACCAAACGTATATAAATATATTTATATATATATCCACTCCGTTACCCGGCTCAGTGATCTCTGTTTCTTTACTCTTATATGTTGGTAAATTGTACATTTTTTGCTTTAAAACTGATTGAATTATGTTGTTTTTATCTTCCGGTTAAGGATTTTATGCCTTTAGTAAATCTGTGTGCAGTATTTTTAGAATTATCAGCAATTTTAAAGTTGTTTAATTGCCGCTAAGCCTTTTTTTAATGGCGGCCATTGATGTTTACATTTGAAACAGGAGACTAGTGGATTTGTTTCCGATCTAGAGAAACTTAGCTTCGCAACAACAAAGATAACGCATTCATTTATTATTGCGAATTATATCATGCTTAATTCTTTCTGGAATTTTTTCGAGGAAATAAGTGTTTGAGATTTACTTCGTAATTTTTAATATAGATATTTTGAGTTTTTATGTATTTTTGCCTTCTTGCGAAGTGAGAACTGAATTAATTAAATGAGAAATACTCAATCGTCTGTGAAAAACTATTTCTTTTTTGTTTTGTTTGCTTAATTTCTTTTATTCATCATTCTAGCTTTATTATAGTATTTGGCTAGAACATGTGGCAACGATTAGATAATTCTGTTCTTTAAATGATATAAATTTTGTGCATTGTGAGTTATAATATGAACGAAATATATAAGTTAACTGTTATATAATTATTAATACTGTTAAGTGAATCTAGCGCCAGAGTGTCGCTATGGTAAACAAATACTAGAGTGAACTTTAAAGAATGCATTTATTCTATTGTGCTTTGTGCGCTGTCGGCGAAGTAGATTTAATTCAGTCCAATAAGTTTAAATGAAATGCAAGAAAAAATGTGTATAATTTAATATTCCGTACAAGGAAGTCATGTGGTGTACACATCAGATTTTTTAAATAGAGATCTTACTTACAGAATCTTATAGAATTCGTGTTCTACTAAACATTGGCAGGTTTAAGTGATGGCACGAAACTAATTCACAGTATTATATGCGTTAGTAAAAACGAAAAATATTGTACATTAATGAGTATTTGTATCATTGCGAGATTGTGATTAAAAAGCAATAAAAATTCGGGACAATATTAATGACATATTTTTAGAATTAAAAAACTTCTAAATTACTTATGTGGTGTGGTGTGATGTATTTAATTATGGCAAAGCACACTAGGCCTATCTGCCTAAGGGGAGGAATGCCTTCGTGGAGGACTTTCTTAGGGAAACTGGCTCGCATACACGTTACACATGAAGAAAACACCCATGCAGCCAGCCCGTTCGCGGGATTCGAACCTCGGACCGAACTACCAGTATTCAGCGACTTGACCGCTCAGCCGCTGGTGAGCCTAAATTACTTATGTGATAATTCTTTTGGCATGTCAAATGTAACAAAATTATAAATTAAAGGTCACTTGTAAATCATTAAAAATATTATTGTTGATGTTGTTGTCCTGTCCATATTACATGGAGCAATGGTTGCCGCAGCCTACTCCGAAGAGAGGTTGGACTTCTGGTTTTTTACCCCCAGTTTTGACGACGAGTATCTCGTGGGAGATATGGGGGGGTCTCCAATTCCTCTTCACTCCCACCAACCCACACGAGAGGACTTTCGTTTCGCCGCATATTTAGAGACTACACGTTTACAAACGTATATCGACACTATATGTTTACAAACATCCATGATTACTGCGGGATTCGAAGCCGTGCCCTTCGGTACCGTAGTAGGCTTCCCTAACCACTATACCGTACGGACGACAAAAAAATCATTGAATGGCTCTTTTAAGAGACAAATATCAAACACGAATTACTCTTATTTCTTTATTAACCAATGCGAATTCAAATCAATGCAAACTGAAAATGACTTTGCAAGTTTTGAATTGAAGTAATTCATAAATATTTGTCGTACCAGAATCAAACCTTCTGTGTTTTTTTAAGGAAAATTTATATTTCATAAATGTAAGTAAAGGCTTCAGACAAGTGTATAAACAGTTTGTTTTCGCAATTTTTGCAAAACGGACTTCTTTAAATGCAAAATACCAAGACAAGACTATTTGTGTCATTGAAAGCATCTTTACAATTAGAAGTATATTTATTTCTACTTTCAACGGATGCGAAAAGAGTTCGAATAAAGACATTTATGGACGCGCCGTAAATGCTATACATCTACATCCCATTTAATATTAAACGAATTCAACTAGAACTGTCTAATTAAGAAATGGCCCAGCGCAAATTTTATTTATGCAAATAAAGATCAGGGGATGCCAATCAAAATGACGCACGTTCATAAAATCGCTACATTTCAATTAATCGAGTGTACTAAAGAAAAGAGAATTTAACTTCCGTTTTGCGACTAATAATGAAAATGAAGGGAGGGGGGAAATGAAGTCTGTAGTTCGAGTACCACTTTTATAATCAGGCATAAAAACAGCTTTCGAAGCATAGAATTCTCTTACACAACAGGTTCCGTTAAAAATAGAAATATTTTATTGGCCTAATCGATATCCGAGGGAAATAAAGGATTGCCTTAAAACGAAATTGATTCTAAAGCAGATGAAATGTTAGATTTTGAATGGCAGTCATTTTGAGTTTTGTTTGGAAATGCATTTTCAGTTTTTCAATAAGATGGTAAGATTGATGTGATATTTACGACGTTTTATTCAATAATTTAAAGCTGAGTTTATGTTAATTTTGTTCACTGAAACTTGATTTTAGCAGCAAGCTCTCTTTAAATTTTTATTGACTATGTTACTTACTTTATAAATGTTAGCTCTGTGCTGTAAATAAAACTTATGAGATTGAAGTATAAAAATTAATGAAGAGTATTTCTTATTTTTTAATCTGCCTATTAAAATATTCCACTAATTGTTAATACTTAAAACGAAATTTACAAAATGCATTGAACTTAAATTTTTTATGTGTGTAAATAAGAGCTGTTTTATACGATTAGCGGCTTAGCTAAAGTTCTGCATTAGATCGCGTAGAAAATTACACGTTAAACTACTTTACCATTATTTTAAAACGTCATATTTAATATACGACTTCTTTATGCTCTAATGAAGTTTTGAGCATTGAATTTTGAAGAAATGTGACAAGTTCGCCAAGAAAATCAATAATATCCAATAACTTAAAAAATCCATACTATCTTCAGAGTACACTTTTAAACCCTGTGAGAGTTGTTTTAGTAAATTTATGCATACGTTTGTAACAAAATAAATAAAATTGTTTTTTGGAGGGGTAATATCGCCGTATAATTGAAACATAATTATTAATTTTTCTAGTAAAATAAAATTTGACATTTACAAAAAGTACGGTTAATAATTACAAGGAGTGCAAGATTGCACCTGTTATTGGCAAGAGTCTTTAGCACCACACAAATTTGCTTAGTTCCACCCCAGTTTTGAAGAAGAGCACACAGGGAACACTCTTCTAAGGTTTTTCCTCTCCTCTTTCCCTTCCATTAACCTCTCGAGAGGACTTTAGGCTCGCCGCATATTTAGAGCGGCCCCATACCGCACAGACTTTATGCATTTAGAAACATCTATGCCTTCTCTGGGATTTGAACCAAGCCCTTCGAGACGGCAATCAGCGTCACTAACCACTATCCCAATTGGGAGAATTAATGCATTTCTTTGTGAAAAGCCGGTTTCTTTATTTATTATCTTCATTTGCGCTTCATTATCTAGTATTAATTTCATTGACATTAACAAAATCCTTTGCTTTTGAAGAAAATGAATTTATTTGATAAAATTCCTTCGCGATCAAAGTTTTTTATTAATATACTTTTATTATTGTGCATTTGAGTTTAAAAATTTGGTAAATTAAAATTTTAATTCTAAATATAATTAGAAATGCTTTATTAAATCTGTTTTTTTGGGGGGTTATATATATGTATTTTCTCTATCCTAAAATTAGAAGTATGTGTATTATAAATCACCCTGAAAGATATAGTTTCAAAATTAATTCCTATAACATAATTTTTGCATCATACTTACGACGCATATATTCACACCGTGCAAAAAGTCTTTTCGTCAATAATAATATTAAATTTTACAAATGAAAGCCTTAATTAACGATCGGAAATTCAGAACTACAATTTCACTAACGTCCATATTTCAATCTATGTATCTCAGCTTTTGTCTATAATTAGCTTGATGTTCCCCGCTTTTCTTTCTTTCTTAAACATACGATGCAAGTGTGAAACGTACAAATTTAACTGCAGAAGATGAGGTATGTTTCTGGATTTAGATGGATACTTCCGCTTTAAAAACATTTTATCAAGAAACAAAGAAGTGTTAAAAGCCTTTGAATGCAGTCACATATCTATGCATAAGCTGCATTATGTTCTGAATGATGCCGATTACTTTTAAAATGACGCACTTTAGATTCCTATATTATAAACAGTTCTATTTTTAGGAGAGAAAAGGGAAATGTCCAATTTGGAAATGCCAAATTAAAATGAGGAATAATAGGGACTATTGCCAAATTAAAGATTTTATATTGATTCCTATTTTATAACTTGCATATACATTTATGTAAGTTATAAATGTATATATAACACATGTACAATAAGTTTTAGTTTCAATGCAAACGTTTTAGTGCATCTCAGTATATATGTATATATATTATTGCGAAATGCCCAGCTGCAGTAAGACAGCTTCTCCACTCAGAAAGTGGCTGGGTTGACAGATTTGGAGATATTTGACGACAAAATTGGCGATATGCCATAGATGGAGCGAGAACATTCTAGAACGCATTTTTAGCGGATTTTCCGAGAATATTCCCGAAGGTATTTCAAAGCTATATATACCCTACCTGTCCTGGGAGAAAGCACTTTAGTAAAGTATATTGAGTTCAGAAGTTAGCTTGAAAGCGATCGATCGAGTCGGGAGCTTTAGTGCTTTGCCGTGAAGTTGTCTTTACGGTTATAGCCTGAAGGCTGAGTTTTGATTGTTTAAGCTTGGTTGTCGTAGTTTCTCGACGAGTGTAAACGTGTCTTTGGAACTGTCCTGTGTAATAATGCCTATTGGCGAATAAATTGTTCATTAAATGTTGTCATCAATTATTCCAAATCCACGAACTCATTGAACGCAAAAGTATATATATATATATAGAGAGAGAGAGAGAGACATACAGAGAGAGAGAGAATAGAGAGAAAAAAGATAAACAAACTAACCATAAGTGATTTTATGAGACCATTTTCGCAATCACTGATCCTAGACATAAAACATATTCATATGACTCATTCTTAGGTTTAAAAAACAAAGAAAAGAAAAAGAAAAGAAAAGAATTTCATAAAATTTCGAAATGTGACTATTTATACGGCTTTCCAGTCTCTGTACATTAAGTACCGTTTATACTCATTTTAAAAAATAAAACACAAAACGATTGACTTTCATACTACAAATGTGACACAGACTTTTAATATTAAAATTTCGACCGTTTTCAGGGATCTTACACAGATCGATTTGTGAAATCTTCATATTTGTTTGTAACTAGAAATGATTCATCAGTTAGAAAACGTCTGACAGTGATAGATTAAGAAACAAATATTTATATACAGAATTACATAAAAAAGTTTTTATTTATAAGTATAATTTTTTCAAGAAGGAGAAACGATTTTTCTGTTCATTTCGATTCCAGTGAGTGCAAGTTCGAATAAGTGTGGTTTCTATTTGTGCTTCCCCATCCATTATGCTTATGGTAACTTGATCTCAAATCCAAAAATAAATTCCTGCGATGCGTAGAAAAATTATAAGTATTTATAAGGAGTTAATCAAACTCCATCCATGTGATCTTGTGGCATATTATTCCATGAAATTTAAAACTTGAGTTCGATTTCTAATGAGCTCATATTGAAAGTTTAAGAAGATCCCGCTTCGAAATCCATAATACCTCTACAATCTTTTGATTTAAAGAGCATGATCAGAGAGTAATATTTTCTTTCGTTTCGTTTAGGCTTTCTACTAACAATTCAGTTCGGTTCAGTTGACGATGAATGCCAACACCTGGTCATTACCACTGGTGAACAGGTGTTGTCCCACATTTACCTTAAATAGATTTATTAGTCCAAAGGGGTTTTGTCTCTGAATGACTATTGTTTTAGTTTTGCGATTTTGCGTTGAATCACTATAAATGTCCGTTTCACTTTTCAAACTGCTGCCACCAAATGTTAGAGTCCTGCATTATATTTGAAGAAATTAAATAATGAAAAATCTGCATAAATGTATGTATGTTTCTCACATTGTGATAAAACAACGGTGCATAGAGCCATCGAATTTTGAATGACGTAATCCTACTGCGAATATGGGCATGTGGAAGCCCAAATTTGAAATTTGGAATTTGTTTTATTACTGATTTCATATTTTGTAAACCTTTAGCTAATTTTTGATAAACAAACTCAAAGATTTTAAACCGAGTAATGGCAACGTTATACAGAAAAATACTTTTATCTCCAGCTCGTGAGACTGTGTATCGGAAATTCTAAAAGTATGCTCAATTTAAAACTGTTTTGTCATATTGCTTTTGAACTGAATTTTATGATTTAAGTGCGAAGAGAGTGATATTTAATAAATAAAGGTAACAGACAAAATGTTAAAAAAACGCCTCTTTGGACGTAATTTAAAATCTGAAACTATTCAGATTTTTTTAATTTTTAAGTAATAATAATCGAACTAATTATATTTTTATTACAGTACATAATTAAGCAGCATAAGATTTCTACTGACAGTTCTGTTCAAGTTCTGATCACTCTGAAGTTAAATCCAAATGCTGATGGCAGAATTCTCCAATTTTTGGCATCACTCCTTACGCAAATTTATCCTCTTAAACCTCTTGACAGCCATTGTGGAATACTAATATTTAGAGTGCAAATCCGTCAGAAAAGAGGAACCTATTTCATTTTCTTCTCTCACAATAGGAAGTATGTTATCTTCCATTAACGCTGTAGCAAGGAATGCTGGAAAGATTTAGCATAGGAAATAACGTGTTAATTAAAATAAATGTTATCTTCGCTCCAACCTGTGTAAGCCAATCGTGTTGATGGTAATATATGCATAAATTATAAACTTCAGTTCATATGTGCGCACTCCACTGCTGGATGCGAATCTTTTCTTGACGGATATCTTAGAAATATTTCTCTAATTTGACATTTTACTGAGATATGCCTTATACTTGATGTTGCGAATGATAGTTATTATGTACTCGCTGAAGATCTTAAGGTACTCTCTTTCTTCAAACTGGTTGTCAGATATGTCGCTGGAAATGTTTCTGAAATGCACTTACAAATGTCAGTTGTCGCAGTTTAGATGGGCTTCGTAGTATGTTCCCACAAATTCATAAAGGAAATGGGGTAATGTTTGTTTCTCAGTCATTAGATTGATGCTGCTAAGAAAGCACTTATACAGGAAACTCAAGAGAAGATGTGATTAATTATGTGATGTGTGGACCTACTAATTGAAAAGACAGAAAGTGGCCAAAAATAGTGACATTACGAAATTCTGAATTATTATGTAAGTAAGCAGACTAATTTATATAAGAAATTCTTTAAACCTGTTGAGTGACAGTAAGCCCAAATCAAAATAACGCTTTTGGAAAATCTACGGACTCCTCCCAAAATTTGTAAACTTTTAAAGGAAAGGATTTTATAACAGGGGAAGGTTTATGGTTACTAGAATATGCATATAGTTAAATTGAAAGAAATATAAGTATTTTTATTTAAAGTACAACATACTTTTACAACCTTTAAAAAATCTACGTACATTAAAATGCCTATTGGAACAGCAATTTGTAAAATAATATATAAAATTATTAAGACATAAATTCATCATTACCATCAAGAAAAATTAATAGAATAATGAGAAATAAATCAAGGAAACCAAAAGTTTAAAAGCAAGCAATTGTGACCTAAATATAACTTAGGAAGTAATAAAAGAGTTTTGTTGCACATAATTAAAAATATGTCATAAACATCTGGGCACATACTGTTACAATAATAAATATGAAAAGAACAGTTTATAATACTACTTAGTAACGCCACGTCTGGTAACACTATTGTCTCAGGATATACTATAGCAACTATAATAGTAGTTATAGTCTTATAAGGTGTTTCTCCCACCTTCTTGGCATGCCTTTGTGGTGTGGTGATCTTCACGCTAGGCGCATATTCCAGAGGTCCGTGGTTCAATTCCCGGGGAAGGCGGTACACATTTTTCAATCTTTCTTGCTTCCAAAAAATACTTAATGTCTCTACACTCTCTAAAAACACTTATTCTAATGCATGTCATTTACAAGTTATTGCAATAAAAAGAAGCTGGAAGTAATTGATAAAGACACTGTTGGGAAATTGCGTCCACCTCACATCTGCTCACTGCAGGGAAGGAAGAGAAATGCAACTGTATAATTTAATCTCTAGTGAGGTTAATGTGGTTATCGCTGTTGTTATCCTTGCGGTTGTAATTCTCAATGTGGTTGTAGCTATAGCTTTAGCTATCGTGTAACGGTGTTTTAAGACCCGAATACTGATGTGGATGTAGTTATCGAAGATGCGAATGACAGTGAGAGTCCAGCAGAGTGTGAGATTCAAGTCCTGGCCAGTGCATGGACTAGAAATTATCATGATCAACTTAACACCTGTTTATTATGTTTCTTCCTATGCCGTAGACTGGCATACACTGTTCGTCTGTCCTATTAAGTCCTCGACCCATCAAATGTTATATTATTCAGTTGCAGCCTATGTTCTCTGTGACTCGCTATGCGACCAACACCCAACAAAAATGAGGACTCTCTAGACGGCAAAATCTCATAAAAATATAGAGCTAAAGTGACAAAATTTTGCGAAGGGAAATAAAAACTTTTCGTACTACCCTGTCTTTATTTATAAAAAAAAAATAAATTTTAATACTATGATAACATGTTGCAACACTGTTTATTTAAATTGGACTCAGATATGAATTTTCATAACAAGCGTAAGTCTAGACACACTGGAAAAAACGGACTCGAATCTTATGAACAGAAGGTTTAAATGATAGTTATGCCGCCCAAACGGGATAATGGTTAAAGACTCTGACTACCGTACCGAAGGGCCTGGATTCAAATACAGGAGAAGGCATGGATGTTTGTAAATGTATAGTGTCTTTGCGGCATGCGAGCAACGCCGAAAGGCCTTTCGTGTGGTTTGGGGGTACAGAAAGAAGAGTGGAAGACTCTCGGACCCATACCCCGAGGTGCTATCTCCCAAAATTTGGGTAAAACTGGGCAAAATAGTGCTGTCTACTATATGGTGCACAAGGTACTTCATTCTTATACTCCTTGCCACCATAAATTTATTCAGCTTGTTCTGTTGATGAAGTTAGACAAGTGAGATTAGTTACACTTTACAACAACAAAGACGGTTTTGTTTGAGAAATCTAATATTATAACATCATCATTTGTTATCAGTATCACATATTTCTGAACAATTTTGTAGCTTTAAGCCCTAACAAATAAAATTACACAAATCTATTATAGTGTCCATTATGTTAACAAAACGAATTAGGAGACCCATTAACGTAAATGAACAGAAACAAGATCTTAGGCTTATCGCCTACTATTTCAAAGTAAGTAACTGAATAATTTTATTTCAATAGCACACTTAAGTATTCTGAACGTTGGTAGAAATATCGTTATAGAAAAATGTTCAAAACTTAATGACTTTCATCTTCATTAAACTGTAACCAAGGCGCTGAAACATCCATGAAATTAATTCTTTTTTACGACACAAAAAGCTGAATTTTCACTGTCTTACCCATTTGAGAATTATCAAGAAAATCCACCGAGATCCACTAGTAAATGATCTCTAAAAAATCTTAAAATTATAGTACAAGTTTTAAATAGAAACATAAAAGAAACGAAATGAGTTTACATTTAATTTGCTTTGTTTATATGTCTTATAATATTGCTATGAGTACTAAAATGCTGTGAAGCAGTGTTGTAAAGACCAAGTAAACAACTGTAGATTTCATCATCATTTAAAAGTTTATTTTTTTCAAGATATATATATATACATACAAAATGCCATACATACGAATATTTAAAAATACACTTCAAAATACACTCCAAAAGCAGTAAACAGACAGATGGAGGGTGGGTGTTACTCAAGAAAAGCGTAGGTGATACAAAACTACAGACACAAAGAATTATTGCATCACACAATCAATGATTCGGTGTCTGTTTTCTGACAGTCTTTCCTCAGGGCGCTTTTGGCATGGTGATAATGAGGTTGCCTGTCATATTCTTCTGCTTATCTTCTAAGAAGGCATGGGTGTAAACTGTGTAATTTCTTTGCGACAAGGAGACATTTAAAATACTATCAAGCCAAAAATCCTCTCGAGGCATGGGAAGAGAAGTAAAAGAAGCTCGGATTTCAGAGGTTCTGAATTAAGAATAAGAAAGTTAAGAACTGTCAACAGCCCATAGTCTGAAAATCAAGTTGATCATTCGCCTCGCAGTCGATGCAAAATTCTATTTCTCAACCATCCTGTTAGCAGGGCCTCTGTTGGCTTGAAGAGCCGGCTGTTCTAGACGTTTTTGCGGATTTTAAACCTGGAGAAGTATATAAAGCTTTAAAATTTCCATATGATCTGTAGGAAGTTTGGTTGGTATTCATGTGTTGCATAGTCTGTTTCCAGTACGACCTTACGGCTAAATGTTGATTTGGATAGGCAAAATGAAGTCTCGCCCTTAATTCAAATCTGATCGAGTCCTGGAGAAGGTAGGGATATATGTAAATACTTAATGCTTTAACACTATGGGAGCATTCAAACTGCTGCTAAACCGAGAGTTCATTCGAAAATTAGTTGGTAGAATAAGAGGGAAAATAGAGATCGGCGGCTCCTTCTCGCGAAATTTGGAATGGAGCCAAAGAACAGTGAGATTAACTGCCGACCTGTTAAAACCCCAGTTTTGCTCCTTCATCGTAGCAAAAGGCTACCTTCCAATTATTGTGTACAACAGCGACGCAAATGTTGCAAGTAGTGATTTTCAAGATCCAAAGAAGCGATCTACTTTCTTAATATTACATGTAAATGTCTGTCATTTTCAGTATGTCTCTGAATGCTTTGGCATTAGTTGACGTCCTTATTTCTCACGTAAATATAGCTTAATAACTATTGGATCACATTTTAACTACAAATTGTCATTTATATGTATATATGTAAATTTAATGCATATGTGTTTTATTATCATATACGAATTGAAAGCCAAATAAGAGAATGCATAAACTATTGATCAGTAAAAAATCTATAATGTTTATGAAAAAAATATTTTTTAAATCTGAATGCTTCAGATTTTATATTACACCCAAAGGGTCGTTTTTGTCACGGGGGACTCAAAACGGGACTTGAAACGTTATACGGATTTTCATTCGAGGCAAAATACCGTTAAGCATTGTAACGTATTTGCGTTGCTACGCTACCAACATAATGCCAATAAGAAATGCAAAGAAATCTCGCGCATAAAATATTCGTGCTTGAAAATGCACTCGATGTTAATGTTAATGGGACGCTTTGAAATCGTTGAGTTTGCTAATTAAAAATTCTTTAAAGTTTTACAAAATATTAAATAGATGATAAAACAAATTCCATATTCCAAATTTGGGCTTCCAGATGCACATATTTGGATGGAGACTAACGTTATTCAAAATTTGATGTCTCTAGGTGTCGTTGGTTTTTCACAATGCGAGAAACGTATACATACAGTCATGCAGATTCTTCATTATTTAATTTCTTTAAGTATAATGCAAGGTTCTAATATTTGGTGTCAGCAATTTGAAAAGTTATTCAGAATTTTATAGGAAACCAACGCAAAATGCTTAAAGGAAGTTAATAGCCCTTTGGTATATAAATTCAAGAAAATACCATTACTAGAATTACTATCGTCTCTTTTGGTAACACCTTTACTTCAATTTCGGACCAAAACGTGATGATGGAAATTTGTTTCCTTGTTTTCAAATAAAGCGAATACCTCTGTAAAATATTCGTTATCTGAAAACGATGATTATTGCCTTTTTTACAGATATTTAAGCATTTTACGAATTGTTACGTTGAATACGTTTGGTTAAAAATTTGATTTAATGTTGTCAAGCATTGAAATTTGTCTGCTGCTTATATATACATTTTCTACATTTCAAACTTTGACATTTATCGACATTTATTACTCGGATTTTAGAAGCTTATCCTTAAATATATCTTCGGAAATCTTTGCATACGGAAAGGAAAGGATTTATATTCAAACATCTTAGATTTTTCTAGAAATGGCGATGCGTGCAAATACACGACTTGCGAGGATTTTGAATAAATCTTTTTCCAGAATATTTGCATGTTGTTAAAAGAATTCAGTATGCGAAAGGAAAACTATTGCTCAGAATAAATAAAGACTCCTATTTTTATAAAATGCTATCATGCAACATTAGTTTGTCAGTTTTAATAAGAAAAGAAATTTTTAAATACATTTTACATAATTTTATACCCATGGTTACCTTAAACGCAAATAATATCTTGCCGATAGTCGATAAAATAATCGATTTATTTCAAGGGTTTATTTCAATCGATTGTTAAAAATAAATCACCTTATTCGATTAATCGAACGAGTTGATTTATTTTTACCGAAGTGAAACTCTCATTAATCTACGGTACTAGTTAATTCCGAAAAAGGCTGAATTCCCGAAAATATCGGTTGAAAAGAAATAATTTCCGCAGTATTTTCTACAATTCGATTTAAAATTTCCCTGAAGTGAGATAGCTGCATTATAAAATAGTTTTGTTCTCCGAAGTTTTGCTAGATTCTCAAATTAATAATTGGGAATCATTCTATGCAGTTTTCGGCTTTATTTTATAGCCCTTTCAGTTAATACCTCAGTGATATATAAATATTGAAATAATTTTGAAACCAGAGTCAGGTTTGGGATCACGTGATGTTTTCGAAACTAGTAAATATACCTTTAGTAAAGCTGCATGAATTAATTTTTTGTATTGCTGAATGAGAAACATCCATACTTCTACAGTTCTACAGTGTTCTTTTGCGAGTAACGCCTGCATATCTAAAAGCTGCAAGAGAAATTTTGAATTTTTTATCATTAAAGTATACAGCTATGCATTCCATCTATATTTTCCATTTTTTTATCATTAAAGTATACAGCTATGCATTCCATCTATATTTTCCATTTTGGGGGAAAACCTTTGCGTTTACGTACTGCCTTAAATATTATCTGTGCTCAATTATATAGCTATTATCAATATTATCTGTATAACGCCGTGTACTCTTTGTTAACATAAAATTTACGTGACTTTGAAAGACTTGTAGAGTCACTAGGGTTTTTTTGAAGCAGGAGACGTGAAAAATGTGCATTGCCATTGCTGGACTCAAACCTGGAACTCTCGAATACGAGACGAGTGTGCTACTGTTAGACCACGAAGGCATCCTGGAAGGAGGAGAAAATACCTTATATATTCTCTCTATTAAAGGATGGCTTGTGGTTAGGGAATCGAATTGCCAAATCCTGATGGTAACGAATTATTGTCTACCACCTTTTATTTCAGGCACGATTTGTCATTAGGTTATTTTGAAGCAGGAGAGGGAAATATTTGCAGTGCCCCTTCCTGGACTCGAACCTGGACCTCTTGAATATGCGCCGAGTGTACTACCAAAGGCGCGCTGAAAGGAGGGAGAAAATACGTCATAAATTGTTCAGTTGAGTTACCACTAAGTCTTTTATAGTACTGCAGAATCAGGAGAAAGACCCTTTATTAACTCAAATAAAGTTTAACTGTCGGCACCAACTCGTGTTTACAGAAGTCAACACTTTTTGCTTAAAGCTAAAGGTAATGGATAAACTTAAAATTGAAGTTTAAGTACAGCCTATCGGCTTAAAAGTTTAACTATCGCGCATGGTAGCTCTAATCGAAGTCGGCGAAAATGAGCCTAATGGCCAGAATACCTAAACGCCGTAAAGTTCTAAACTCATAGTTAGCAATGTGGCCTTCAAGCAGGCAGTGCATGCTCTGATTTCACCATCCAACACCTTTCTTTAAATGCTTTCTTCTTTCTACCTAATTTGAATATCACGCGTGCTATAAATTTGCATTCTGAAAGGAAAATAAAAAGAGGCTTGATAGGATAATAATAATAATCATTTAACTTAATAATGATAAGTTATTTAACCTAAAATGATAAATAACTAGTAATGATAAATAATTGATAATGATAAACAATTGATAATGATAAGTCATTTAACTTAAAGTAACGGGTTGGAAACTGAAAATGGATCCTATAATCTAATAGTGAATTTTACATTCAATATTGGTCATAATTCTCTTTCAATAGTCTAATGCATAAATATGAAACTTTTACGTTAAATAATTCATACAAAAGGTCTAGACATCTTGCAAAACAGCCCTTTAATGTAGTAAAAATATATGTTTACTAGATTAAATTAGATTTTAGAAATATTCTTCATTTTTATTATGCATAAAAGAAGGAATAATTCTATATTCTTTTTGTACTACAGATTCATATTTAGAGGATATAAAATAAGGTACAAAAAAGAGAATTAGGATTCAAAATTGGACAAACCTATGTGAGCTACATTTTGATGGATTCTTGTCACTGGATTTTCCAATGCATCGAGCTTGAATGGAATTATTTTCTAAGCTTTTTTGGTCTGTGAAGTAAACAACAGAACAAAAATGCTAATACCAAATCAATATTTACACAGTTTTGAACACAGCATGTGATCCGAAATCCTGGCCTGGTTTCAAATTTATTCTATTGCTTTATATTAATTTCTTCCGCTTTCCTAGCGTGCTTTCGTGGTGTAATGGTTAGCACACTGAGCATTTCAGAGGTCCGGGGTTTGATTCCCGGTGAAGGCGCTGTTAATTTTTCCTCTTTCCTACTTCCAAAAATATCCTAATGTCTCTACAGCTTGTATTTCACTGTCTTATTAATTGAAAGGGCTATCATATTTTGCAAATATATACATTACTTGCTGGATTTTTTTATATAAAAATCCTGCTCTATAACTGTAGTGGATTAAAATAAAAGATTACTTGCTGGATTTTTTTTATATAAAAATCCTGCTCTATAGCTGTAGTGGATTAAAATAAAAATTAGGAAAATTTAAAATTAAAAAAATAAATTTATTAAATCTAGGTAGCTCTTCAAGTTTACGAGACAGCCTTTTTTAATTGTAAGTTTGACTACCCATTAGTGATTCATAACTTAGATGAATAACGTCTTCGAAATTTATATTTATAGTTCTACTAGTTTTTCTAGCAATTTGCTGTATTTTTGTACGTTATGAATTTTTTTTATATTTTATGTGTTTTAATTTATTTTGCTTATTTGCATTCCTTTACTTTAATAAGGTTTTCATTATTATTTTAATTTGAATTCGAAGACGTTGAATAGCCATGTCTGGGAAGTTCTTCAAAAGTATAAGACAACCTGAGAAAAAATATTTTAAAAAGCAAATAAACATACAACTGTTTGAAGTCTTACAGTGTCAAGAGGAACGAAACATGTTATTTGGCACTCATTAATCAACCCGGTTTAATGTTTGTTTTAAATATTTATCCTTTGACAAGTTTTGTTTGAAACATTAACTAGGGGTGATTAATGATTTCACAAAAGTTTTAAAAAGCATTTACATCCCGTATAATTATCCTTTCACCAAACTAAATTTTCATTTTTACTTTTAAGACATATATATTATATATTACTATATTTTAAATATTCCTTACCCTACACTTTTTCTTTAGATAAGATAATCTTAACCTTTGTTCCTTTTGAACTTAACGTTACATATAAATAAGTTTATTTTTCACATCTTTCTGAGAAAGAATTTAAATAATTTCTTTCCTACCCATACGGATCGTTGCAATCATATGCATATTATTTTTAATTCTCTGCATAGTTTTGTCAAGCATATACATTCCAGTCATAATTTTAAGTAATCTTTTTATGCTTCTCAGAAAAACGCGTTGGCTAATATTATTTCCGCAATAAATTCCGTATTTAAAGAAATCACTGTATTACATTAAAAACTTTTGAAGACATTTCATTGCTTCTAACTTTCAAATAAATAATTTTCGTATTACGTTTTTAGAAAAAATCAGCATTGTGAAGATCTCATATTAAGTCTTCCATTTTTAGTTTTTAGGATATTAATTTATATATTATATTTATTATCATTGTTTATTAGGATCTAAATTTGTGTTCATGGTAGGCTAATCTATCTATTTTCGTAGTCAGCATTATCTTTCTGAAATTTTAATTTAAACACTATGTTTATAACCAAAAGGATAGTTATATGAAACTGAATAAAATTGATTTTCCTGCATCTGGTTTTAAAGTACACTTTAAATAATTTACATTGGGAAGACGAAAGCTTAAATTCAAGCAACTGACAAGTATAAGCTGAAAAGTTAGGTATTATTTATGAATCAGTGCATGTGTTTGCATAATTTAGTATTTTGATAATTGCTTACGTATTTTAAACATTATATTCTTTTTATTTAAGAGCAATTCATTTAATTTTTTAAAAAATAATAACATTAATTCAACTTTGTCCTCAAATATTCATCTAGTGTACTATACAGATTTTCATTAGCACTCATTTCGTAATACCTTCGATATGACATCGTCTGATATTTCTTTAATGTTACCCAATTAGGTGTCTTAATACTGATCTCATTAGTTTTAAAATTAATAAACATATTATCCTACATGAATTATTTTGGGAATAAGTATCAATGTATATATTTTAATTATAATGAGTGAAAGCTTTTGATCTTTCACTTAAAATATTTTTTTGATTCTTTCCTATCTAGTACATATATTACTGTTCATTGGTAACTAATGTTAGGACGAAATTTAACCTTTTAGAAATAAAGAATTTGAACAAAATGGAAAGTCTAAATAGGCAGGCACTTAATTGCTAGCGGTATATCTTGAATTGAAATTGGAATACTTAATTACTAAAACGTATAAATGGAACCTATTATTAAACTATATATTACGTGACTAAACTCGTATTTCCGAGGAGCTGTTACAAATGCCTTATGTAAAGAAGTCAGCAGCTGGGGCTAATGTATATGTATGTCGGTACCTTCAGTGGAAACTGGGTTTAGAAACGAATTACTTAATATTATTAATCAAAGGGGAGAAAGGAAAATCATTTTTAAAAAGATCATCAATATTCCTAGCAAACGAATATTCTGCAGTCTTGGCGAATGTGATCAGTAGTTATTGTAGAAAGAAAATCCAGGAATAAATACATTAAAAGTAAATAAAATGTTATACTTCCGCAAAAGACAATAATCCTTCATGCCTAGGGTTTCAGAATGCTGTGTTATCAAGTGCTAAGCAATGCAAGATCATCAATTTTGTATGCACGGGGTAGCCATAGGAAAACCTCCTGATATATGAACCTGTCACAATCTATGTTCTTGGCCAATCGAAATGTAATTACATATATTGTTATTAGCAGGTATGTGCGAGAGATTGTGAGGATTTAAAGCAATAGAGCACTCACGGTTTCGGTTTCAGTAAACATAATTTGAAATTTCGAATGGCAGCACCCACGTTTTTTCTACGCAAATAGATCAACGCATCAAAAACCTTATAAATGGCTTTGGAACAATAAACGTATGACGAAAAGTGTTGGAGGAAACCCTTTGCAAAGTAGAGCATTTTAAAGGACCAGTGACAACAGAAGAGAGGATAGGGGGAAACTTTTATTGAAATCACAAGTTTCCATCATGTATAATGTTTTTAAATAGATCCATCTCCCGTAACTTTGAAGTTTTGTGGACACTGCGAACTCACTCCGATGGATTTCGAAATCTAAGGTGTATAAATCAAATGCACAAGATTTGTCAGAACTGAAGGATCCCATAAATCTTTAAGTTATACAGATTACTCCTGCAATGTTACTTCCCTCGTTGTTGTCAACAATCTCCTGCATGCAGTGCCCTATCGTCTGATAATGTGGACACTTTGAAAACTTGCAATTCTAATAAGTATTTTCTCTGACAAATATGTACACGAAAAAAGTGGGTGTTGCCATTCGAAAATTCCAAAATGTTTTCAGTGTAAGCTTAGCCGTGAGAGCTTTGTTTAAAATCATCATAATTTTAAACGTGGGTCGATAAAATGAGTATTAAGTTCGCTTGGGGACTAAACACCGCGGGTCCTGCGACAAGCTGACCACTTTTCCAGGTATATGCACGTGCAGCCCGGGCTCCATGGTGAAGAAAGCATGTATCAGGGCATTGCAGTCCATGACTCACTAAAGGCTGTTGTGCCACTTAGTTAAGTATAGAATATTTGTTCATGTGAAAAATAAAAATTATGTCCTAACCATGAAGCCAGTTGTGATTTGCAAGTTTTGAAGCAACAGTCTTTTGGGCTATGACTCAAGAGTGAACTGGATTTTATCTTGATCAAAACCATAATTCCACACGCTTTCATATATATATATGTGTGTGTGTAATTAAAAAAAAAACTTAAAATTTATAAATTAGAAGTTTAGAAGTAATAGATTACACCATCCTGGAAAAATTCTTGAAATCTTTTTAATCTTTTTCTTTTAATTTATAAATTATTTTAAGTTTTTGTTTAGTTAAATCTTAAGCATCTTTAATGTTTGATCTTAAAGTACACTTGTATATAACAGAATCTTCATGTTGTAGTGTATATATTAAACTGAATATGATTAATTTAATTTTTTAAATTTAATTTTATTGTTGTGTAAAAGCTGTCTTTTCTATTCCATATAAACTAAACTAACTCCTACAATGAACTTGGCGAAATCTCCCACAGGTGTAAATGAAATATCAGCACAGAAAAAGGGTAAAATCAATTCCAACTAATAACGAAAGGCACGATCTTCTTGCTTTACAATAACATCGTCAACACGCCGTGAAACTTAACGTAAAATATAAATCAATTCAAATCTAATTAGAATAGGGATGGATTAGCATGCTAAATATGCCTAACTTAGGTTGACTCACCACAACCTAACAGGCGTGACAATTATCCAAAATAGCCGAGGGGTATACTAGCGTAACAGCGAGATAACAAGGAAAAGTGGGCTGGCTTGCAAAACCCCGCTTTGAATAAACTCAGATAGTCACCCGTTTACTCACTTTACTTAACTTTAAATTTGCATCCTGGTGAGGGGAAGATGAGGAGTTTGGGAAAGGTATCAAAGTTAAAATAATTCGTTACTCAAAACAAGGGAAACCCTAGAGTTGAATAAATATAATTCGAATATCCGCGTATTTTATATTAACAGTTTTTTTCTTAATTTTTTTTTTTTAAGTTTATGAAGTTGAAGGCCATTATGATTACAATTTGCAACAGCAATTAGTTGGTTAAAACTTTCGGCTCATCAGTACCCATTCATTTATTTGGCCACTCGCAGATAGACATTTTGAATTGTGACAGCTTCATTTCCATCTGAGCGGCCAGGGTTCTCGCTTAGAAAGCACACATTTCCCAAAACTACTCTGAGAACAAATTATTTTTTGATTTTAATGTAAAACCTCTCCTGATATTTCATACCTGGATTTGTTTTCTTTTGATATATTGCCTTAATTGCTTTGACCTATTTTAATATGCACTTATATATACGTTTTTACAGATATCACAAAAAATATTTTAGGCCGTACATATACGGCCTTGCCGCTTAGAGGGTTCGTTCATACATATGATCGAATTTTTCCCTTTTAATACATTCCATAGTTTCATAACTTTAAAATGTCGTTGCTGAATTATTAGAAAAAGAACTTTATTATTTATTAAAGGATTTTATTTAGTTCACTATGATTGATTGTAGGATTTACAAGTTTTCTTTTTTTTTTTTTTTCCAAAAACGTTTTTCTTCGTGATGTTTTCGGTAACAATAGGTTAGCTTTGCAATCAGTAACGGCAACACATATTTTGCCTTTGTATAGAACTTAGCTCGAAAGTCATTGATTAATAAAGCAGTCACAGAATAATAAATTCCAGAGAAGCCAGTTCATATATTGCCAAATGTCAAATGTGAAAAATAACCAAGCCTTCTGTTTAGATCGTGCCAACCAGTTTTGAGTGTAGATTTATTGGATGTTTACTATGTTGGGGGATATAAAATGCTCCTGATAAAGGAAAAAATGGCTTAGTTTACTGTTAATACAACGGATAAGTACTCGAGATGGATGTGGTAAAAAATATGCATTTGACAATAAACAAATCAACGACAAAAGCAATGACAATGATAGTAGCAATATGATAATTTTGCACAAAGTGTATTAAATAATTATGCTACTGCATATATTTCTGACATGTTTTAAGCACGTCTTGAATAAGTTTGAAGTACTTGATTTTAGTATTTATTTTAATGGGGGTAGATCAAACGTTGTTGTCTGACTTTAAGCTTAAATATTTAAAAGCAAGTGAAATATATATACGTACAACGCATAAGTTTAAAAATGTTAATCAAGTTTACTTGTTAATTGAATTACTCTCTCCACCAATCTATTAATAATATTCTGAATTTTCTGAAATATATTTTTTCGGAGACATAAGTTTATTTGTTTCTTGATTTCAATTCACTTCTAGAAGCTACTTTTGCTGAGTAGATCAGTGTTTCCTGTGAAGCATCATAAAAATTACATTTAATGGTGTTAGAATAAGAGAAAGTAGGACAAAGAAAGTGTTTCATCTTCACTCACCTACTTTCATCGCAAAACATTACTTAAGCAATGTAGCTATATAAAGCATAATGGAAGAGTGCGCCATCTTGCTAAGATGGTATTTGTTAATACAAGTTTGGTTTTTTTTTTCAATGCAGACTTAAGTAGTTTCTTTAATGTAGCAAAAGAAGTTTCATTAATAATTTTTAATGTCTAAACTTTACGTACCGTACTCATGAATTATTAGTTACTTTAAAATATTTCTTTTTTCTAGTTTGTTTGTAAATTGTCTACTGTCTAGACACAATTAAAGAAAATATTAGTATTTAGGTTAAAATAACCCGTGGAGTAATGGTTATTAAAGAAGTCAAATAACAAGAATCGCTGCAATATTTACAAATATAAGGCTGTTTCTTGTTGCTTGACTTCTCCAATAAAAGATTAGTAGTTAACAAAATCTTTAAAAACTGTTAATTTTTAATTTCTTCTGACCGCTTAAGCCTAAACTGTAATGGCAACCTTTTATTCCTATTTATTACTAATAGCAAACTTTTACTCCTATTTATTTACTAATATTTAACCAGTTTGCATTTTGTAAGTATATTTAAGCAGTTCAACACTTTGAAAGCAGCCTTATGTATTTGAAGGAAATGGTCACTAACCCGCACCCCGCATGAGGCCTCCAAAGCAATTTTATACGGTCAGCGAAGATGAAAATATAATGGTCAGCTAAGGTTTTAATTATCTGAAGACCGAGTTTATTCTGTTTTCATTTTCATTTAAAACCGAATATGAATAATGCATCAGAAATTCTATAAATGTAGCTAATCAATTTACAAAGTGAAATAAAACTTATTCAAAGATTTGAAAACACGGCTTTGGTTAACTTTTATTCCTGCTTACCAGTCCCCCCCCGCCGGCGGTCTACGCAGAGAATTCTGTGAAGCTACTGTACCTAGGCGTACGGGGGGTATAAATATAGTGCGGTTTCAGAAGCGTGGCGGTTTCAGAACCCCAAAGGAAGATCGTTTCATACGGTTGGACTGAGGGAAGACTGGCCAGACTACTGAGGAGAAAAATGAAAATCCTATCAATTCTATCAACTTCGCCAAGCGGTTGGTCCGCCGGAGGGGGTGGTGGCGCTTTTGTGAGAAGAGAGGTAAGAAATCTTCACTCCGTTTAGTGTGGTTGGCCCATAGGAATAAGGATCTGAACACGTGTAGTACTGGCGGAAGCATTTAAACGACCAGTTTGATCTCCAGGTGTATATGTTCCTCGCATGGAGGTAGGAAAGGGAGGAGGGGCCATTCCGCGCTAGAAGTGAAGCACTGCTTTGAAGCTTGGGTCACCAGACGGGGCGTTCTTTGTTTACATTCAGAAGCTCGCTTGACAAGATTCTGATAGTATTTCGACACACGACAGTTCCATAAAAATCGAAAAAGGGACACTCTCGCATGAAAGAAACATTCATAGTGTGATGGATAATAGCAATTTGTATAGTTTACTGACATTTACGCAAAAATCACATCTTGGTTATTTTTCGATAACTAACAACAGCGATTTTGATTATGAATTTGTTTTATAAAATTCTAAGCTGTTGTACTACAAAAATATAGATTTTAAGAAAATTGCTAAAAGAGATCTGCCAAAATTTATTTTCTAGAAGATTTGAAAAGTTTGAAACTTGATGGCTAAATTTAAATATAAAATTATGTATGTTAAAATATTTGTAATTAGGCACATAGGTCAGATTAAGTTTTTATTAAATAGAGTAACGCATGCAATGGCTATCTGCCTAAAGAGAGAGATGCCATCGGGGAGGAATTTTGAAGAAAAACTGACCTTTGAGTGGGTATTAAAAATAATACTTATAATTTTCATTCAAATTATATTCATATATATTTTTTTATGTAAAACTTTCGGGTGTATGCTAAATTAGCGTAAATTACTTTACACGAAAAATATAGTGAATGCACAGAAATTAAAGTTTTGCACATGCCGGAAATGATAAATTATTTATACGGGTATTTATGCATGTGCTTGCAAAAAGCATGTATCTGCCTTTGACAAAATACTTAAATATTCATTAAATTATTTATAAATGTATTTGAAATGAAGAATTTATTCACTTATAAACAACTGTGAAAGTACTGTGAAGAAATCTAATGATTAAATGTATCTAATTTATAATGATTATAAATGTTATCTAAATATATAATAACCTTAATATTGAATTGTAAACAAAAATTGAAATCCTGTTGACAAATACGTTATAAAACTATTTAAGCAAGAATTGTTCGTATTGGAAAGCAATCTGTTAAAAGGTATTGTAAAGCAAATGCTATAAGATGCGCACTTAAGAACGTAATAGAGTTTTGGAATATGTATTGTTGAAATGAAAGGTAAAAAAAAAAAAAAAAAAAAAAAAAAAATCTGATAAGTATAATTAAAAGAATTATTCCCTTTACATTTTATAATAACTCAGTTACAAGTTTTAAATAATACTTAAAAAAAAAAAAAAAACTTATTTTATTCCCTTTCAGAAATGTTCAGAGAAAGTCAAATACTATTTAATACCTATTTAATTATTAGGAATTAGCGAAATACTTATTTAAAGTATTTCGCTAATTCCTAATAATTCTCTAATTTAAAATGAACCGAATAGAGCATTAATTATAAATTGACTTACATTTTTCGATTTAAAAGAAGCCAAAAAATCATGTCGTATTTAAGAAAGTATTTTAGGAAGAAGCTCTATAAATAGAAAAGAAATAATGCATAATTTAATTTTAATAATACAATAAACTCTGATCTTAATTTTTGTACCTTAACCGAATAAAATCGAATTACCTTAATTTTTTTTTTCTAATGTAATTAACGAAAACTTGTGAAAATATTTCATTCAAATTAAACCATTCTGAGAAAACTGTCCTGTGAAAAGTATAGCATTTAATTCCGTTCAGAATGAAATGTTGTTTAAAAATATGTTGTTTTCACATACTTAGGACTCTGAAGTGTTGTAGAAAAAGAAAATATATACATTTATATGTATATTTGCGACGTAATTACAAAATATTTACACCCGAACGCGTCAAATCCCATAGAACTCAATGGTAAATGACCCAATGTTTTGGTCACCACGTAGGGATCGCCGGTGCTTCAGAGCAGGGTACGGAGAAACTTGTTTAGGGCGACTCCTTCTTACTTCCTACCTCCATGGTTCCCCGCCACGGTGAAGCCTGGGAACTAGAAGTGGTAACCTCGCGGGACCAGGAGGTAGCCGAGGTTGTAGAGATATTCAAAGTATGTCATCTCGGATCGGAAGCCCAGGGTGGTAGCATACGTTAGCTTTTTCCTCTTGGGGAACGACGATTGACGACCCTCCCCTTGCCTAATATAGGGGCTCTCAGCTGGTTCTTGTTTGTGTAGGTTCTTATGACGGAGCAGGACGATAAATCTTTTATTCCTACTTGTCAAAAAATAAATATGTTCAGTTACAAGTTTTTTGCACTAAGAATAACCGCTTTGTTTAGGAATGCATTTATATATGAAGAGATTTTTTGCAAAATTGAAAATTAGTAAGAACATCCGATTAGCCGATGACCATTCACAATCTGTGATGAAGGTAATTTCTGCCTTAGGCAGCAAACAGGATAGAAACCCCATCCAGTGACAAGCTGTAGTCAGAAATAAAAAAAGAAGTTTCTAATTATTTACATACAAACGAACGTATTTTTACTTTCTTATACGAAGTGAAGGAGGTATTGTAATCGCAAAAATTTTAGGTATCATATATCGACGAAAATATCCATTTGAGCTATGATTTTGTCAAAAAGGAATGCAAATTGGATTTAAAATTAATTCAAAAGAGATTTGTTCTTGACGTCTGTACGTACGTACGTACGTATGTCTGTGTCTCGCATAACTTAATGAGTAGCCGTAGAACGTTGAAATTTTATATATGGGACTGCTATAACATATAGTTGGACACATCCCGTTTTCATTGAAATCGTCTGCACCAACCCTATACATATATTCCCCCTCTGGTACCTGGCTCTGTGAGCTTAGTTTTCATATTTTTATATGTTGGTAAATTGTGCGTTTTTTGCTTTAAAAGGGAATGAATTACGTGGTTTTTATGCTCCGATTAAGGTGTTTATGCCTTTAATTTATCTTCATGCAATGGTTGTAGGATTATCAACAATTTAAAAATTTAAATGGCGAGCTAAGTCTAATGAACCCCCATTTGTTTACATGTGAAACTCAGTAGAATACTGAATTCAGTTTCTGCACTTTGAATGTTTTTTGCCGAATGGGATTAAAAGTAAACTTTCAGTTTTGCACACCGCAAAAAATCTCTTTTCTCAAAAACTGTAATTTTAATTGTACTTTTCGCTCAATTCAGAAGGTAGCAAGTATTTTAAAATAGAATAAAGTTAGCTTAATGGCGTTTCAAGCTTACTTAACGCTCAAGCAAGCTCTGATCGTAAAAAATGGCGTGAACAAGCTTAATGGCTAGAAGTGCTAAATGTCATATAAACCTAATCACTAGTAAATCAACAACGTAGCTTTCAGGCGGGCAGAATGCACTCTCTCTAAATTCACTTTCCAAAACCTTCCCTTAACAACTTTTTTCTACCTCATTAGAATACATGTGCGCTACTTCATTTATATTCTGGCAACAAAGAGTGGGTTGAAAGAGAGAGTAATCGAAAAGTTACTTCGAAATAAAATTAACTTTTAAATAACTTAAATAAATCCCCACAATCTAAATTTAAATTTTACAAATATCGCTATTTCCTTTCTAAATTTCATTAATTTTATGTCCAGAATTTTAATACAGGGTGTTTATAAAGTCCCGGACCCAATTTGATGTTTAATAACTCATAATATAATGAAGATATAAACAAACTTATAGCATTTATTGATGGAATAAATTATATAATTTCATTTTCAGGTTTGAATATCTTTACTTTTGTAAATATCGTCTGCGATTGGGGCTAATTTCAGATAATTTCATTTTCCAGTCTAAATATCTATACTTTTCTAAATATCGTCTGCTTATTAATTGCATTTTTCTTTATTTTGGTTTTGGCAACTATTGCAGTTTTATGTTTACTTTTGATGTGTTTGTTCTAGTACTTTTGTATGTGATGTTTTATTCGACCGGGTATTAAGGAGAATGCATACACCACAAGAGAAAGCACAGATTTTATGGTGGTTCATAGAAACGAAATTCATAATGCAAATACTGTGAAATTGCAGAAGAATTTACCAAAAAGATCCTCCATCCAAAGCAGTATCTTGCGGTGGAAAAACTTTTTTCTAGAAACTGGAGGTATCGCAGATAAGAAACGTTCCGGACGTCCCTGCATAAGTGATTTTGATGTTGAGCGTGCCAGAGAGACATTTCTACACAATTATAGAAGATCTGTGAGATCAGAGGCAAGATAATTGGATATACCAATTTTGACGGTGTACAAAGTTATTAAGAAACAAATTAAGACTGCATGCATACAAATTTCAAATTGTTCAAGTTTTGGAACCGGACGATAGGCCTGACTTTTGCCACAGATATGCTAAGGAGGATAGAAGATGCTGCTGAATTTCTGAAGCGCATAATGTTCTCCGATGAAGCATCCTTATGCTAATTAACTTAATAGAAAAGTGGTGGTGGCCACGTCCTCCGTCACTATCTCACTATCTTTCTGGCATTGTTAATCGCTATAATGTGCGCATATGGGGATCTGAAAACCCCCATGAATACCGTGAGGCACAAAAGGATTCCCCAAAGGTTAATGCGTGGTGTGGACTAATGTACAACAAATGGTGCACCACCTCATTGGGGTACCATCGTTCGTAGTTCTTTGAATGACCATTTTACAGGAAAATGGATTGGGCGGGGAGGTCCAATTCTTTGGCCACTCAGATCACCTGATACAACGCCGCTGGACTTTTTCCTTTGGGGATTTATAAAGGACAACGTTTACAGGAGGAGAGTGTCGAACATGGATGACCTAAAAGCCAGAATTACAACCGCAATATCCTCTGTGGATGCCGATGTGCTTGCCGGTACCTGGCGTGAAATTGAATATCGACTTGATATTCTTCGTGCGACGAAGGGGGCACACGTGGAAGTTCATTGACAAGGATCATGAAACTCTTTGAGTCTATCTAACCATTTATGTTATTAATTTTAATCTATCTTTATTATTTTATGAGTTATTAAACATCAAAATGGGTCCGGGACTTTATAATTACCCTGTAGTTTCAGTAGATATTTCGCTTTAAATGTACTAAAACCACTTTCAAACCATTTTCTTCTCACTGCGCCGTGAAAAGAGAGTCCGCGCCAGGCTCATTGCGGAACTGGGTCTCCTATTAAGTTACGACATACGACATTTGTGGAATGCGTTGTTTATAATATTCGCAGTTAGTATGGGATCTAAGAGAAACGGTCTGTTGGAATTCCACTTTTTCAAGTTGAAAGGAGAGACGCTTGTGTTATTCTTGTCAGGAATAATTTTGATTCTATCCTTGACCAGATACGGTTTAATATAAGATTACGTCTTGTTCGATTTTTTGTATACATTTATGAATGAATTACAGAATTTAATGTTAAATTTTTCATGTGAAATACTGTTTTTCAACTCAAATATGCAATAAGGCAAATTATTAATATTTTCATTGCTTAAAAATTATGCATTAAAAAGAAGCCACACTTCTGAAAAAGGAAATATTTGCTTATTAATAAAATTTTTTCATCTAAACCTAATTTAAATATATATATATAAGTTTTTTAGTTAATTAACACTTGATTATAATGCAAGAAATGCTGGAGAATTACATTAACTGAGTTCTTGCAACTTCTAGTTTACTTCGAATTTAAAATTTATCTTTACGTACATAAAAAAGACATTTTCTGAAGTAACCAATAATTTTTCAAAGGACAGGTAAAAGGAAAAAAAAATTAAATAAAAATTAAAAAAAATCTGAAAGTTTTTAGATTTTAAATTACGCGCAAAGTAGCATTTATTTAGCGTTTTGTGGCTTAACTTTATTTATTAAATATCATGCTGTTCGCACTTAAACCATAAAATTCAGTTCAACAGCAACATCGCAAAATAATTTTTAAATGAGCATATCTTTAGAATTTTTGGATACGAAGTCTCGCGCGCTGGAGATACAATTTTTTTCCATAGAGGGTTGCCAATCCTCGCTTTGAAATCGCTGAGTTTGTTAATCAAAAATTCTTTAATGTCTGACAAAATATGAAACCGATAATAAAACAAATTCCAAATTATTGCTTCCAGGTGCCCAAATTCGGTGGAGGATTACGTTATTCAAAATTTGATGGCTCTAAATACCGTTTTTTTTGTCACAATGCGAGAAACATGCATATATTTATGCAGATTCTTAATTATTTAACTTCTTTAAATATAATACAGGACATTTCGTTTCCTTATGTGGTTTACTTGTTTCCCCAATAGGGCCTATTAATCTTGAAATGGGATTTCGAGGGGCTATACTATAAACAGTGGTTCATTTTTCAAATTATTGACACCGAATATTACTGCCTTGTATTATTTTTAAAGGAATTTAATAATAAAAATTTTGCGTGTAACTATGTACGTTCCTCGCAACGTGAAAAACCGACGGTACCGAGAACCATTCATTTTTTAATAAAGTATTCATCCCCCGAACATGTACTCTCGGAAGCCCGAATTTTGAATTTTATATTTAATATTTTGTACAGTTTTAATGAATTTTTTATTAACAAGGCTCAACGATTTGAAAGCGAGAAGTGGCAACACTGTATGGAATAAAACGTTTCTATCTCCAGCGCGCGAGAATATCTATCGCAATGTCTAAATGTATGTTCGTTTTAAATACTGTCATTTTGCTGAATAATTGAATTTCATGAGGTGCAAGTGCAAAGAACTTTATTTTTAATAAATAAAGTTAACAAAAGAAACGCTAATAATAAAAAGACAATAAAAATTTACAAGCTGCCTTATTACGAAAACTGAACATTGATATAATGAACTGTGCAAAGTCTGAAAGAACAGAAAAATATATACCAGCATTTAACACTGAATCGAGAATGCTTCTTATAAACTTTTCTTAATTTTTCTGTTGAAGTGTATATGACGTCAGTGCGAAGAAAACGATGCTTAACAATAAAGTTAAAATGACAAAAAAGAAATGGGTTAGCTGGAGTGAGTGAGACAGCAGACTGCTAGATTGTGAGTTCGGTGAGAGCGGGATGAACTTTAACAAATCCTCCTGGGCGATCGTTAGCATCTAAAACTTTATGATTTTTTTAAATATTTTTTTCAAATTTGTAACTCTTTTTTATACGTTTCAACACGAAAACATTTTTTATTCACGTGGAACATCCCATTGCTGTATTGCTTAAATCATTCAAATGCATGTAATGATAATATACGTGGCCTGTTTCATGAACTAACGAATTGTATCTAAAAACGTTCTTCTAAAAGTTTCTTCTCATTAATTAATTTATCACTAGTAGTCTAATGACGTACGTCAACTTGCTAACAACGACGTCAGACACAATCAGAAAATGGAAATTATAAAAATATACATGCTATATATGCACATTCTTCTGAATATATGGGAGCTGGAATATCGAAAGAACAAAGCGGCATTTAAAATACTAGCTTAGAAGTGTAATTATTTCATAATATATTCTTGTAATATTTGGTCACAAGCATTAGGAAAATTGTTTATACATGAAAAACTATTAGGGGCATTCAGTTGAAAAGGTACGAATCGACAATATGGATATATTGAATTCTTTATTCACGAGTAATCACCAGGCCAATTATTCGCTGTATCACGAGCCGAAGGATTCCGTTTTCCCAGAATTCCTGTAGCTGTGGCAAAAGCCAGTCCTCCTCTGTGTCTTTCAAGTCTTTGTCCGAATTGAAGAGATTTTCTTTGAGATGTTACTTCTCACTAAGTCGTTCACCTTGTGGATGAGTTCGGCCATGATTACCTTGTTTGCCTGGCCAGGTCTAGGGTCATCATTCAAACACTACAGGCCTTCAAGAATACTGGCACTCCACTTTCTCACTGACGTGTCAAACACGCAGTCTGCCCCGTAGAAGGCTACCATTTAGCGATGGATATCGGCCGATTTTTATCCCCTTCCAAAGTCAGAAATCTGATAAAACTTTGCTGCTCCACAATCGTCGAATTTTGCAATGTGGAGGTCAAGATGTCATCACACGCACTGTCCCATCAATTGGATGGAACACATAATTGCCTGCTTCATTACGGTGGTGCATGGGCGGGCGCCTGTGCATGTGCACAACCAGTCAACATTCTCGTCCTTAGATGTCTCACTACGTTATGCCAAAGCGGCGTAATCAAACTACAGAAGGTTTAGTATTACGAGGTTTCGTACCCTTTCATTTGAAAACCCCTTATATAAAACGGGTGCAATAAAAATTAGACAATAATAAGGAAATGTATAACATAATAAAATCTATTTGATACTGACAGAACGTTCTGAGACGTAATTAAGATTTGACTTGTCTCGTTTTATAACATGGTGTTATATATGAAGAATGACTAACGAAAACGTGCTATGGAAAATTGTTGCATTTCTTATCAACCGAATCGAATTCATTTTAACCTAAAATTGTGAAAAATATTAATTCTATTACGTGATTATTTATCTGTAACTGCAGTTGCAGATGACTGGTCCCATAATCTGCTCTGAGATACGTAAATGAGAATCTTTGTCATTTTTCGAACAGTTTTCGTATCATTATTTCCTCGAGAATAGTACCTGAATGAGGCAATAATAGTAATTACCATAATTGGGAGCAGACGACATTTTTAATCTTAATAAGAAAAGTACTTTTTCTTCCCAGCATTAAGAAAATACAATTGTTTTAAACTATTATGCTGTCCTTTGTTAACATGAGATGCTTTTCTTCTAAAATATTTACATTAGCTAGTTAGCAGAAAAAAATATCCCTTCATTATGGCTGAAGTATAATAGGAGCGCTTCTTTCAAAATAACAAGAATAATTTTTTCTGTTTTCTTTGTTTGCTGCATTTATTTGTTTTTGTTATTAGAGAAAATGGTTTAGAATCCTACGAGCACATGCGAGTTTTCTAAGTATAAGAATTACAATTTTAAGGCGAATGATATTCAAACAGAAAAGAGTATAGCATTATGCTGTCTATTCACATATACTCTTTATGTGCATTTCTAGTGTACCGTTACCTAGAATTAAGTGGGGAATTTTTTACATTGAGGGCAGCACAATTTTGAAAAATTGAAATACAAGTTGTTATATTCATTAATCTTTAACAAATTAAATGGAAAATATGTAAAAATCTTGCAAAATTCGTGAATATCTTACAAAATTAATTTGTTTACTTTTAAGGCTTAAAAAGAAATTTCTACCGAAATAAAATGTTTTTTCATAATTCTCAGGGTGCAGCTACAAAAGCCTCTACAGAAGCTCTTCGTACATTTTCAGACGACGTTTTATTTACAGAAATATTTCCCGCAAATCTTTGTGTTCTAAATGTTCCATTTGATAACTCTTATTCTTCATCAACTTTCTATACCGTAATTTCAAAGACAGTAAAGCCTTTTCTAGTATCGAAAAAGGCATTTTATCTCCTTCCTTTTCAGCAGCTTACCAGAGTCTAAGGAAGGTTGTAGGTCGACGTTTAAACAATTCGCTTTTTAAGAGTACAAATATCCGTGGATGATAAATCAGGAGATTTAGTACGGATATGAGTGAAGGATAACGCTTTGATATCTGTTTCTTGTTCCAGTTTTTCCAGTAAATTAACAGTGGATTATGATGTATGGCTGCTTGCTTTTTCTTGAAACAGTTCTATTGGCTGATGGTGCTGCGGGTAAATAGAAATTATTTCGTATTTAAAAATTAGATATAAAATATTTTCCTGATTATATGTGGAGTTGATCTTAACATTTTTCTCCATTCTCTTTATTTTTAACTTACCGTTATATAAAAAATAGCAATAGTCATAAATCCTTTAAAAACTTTCTTTAGGTTATTTGAAACATGTTTTAAGGATTTTTTCCTCCTCTTTAAAGATAATAAATGGATACCTATCTATTCCAGTCATTCAAATATATCCAAGATTCATCTGTTGTGATAACGTTTCCGATTTTTATCCGGACAAATGTTCCTCATAAAGAATTCTGCTCCGCTCTCTGAGTTCGGTGATATGTCGTGGAGAAAAACGATTCACATTCTATTTTTTTGCCTGTTTAAGTTTTAAATTAGTATTAATCACTTTGCTTACAGTTGCAACTGAGCACTTTAATAATTTTGCGACTGTCCTTTGACTTGGTAGATTTTCTTTTAACATTAAACCTTTGCAACATTAGAAACATTCCGTTTTTTCTTTGGATATAATATCTGGTCCAATTTCTCCACTTGAAGTCATATTTTGATTTTCTTCTTTTCTTTTTGACAATATTACCCAGCGTAGCTTTAGATATCGAAACACCATGGCTTTCACAGATTTTTTAACATGCGACATGCGACGGAGGACGTGGGCACCACCCCTCTACCAATATGGTTAATCGGTACAGCGCCACGTCCAATTTTATCTACTGCCTAGATACATGATATATAAGAACATACGGTGGTGCTACAGATAGACTGTGCAGAAGATACATATATATTCAAATGCCTAAATACATCTTACGTAGGAACATGGGGTGCATGAGATGTGTAAGAGGACATTCATAAAAACATATCTAAGGTGACACACATTGGGTGACGTACACATAGTTATGAATATAAGGTGTATAGGTGCAGAATGAGTTACATGTTACAGGATGTTGCGAGATATATGATACAAGATGCTGTAGATACAGATATATGCAGATGCCAAGATACATGATACGAGGTGCAGAGTGATGTGAGTGCCAGGATACATGGTAGAAGGTGCGAAATAAGATGCATGATACAGGGTTATGCGGGATATATGTTACAATATGCAGAAGATACAAATATTGGCAGATGCCAGGATGCACGATACGTAGAACATAAGGTGCAGTAGATACGTCAGGTGACAAATATAAGGATATGCATAAGGTGACAGACATACACATACTTAATAAAAGAAATTTAAAAATAGGCGACATATTATAGGATGATACGAGATATATGATACATATTACATTATGATACGAGAAATATGACATGCAATACAGGATGATATGAGATATTTGTTAAAACATAATGGGTTACATTTTATAACATAGGTTACGTATTGCAGGATGTTGCAAGATATATGATACCAGGTGCAGAAGATACTAATATAGGCAGATACCAAGATACATGATATATAATACATATTAAAGACTGATACGATATATATGACACATATTACAGGATGATACGAGATATTTGTTAAAACATCCAAGGTTACAAAGCAGACACGAATAATTTTCTTCGGAAAGAACACAAACCTAGCCTTACATCAATATTATCAGTGGGGATATGAGGTAAGCGTATGGCTTTGATACCCGTTTCTTGTTCTATTTTTTACAAGAAATTAACAGTGGATTTTGACATGTGGCTACTTTCTTTGTCTTGATGCAATGCTACTGATTGATGGCACTGTAAGTAAAAAGAAGATATTTCTCTTTTGAAATTGGGTTCAAAATATGTTCCTGATAATATATGGAATTGATTTTAATAGTTTTCTGAACTCTCTTTAATTTTTATTTGCTGTTATATTAAAAATCACCAACAAACCTAAATCCCTCTGAAAATCTTTTTCAAATTCTTTGAATCAGGTTTTAAGATTTTTTTTCTTATCTTTGATAATAGTAAATGGATCTCTTTTTATTCGGTCCTTTAAATATACCCAAGATTCATCTATCGTGACAACATTTTTCCGTTTTTGTCCGAATAATTGTTCCTCATATAGAAATATTCAGCGTCTTCTGGTTTCGTCGATACTTCTTGGAAAACGATGATGATGACGAAAACGAAAATGATTATATAACTGCCCTTTGACTTCTCGGATTTTCTTTAAACAATAAATTTGTCACCGTTGTACCATTCGAAACATTCTGATTTGTGTTTTGAACAATATTTCTCTTTGAAGCCAAATTTTAAGTTTTTCTTATTGACACTATTATCTATCGTTGCTTTAGATATTGAAAAATTACGGCTTTCAGAGAACGTTTTAATGACTAGTTACAAATAATTTTCTTCTAAAAGAGCACAAACATAACCTTCCGTCCTTTCAAGCAGGCGATTTATTTTAGCAAAACATATTATTCTAAAAATGTGAGAAAAACCCTTGTATATATCGACAAATAATAAATAATTTGTATATATAATAAAATAGTATGAATAAAGTTATACTACATATTAATACTTCAGCTAGCTCCAAACATTATTGATTAATGATATCGTACTGAAATTTCCATATAAGCATTCGGAACTTCTGGATTTAACTTATTAGCGAATTATGAACTGTAATTGATTGGAAATTTTGCTTTTGAGAGGGAATATGAAAATTAAAATCTCTTATAATTTTGAAAGCATTTAAACGTCTCACAAAATTTAATAAATAATAACTCCAATAATATTTGAAAGTTACTTTGTAACTGTTTTTATCCATAATTAATGTTAAAATAATATTCTCCATATTTATTTTGTTAAAATTTGATAACTGTATGTAAAATCATTATTCGAGAAAATAAATCCTTTTCATACCGTACAATATCATTGAACATTCATTCGTTTTTGTAGAGCAAGCAAATGCAATATGAGATATGTCCGCCATTGCAGACTGCTTTCAATCTGTTGCTACAGTGATAAGAAGTATATAGTAGTTTCAGAATCCTCAGTATAATCATGTCCATTTTTTTTTCAATTTTTTTGATTGTTTGAATACCAAACGAGCAATAAAATTACAAAATCAGCACAGTTTCATAAAATAAGTTTCAGAAACCAGAATTCAAGAAATTAAAAACTAAAAATATTTATATTGCCCATATTTTTAACTTTGCTCACCGAAAAATCTGCCTCCTTGTCTACTGCTCGAATTGCTTGTTTTTGCGTAGAAACTGTAATTTTAATTGTAAAAATTGTTTCTTTAATTGTTTTAACTGTATTTGGTGTTATATGTTTTTCTATATATTTCAAATTTTAATGAAAACATTTTGAAATTTTATGTATTTTTGCCTTGCCGCGAAGTGAGAACTGAATTAGTTCAATGAGAAATATATCTCTAATGAAATTCGAGGAAATAAGTTGAAATGCAGGAAGAAATGCGTATAATTTAATATCTCATAGAAGGAAGTCATGTGATGTATACATCAGATGTTTTTATTAAAATGTAGATACATATATTGACTTTAAATTCGTATTTAATTAAAATGAAGTTCATGAAAACAATTTAGAAAGAAAAACGATGTGTTGAAAGAAAATTCAAAAAAATGGTTTGGTATTTTTTGTTGTAAATTATTATAGTTATTCCATGAAGTGGTATAATGTAGGTACATACGGAAAATATCTGCTTAAAAATAAATGTACTCATTGAAATAAACTGAAAATTTATATTTAACTATGTAAGTTATTCTCTCCCTCTTTTCCTTCGTGGTGTGAAACTGGAAGCACATATGAGTCTCGTGTTCGGGAGGTCCTGCGTTGAAATCTCCGTTAGGGCACGGGAAAATTTTTTATGTTCCAGCATCGATACAATTTAAAGACTGTAACTAAATAAAAATGCATGAAACATTAAATAGTATATTAATACAGCATAAGTTTCGGCACATACTTAAAATATGCGCTTTTTTGAGAGAGTAATTTATTAATTTTCTGCGACAGGATGTCTTCCAGAGATGCTGGATCATTTTAAAAAGACGAATATATAGTCTTAATCCTCCTGTGACGCGTCGAAAAATGAAAGTTGAAGCGGAAGTCCATGTTTAATGGATACATGTTTTGTAGTTTCTATCGAGTGGATCGCAAAATCCGTTTCCTAATGCTGCTTTCAAAACAAAGTTTTATGCATGTATCTCCCTTCCTCTCAAAGCTCCTGATCCATGATGGAAAGGGCCACATATACGGTACGAAAGAAGGAAAAAACAGAGCTGCAACGAATAGAAGGATAACAGCGGTTATGTTGTGAGGAAAAAATCCAGTTACAAAATTGAATCACATTTCAAGGTAGCCATAGATCTGAAGGCTGGAGCGGCGTTACAACTGATGCTGATGTTTCAGATTTGGCATTATGTATATTTAAAGTGGTATATATTTGGCCATGTTTTAAAAAATACAATAGGTTATAAAGAACAATCTAAGGTAATTTAAAATAAGATTCATACACTTCTGTACATAAATTACTATATTTTAAAACGGTAAAATATTCCATATTGTTATTTAGTTATTTTAGACTAGAAAGCCCGGCGATCATACGAAATGACCGCCGCTGTTCTAGATATTATAAATTGTAATTAAAGATATTTGTGCAAAGGTGTCTGCTAATTTAAGCTGAATTACCCAAGGCAGGCGGCGAGGACGCCCCTTTGCTTACTGCCACACGGGGTTTCCCCCTTCTACTTGCTTAATTGTTTAAAGTAGAAGGCAATGAAGGAAACCACTGGCGGTACATTGCTTAAGAGTCACCAATAGCTACATAAATAAAAGTGATTTAAATAATAAAATGTTAATTCACATGTCAAAGATCTCTTTGTTCACATCATTTCTTGTGTAGATCTTTCCATCATTTTTGAGCTCTCCTTGCAGAGGACCACCCATTATTTTAAATTTTACGTCCGTTCTTTCACAAACTCTTGAACAGGCAACATAAAGTTGACCGTGTCCAAATGCAGGCTCAGGTAAAAAAAGGCCAACACGTTTAAGCGTTTGGCCTTGAGACTTATGGATGGTCATAGCAAAGGCAAGTTTTACAGGAAATTGCCTACGTCTCAATTGAAACAGCAACCCTGTGCGGTGGCAACTTCACCCCATTGGCTAGTACAGTTACGCAAGCAACCAATAATCTATCGGCGACAAACAGACACTTAAGCCGCATATAATAAAGATATTTATTTATTTCATTTTATTTGTGTTTTCATCGTTGCCGGTTGCATATTTCCGAATTCTATTATATAGAGATGTTAAATTTATTTATTAAATGTTAAATGAACGTGCTCTTGTATTTTTAATTTTTTCGGCTTACGTTTCTCATAATATTCGTCACGCGCTGTACTTCACGGGGAATGAAACAATTTACAGTTACGCAAGCAACCAATAAACTATCGGCGACAAACACTTAGGTCGTTTATCTCTTTGTACACAACATTTCTTGTGTAGATCTTTAAATAATATAAATTACATTTTTCTGTTTACATTTAATATAAATTTTTCTGCTTACATTTAATATAAATTTTTCTGCTTACATTTAATATAAATTACATTTTCTGCTTACATTTAATATAAATTACATTTTTCTTTATAAATTACATTTGTCAAGAAGGAGTTAGAGGAAGAGACTTCTCGCTACCTTACTTCACGCGCGCTTTTTAGTCAGTTGCTGTCCGCCTTTAAAGCCAAAATTTAGTCCTCTTGATACTGAAGACGTATTGTAGATTTCCAGTATTCTGCGTACTACATACGTAAAGATTAAAAGGCCAATCTTCGCATTAAAGGTCTTAGTAAAGCATTTGAGTTTAGTTCTTACTTAATTTAGTTAGTTTGTAGTTCTTATTTTTTTTACATTTCAGACTTAAGTACTGGTTTTTGTATCCCGAAGTGCGGGAACAGCTGTAAACTGTGAAGAATAAAGGGTAGTTAAATTCTTCCCACTTGTGTTGTATCTTCTACACTTTCAGAAACATAGGTTTTAGTAAACTCCGTGTTCTTACTCAGGACTCCAGCATGTTTGCCAAAGTACAGTATAATCTCGATTATCCGCGGCCAGATTATGCGCGGAGCGAATTATCTGCGCCTGCTGCACAAAGTTTTTTTTTTTTTTTTTTTTTTTTTAACAAGCGTAAAGCAAAGAAAACAAAAATGTTCACAAAACTGAGCGAAACATTAAATTTGCTAAACATCGCGGTTATTTATAGCAAAAATATCCCAGGCCTTCTCGAAACCTTCCCATCTGATGAGTAAGTGATTTCTTACTCACCCTTGCAGTGCCCGCTCCACGGCCCCCTCTCGTCTTAATCTTACTGATACGTCTTACTTAATCTTACTGATTTTACAGTTATGCTTTTTTAATTACATAATACATTACAGTATTAAAACAATATGTTTTAATTTTTCTGTGCATCCTTGACGCCTTTCATAAGTACAAAGCTCTTCTCTGTTTTCATTAACAAAATGCATTTTAGGTTAGTTTTGAGTGATACACTAAAATATTAAGCGTTAGTTAAACATTTCCTCCTGTTTATCTTACGTTTTATTGTACATATACATTTTCAAAGTTGGAATAACTGTTTTCTCTTTTGCTATACCCGTTTTTAGCTTTTTTCGGATTATCCGCGATTTTTGTTATCCTCGGCGGTCGCGCCACCCAATTCCGCGGATAATCGGAGTGTACTATAGTTAGAAGAAATAGTAGTCCTCATAAAGTAACCACAGTTTTCAGTTATAGGTATATAAAGTCTTTCTGGTTTTACTGTTAAATATAAATTGGGTTATTAAAGCAGATATTACAAAAAATAATGCTGCGTTGAATCAACTTGGTACAATTACTTAATACAATTACATAAATTTGACTTTGGTAAACCAGTTTTTTGCACTCTAAAACTATATTCCGTGCTTTTATTCTGAAAATAAGAATTCTCTAAATTACAGTTTGAACATTAAATATTACAAGTTATTAAATGAATTCAGCATTACTTGAGAAACTTCCAGAAAATAAGCATCATACTAGAAGCCGCAAAATTCTGTATTCCTTTATGTTCTTTCTTTTAAACAATAAAACTATTTTACATATAATCATAAATAAAAAAACTGTGAAAGACACTTCATAATCAAAAAAAAAAAAAAATATTTTCTGTGTCCTTTCGTTGGACTGCGAAAAGCACAGTTAAAAATTACCAATTATCGAAACACAGGTTTTTTTTTTTTTTTTTTTTTTGCTTCATTTTGTAATACAGTATAAGCTATACTGTTACGAATTTTGTACATATGTAAATAAGTTTAGTAAAATTATATGTGAAATTGTAGTCCATTTTAAATAATGTAACTTGAAATGCTTAAAAGGGACGAACCTCTGCCGGAAAAATAAGATTACGGAATGAAGTCTATTTAACATTATAGAAATCCGTACACACGCAATAACATAACAACATATAAGATTTCGCAATAGATTGATGATAGCTTCATAAAATTTTTTTTTACCAAAAGAAACACTTCACAGTTCTGGAACTTTCCACAAAAATACTCGTGCAGCTCGTCTTAGTATCACAAAGCACAACAATAGTTATACTTCAAGCTCCTAAAAACGTTAAACACAATGCAGTACAAAGTGCGTCTAAAAGCCGAAGCTCTCATGGATACCTCAATACTCCGAAATCAGCTCTGAACTACCAACTTAGGGCTGATACTTCTCTGGTCTCATATAGGTTTCACACGGCCATCGAGAAATCTTTAGTACCTTTCATTTTTGGAAGGCATATTCTGAAAGGAATTAATGGAAGACATACATGGTTGAAGTTACATTTAAGGGCTGGACAGTTATTTACAGGACATGTAGACATACAGTTACATACAGAGACCAACTAGTTATTCAATTACAGTATTAATTAGTTATACAGTAACTGGACCGAAATGTCACCAAACGGTCGCCACGTGTGACGACTTTTAAGATTTCTTCCCAAATTTGGCGACAAAAATTAGTCGCTTGGCGATATCTCGCCAGATAAGCGAGATTGATATTTACTTAATGTTACGTAGACTCGTTCTGCGTAATCTTCTTTTTTACAATAGATTTATACCCTTCCTGTGCAGCAAGTTATAGGTAGGCTGGCAGTGGCGGTATTATGCCTTGGGGAACGTTCTCACGGGCGGCTGTGGGACCTTTAGTTATGGTAGAACAGGCCATGAAAGCTGCGGAATATCTGAACAAAAATGAAGTGAAAATCAGTCGCATCCTTACATGGCGTCTATCTTCCCAACTGGAAATGGAATCTTCCAGCAGGACAACACCCTCGAACAAGGCTCGAATTGAGTGGAGTGGCTCGAAGAGGATGAATTCCAGTCAATGTCCTTGCCACCTAACTCGTCGGACCTCAACCCGATAGAGCAGATTTGGGATTTCATAGATTGGCAGCTCAGAGCTCAAATACGACCATGTTGGACTATCTCGTGACCACTGCTTATGCAACGCGTTACTGAGTAGATGATCATAATGTTTTGGATCTTCAGTATATCGAAGCAGAAAAATATTTCGATAGATACCTATCACATAGCGCTAAAGCAATTTAAAATGATTTAAACCTGACAGCAAGTATTCTGCATACGCACCCTGGTCTAATCACCTTTAAGCGATAGACATGCAGTCTTTTTTCTTTTGATAACTTCGTGTCTTTAATGCGAAGTCTTCTTAAATGGTTTTCCTTTTTGCTATCTCAAGTGCTATTTTTAAAATATATTCTTAAATGCTGGTTATTTGAAGTGCTTGAATATGAAAATATATCCAATTTGTATAAAAGCTTTACACAGCAATAACTAGCATATATTTAATTATTAGACTTTATATAATTGGTTAAACTTATTTTTCTCATCGTATCTAAAGCAAAACGGTTTACATAAATTTACATGAGTCTATAAGAACTCGAAGATTTTTCGAATATCCAGACGTTTGTTTTCTTTAAAACTCTAATATTATCTTGTACATAAAATAGAAACCAATCAACTCATATTAAAAAAATGCTTTTTTCTGAAGAACGTTAAGTATATTTTGCACTTATCACTTAGAATTTAATAATGTTAAGCTTCGTAAGAACAGTTTCACATCATAAGAATCTTTCACTTTTTCTTTATGAAAAATTTATTTTGTGAAGCAAATAAATGTTCTGTAACTTCTTAGCTAATTTAATTTTATATTTAATCTTTGTAACTGACTAGCTTTTACTTTAATGTGGCTTAACGTAATTTGGTTTTAATTTATTACTTCGAAGTTGTCCATTGTTTTCAAGATTTTAAGAGCTAAAGGATTTGATATAAGTTGTAACTGTATTTCTAAATTGGCACCTGGTAATGATTAATCTCTTTTAATAACTTTAAAAGCGAAAAGCTATTGATTTTTTTACGTTTTCTATGTTACTTAAAGGTGCTTAAACTTAATCGTTTTGCTGATTTTTTGGAGAGATTTTTTTATCCTCCTTCCTGTAAAATTACTGAATCTATAGTTTCTGGTTTAGCTGGTATATTCGATAAGTAAAAATTTCAAAATTGCAACGAATTTGATAACTAGAAAATATGTCTGAACTCCAGAAAAGTTCGAAACCATTTTTCTAATTTAAATCTGTATCGAAATTCCAAAATTCTGGAATATTCTTATATCCATTTTCGAAGAGGAAACTTTGAATCAGAGTGACATTGTGTCGCAAAATGTATGAAGTACATCACGGGACAGTTCAAATTGGGGCCTGACTGCATAGCTAGCAATTTGTATGCTTTTACCCCTAAGCCATTGAAGTATAGGGGCCGACGTTTGGGGGATTTCTGTTTGTGACCATGGAAAAGAGGGACTAGCGATTGGAATAATGTTGTTTTCGAAAGTGTGAAAACATGGAGCCGTGACTTGCACTTTACTTCGGACCTTGTCCGGAGATCTTGGTGTCGCGATGGCAGAAGAAGAGAAGGTTTCAGACAAAATTATGGTAGACCCCCTTTTTGACGAATCGAAAAAGCACCAATATTTTCTATTGGAGGATGGTGTCTCTTTTTAGATTTACTTTATTGAAAGGTGATGAGTTCCTCGCCAGAGAAGAGTCGTCGTCGCCTGGCAGTTCACGAAGCCAAAGCAGAGGGTACTATATTTTGAACAGTGAGAAAGGAATAAAAGCCATGATGTGAACAGCGACGCTGGCTGGAAAAGGGAATTTCTATCTTGCACTTTTCTGACCAAATTTAATTTTGCATTTTTCTTCCTTAGATGCTTTGTATCGGAGATCCTTAAGATATGTTTCCGGTGAAGATATGTTTCCGGTCCTTTTGAGAAAGGAAATGTCACCCTGAACTTTCCCTTCAGAACGTATAAAATCCTTTTCTTACAAAAATATCTCTAAATTTTATCAACAAGGTTTAACCGGAGGATTGTCTGCAGATACTAATTTTAAACTGTAGGGAATTAAAAGTAACTAGTTGCAGTAAGATTACTTATAACTGATATGTTAAATTATAAATACGGTGTTTTGCAGTTGGTTTGAGTAGAAATTCTTAAGAAACGAAAAACGAAATAATTATATATATATGTAAGATATAATAAAATACGACGGTTGTTCATCCAAATAATTGGTAACCCCAAAATTGACTATTCTAAATTTGGTGTTCTTCCCCGTAAGTTCATCTTTTTTCCCAAATCTGAGACCTTTCCAAATTATATAACGCTGCTGACAAGAAGGATCTAAAACCAAGAATTAACCAACTGCAGCTCAATTATACTTATGCACCTACTAAGTATAAATACTTCTTCGCAAGCAACTACGGCATTCCTTTACCTAACTTCTGCATGAAAACATCTCTACGTTGCTATGTCCTCCTTTGTTCTTTATCTAAGATGATGCAATGTGTATAGAAAAATGATTGTAATTGTTCATGTTCAAAAAGTATATTGTCTATAAAGAAATGATTTTGATGTGTATAAAAATAAAGATGGTGATTCGCCGAAATTAGTTTTGTCAACGTTTCCACTAAGCCATGACGACTACGCTAAAATTCCAAAATTATTTAATCCTAAAAAATTTATTTATAAAAATGCATAAGTGAATGATTGTTGAAAAGCAGGAGACATACTTATCAAGGGGAAGTTGCCTCCAAACCTAACTCTTCAATCATTCAATTCGTGTTTCGTCATCCATGTAGGCAAGGGTAAAAGTCAAATCAAAAGTAATATCAAATGTGGTGAATTACTAAAAAGAAATTTAAACAAGTGGAATTTTGAGAAATGAGCAATTAAAAGACAAGAATTAAAATTTAAAAAATTAAAAAAATAAGAGTAGAAAACCAAAGTTTAGAAACTCTTGCCTACAGAAACTTCCCCTACACGAATTATGCATATAAATTAAAACGAAACTAGGCATTATCTATAAACACAATACATAAATAATTGCTAAAAAGGCAAGTAAATAGTAAGTTATAATTTAACTTACCAACTAGTTTGTTTTTGGAAGTTGGATACACACACACACACACACACACATATATATATGTGTGTGCGTGTGTAATTACAAAATTTTATTTTATTTGTAAGAGATAATAAGAATTCTTACCCCCCGCCGTGTGAGACGGAACTAACTTTCCGTGTATTGTGTTGTCAGCCAGTCATTTAATGTTGTTTTAATTAGTAAACCTGTATATTTTTGACTCTAGTGAGAACCTTAATAACATGTTGAAGAGCTGCATTTAAAATTATCTTTGCAAGCATATTTCTATGACAAATATTGTTTTTGTTCTGTTTTGAAACATAATAAAAAAAAGCTACTGTTGTGAACCACACGTATTACCTGTAAATCTCCTAAATGAAATTGGTACTTGCGGAACTTTAAAATTACTTAACGATCTAAATAAATATTAGTTTCCTTTTAACTGAAACAAAAATTTTCAGTTAGTAGTTTTAGGTTTTGAAAAATCATTTGCTTACCCTGGACTATTCGGCTATAGCTTTTAATTTTTCCACAATCCTGTACTTTATTTACGCTATAATGTTCGGACATTGCTCTCTTACTTATTTACTTTTGTTTGAATTGTATGGCCTCTTTATTAATGTTGCACACTATTCAGATAATATAACAGATAATAAATTATAGAATTCAGATAATAAATTATAGAATATAATTTCAATGAAATGAAAAAGTTACCACTTTTCTTTACGCAGTGCATCATAACAGGAAAAGATAGGAAATTCTTACAAGTATCCATTCTGTAGAATTTATTATTAGCAAAATAAAATCTATTTAAACGAAACTGTAATTAGGGTATTTTCCCTGAATTTGTGCTCGTGATTTTCCTGTTCTAAGGAGACAACCTTTGGAATATTTAAAACACGTCTTAACTTCTTCACATTCGGGATGGATCGGGTGATCCTTCCACCCTTTATCAACGATGGAAAATCAATAACACGAGTTCCAGATTTCTCAAGCAAGAAAATACTGTTGGCACGCAGCAAACTGTTCTATGATTGTACCAATAACTATGCGCATACATTATTTTTAAACTGCTAATTTAATTTTGAATAAATTTCTCTCTTGCTCATTCTTTTATTTAATATACTGTAATTTAAAGAAGCAAAAGCATTTTAAGTTTGCATTATATATTTTATTCTTTAATAAAACTGCTTTTGTTTTTTATATTAATTTTTATTCTGAGTCATGCAGGGCAAGATATCGTCAATTTGAGACGCCATTTTGGTTCCCATTGATCGGTCACCGGTCGATTTAGTCTTATCTAAATAAAAAATAATGCCGCATGAAATGAATTAAATCCTGCAAAGATTATTCGCAACAGAAAACTGTCTTTTTAATCTCTTGCACTACTGCTACTAAAATCCTGACTGTCGTCGTTTATGATTGTTGCTATTGTTGAATTTTTCAATTTTTGCTCTGATTTTTCATAATTATTGTTTAATTCATCTGAATTGCTTTATTTCTGCTCATTATATATTTCAAGGTAGGGATACGAAACTTCATTTACTACATTTTTGACTGTCAAAGTTTGGATCTATGCCTCCCTCCTCCCAGCATATCTTTGTGGTGTAACAGTTAGCACACTCGGCACATAATCGAGAGGTCCAGGTTCGAGTCCCGGCGAGGTCATTGCACATTTATCACTTCTCCAGCATCAAAATAACTTACTGAATCTACAATGGCCCCCGAACTATAAAACAAAGGTGGTGGATGATGATGCTTCACCCCCAGGATTTGGCAACTGGGTCCCCTAATACACAGTCTCCCTTTAAAATGGGGACTATATATAGTATTTTCTCATTCCTTCCAGCATGCCTTCGTGGTATAACGGTCAGCACACTCAGCGCGTATTCGAGAGGTCCAGGCTCGAGTCCTGGCAAGCGAATTGCACATTTTTGATCTTCCAGCATTAAAATTTAAATAGCCTAATAACTTTACAAGCTTAGCAAGAATTTGATTTAGCATTGTAAAGCATTCAAGTAAACCCTGTCCTGTAATTTTTATTTATTTATTTATTTTTTTTTTTTTTTACAGTTCAAATTTTTTTTAATCTTTTGTCTCGATTTTTCGAAGTTTTTCTTGCTCAACTATATATTGTTCTAATTCAGTCAGCTTATCTTTGGTTAGTTTAGTAAACTCTTGACGCCTTGTTAATTTTGGGAATGCGCAGATTTGCTAAATTAATAAAACTGCAAATTCAGATTCTCTCTTTGACATTTAAAAAATTTTTGAGGAAGATTCGTTGTTAAAATCCACTTTTACAGAAATGGTCATAAAATCTGTCTAATATAGGTGAATCGATGACCATCTCTATATTTGTAAACTTTTGTTGTCCTAAAACAAAAGACTTTGAATTTAAAATTACCGTTTCGCATTGAATTTGCTGATAGTATTGTAGAGGCATACAGTGTAAAAAGAAGCAGTACTTTAGGGTGTCGAATGGTGGTGGTGGTGGGGGGAAATTTTAAAATCCGATTTTTTTTTATTTCTACAGTTTCGTATTTCTTTATTCTGCAATTATAAAACCAACAGAGCAATTAACATCAAAATAGTAACTTCCAGGCTTGATCGCAACTATTTATGATAATTAAGCAAATAAGTTCCTTTTGGCGTTTTTATATTCCAAAGGGGGGTTAGCCCAGAAGGGCTGTTAGTTTCTAAACGGCATTTTGTGGTTAATCACTCAAATGCGATGCATCACTTTTCAAATTGTTGCCACAAAATATTATCGTCTGTATTATATTTAAAGAAACTAAATAATGAGGAAATCTGTATGAAGGTATGTATGTTTCTGCCAATGGTATAGCAATGTTAAAAAAAGAAACGGTGCCTAATGTCATAGAAATTTGAGTAACGTATTCCTCCACCCGAACATGAGCACCTGGAAGCCCGAATTCGGAATTTACTATTTTATATTTTGTAAAACTTCACTGAATTTTTGATTAAAAACTCAAAATTTCATACCGAGCAGCGGTAACAATGCAGGCAGTAAAACATTTTTATCACCAGCCCGCAAGACTATCTATCGTATATTCCAAATCTATGCTATTTTTAAATATTTTTAGCCCAAATTGGCGTTACTCCAATACTCTCGAAAAATGTATGTGTCTATGAATTTAAAAAGAAAAGAAGAGACCCATTTGGGCGCGATATAAAATATGAAAGCTTTCAGATTTTATTTTATTTATTTATTTTTGCTCCTCTTGGTGGCAAGATAAATATTTTTTTATGGAATATTAAAACAATAAGCAAATAGCGGGGGAAAAATCCCTTTTTCTAGAAATTCTTAATTTGTGAGGTTAAGGTATGTAAAAAAAATATTTTTGTCCTTATTTTAAAATCCTTCCCATTTATTAGAAGAATTACAAACTTTTAATGAATGCGACAGATTTAAACAAATCTTAAAACATATAAAAGCGGGTAGATCATTAATTTGTTTTATGCTTAAAGAAATTATGGAAATAACAACATCCTTTAATTGCATGTTCTTGTTATTAGCTTAAATGTCTAATGCTTTGTCAAGATGATCAATTCATTCCTTAATTAAGCCATTTAAGTAAGAATAGATTTTGAGCATTGTATTGCAGCTAAGGATGAGGAATATTATTTTAAATTATTCTTATTGCACTTCATAGCAATTAATTTAATGTCTTAGCTAAAAGTATTATTCATCAGAGTAAGTGATGCTTCATTTTAAATATCCATTCATCAAAACAAGCAAGATTAATTAAATTCTGTAAATGTACTATTCAGTGAAACTGAATGCTGATCATTGAATACGTATCGAATCAATGTGTATGGATTGCAACATTAAAAGTTCAGCATTTTGCAGTCACCTATGCTACATTTGAATCACCAAGAGAAAAGGTATTGCTAGGGAACCAGGAATTCACGGTTAAATTAAAATTCTTCTTCATGATGTATTCAACTTGGAATTACTGACAATTGTGTCAATAAATAAAAAAGCTGATGTGTTGTTCACCACATGAATTCCTTGTATGGAATATGAAATTATATGCATTTTTCTTGCCTTTCATTTAAACGTATTTACTCGAATTTCCGTAGAGATATATTTCTCACTCAATTAATTTCAGTTTTCACCTCGCAAGGCAAACATACAAGGCAAAAATACATAAAAACTCAAAATATCTTCATTAAAAATTTAAAGATATAGAAAAACGTAAAACACCAAATACAATCAAAACAATTAAAAAAACGATTTTTACAATTCAAGTTACAGTTTCTATGCAAAAAGCAGCCAGCAGGCAAGAAGGCAGATTTTTCGGTGCACAAAACTCATTTTCGTTTTGGTCCCACTCGGCAGAAAGACACTGAAGGTGCAGAAAGACTTAATTCACTATTCTGCCAAGTTTCAAATGTAAACAAATATGGCTGCTATGGAAAAAAAAGACTTAACCTGCACTTAAACGACTTTTAAGTTGTTGATAATTCTAGAACTAGTGCATGCAGAGTAACTAAAGGCATAAAAACCTTAACCAGAAGATAATAACAACATAATTCAATCATCATTTTTAAAGCGAAAAATGGAGAATTTTCCAGTACAGTGAAATTCGTTTAACACGAAACTGAGGGGACTGAAATACTTTTTCGTGTTAAAGGAATTTCGAGTTAAAGGTTATTGTCCCAAAAAATATATATTCAAAAAAGATAAGTTTATTAGATTACATTTTATTTACATAGATATGTGCATATGCATGTATTTAATAAAAAATCAATGAAACAAAAACCTCCACAAGAATTAATTTACTACAAAATTATCAAGTTTTTTGAAAACCTAAACATTTATTGAGGTTTTAGAAAATAATCTGATATTTTTCTTTGCATTGTCATTTTTAGAATCAAATCGTCAACAAATTGTTCGATGTTGCCCATTTTGTTATTCATTTCACTACTAGAATGTGCGTCTAAATAACTGCGTATACTTTTCACGAAGTTCCTCATTTCGAATGAAGTGAGAACAGGAGCTGCATTATTCATTTCATTTTCGTCGTCGGAATCTGCATCAATGACATTTTTTGAGCTTTGGACGAACTCCAAATATCTTTGTCTGCCATAATTAGCAGACACATTTATCTGCCATAATTGGGTGTACACACATTATCATCATCTACTGCAACGAATGCTTCTGATTATACAGTAGGACAGTCCAATAATACAGAAAATTTCTCAAACATTCCATTAAGTATCGGCTCAGTTTCAATATCCGTCTTCTCCATTTCTTTTAGCGCGAACCAAACTCACTGACTTTTACATACGCTAGGGTGTACTCGTGACTGAATTTCAAAGCCAACTGATGAGAAATGAGATATTTTTTGTGTGGCGTTTGTAGAGAGTAGCTTAGATAAGCAAAATTGGCTCATGTCAAAGGCTATTCCGAGGTTATTTCAAAGCCAAATTAGCCTGCTTTCTAAGAAAAGGTGAATCCATTTCTCTTTCATTACACACCTCTGTTAAATCTCGAAGCTGGTGTTTTCCGCATTTTGTTCATTCCCAGAAGGGAAAATATTTTTATATTAAACAATTTTCGTTTCTTGTTAAAAGAAACAAAATGCATGAAAATATATAGTAGTATGTCGGGAACATTCTATTATTTCGTTTTAACCGATATTTCGTCTTAAGCGTTTTCGCGTTAAACATATTTCACTGTATATAAGAATAAAAAAACTGAGCTCACCAATCCGAGTAACAGAGTAGGTATATATATATATATATGCATATATGCTTTTTGTGCGGCCGATTTCAACCAAAAAGGGAGATGCATAACTACACTTTATAACAGTCCTATATACAAAATTTCAACTTTCTGAGACTACTCGTTTCTGAGTTTACATACATACGTACGTACGTAAGTACGTACAGATGCCACGAAAACATTTCTTCTAAAATCCTTTTTAAATCAGTTTTGTAATTCTTTTTTTTTTTTTTTTTTTTTTTTTTGAAAAAGATGCCTTTATTCCGCCTTTACATACAGATTTCACGCAAGAACATCGTTAAATTGCATTCGATAGTGGTCAAAATGCGTATTTTCGTGGAAATATGAAACCCGGTATTTTGCGTGATTGCAATACTTCCTTTACATCGTGCAAGGATCCTTTACCTCAGCTACAACTTGTTGCTCTACGAAAAATCACTTTGTTTGTGAATACATTTATACATGAATAGCTTTTTTTTTTCCCACAGTTGAAAATTATTAAGGAAAGAACTCTATTGACAGATGATCATGATTAGGTCCGCGATGACCATGTCCGTGATAAGGAAAATTTATTGTAATTTCTCTCCAAGGCTACAAATTTTATCAGAATAGAAGCACTATCAAGTGTCAAACTTTAGTAAGAAATAAAGCAGCTTAAAAGTATTTACATACAAACATACACAATTTTTATTTATGCATCGAAGAAACATTTTTTATAAATAAGAAAATGAAACTGATTGTTGTTTTTTTATTCTTAAGTTTTGCCCCGGTTAATTTTCTCTAAAAACTTAGAACGTTTTCATAATATGTTTACTTTTATTTTAAATTAAAGTAAGCTATTTAATCATTAAATTAAAGATGTTAGAAAGAATTGTATTAAAGGAATGTTAGTTTAAGAATTTAATGATTCGTTTTCAAAATATTTGAATTATAAAGCATAACCAAGGAAATGCTTACGATTTCAGTTAGATAATGAATATAAATTTGAATTATTTCCCTTTATGATATTATGGTTATTTACGTATGTTTTAAAAAATATTTTGTAAGAGAAATCTAAAATTTGATTAAAATATGTTTAATTTAATAATAACTATTTTTTTATTTTTTTTAAAAATTCTGCCTCTTCAGCTGCGTTCTTCTCATGTAATAGGCCCGCAGAGAATCTGGCATTTCCGCTATAGTGGACTTGAAAAGCAGCTTGAGTTTTTTAAAATTAATTGTGCCCATAAGCCACTCCCTTTTTACATGCGTTTTTAATTTCTGCTGTTATGTTAAAATCATATAATGGTGAATTATATATAAACATGTCTACACATATCTTTGTGATAATATGTACTTTATGAAATTTAAAACTAAATTTAATTTCATGGGTATAACTATATGCTCAATAACATGTTTTCAAGAGGTGCTTGCGGAAATATTGCATCAAACGGCATGAATCTAGTTTATAAATAGAGGCATGCACTCTTTCTTGACATTTTTGCAACAAACACTTACTATTCTCAACATGTTGTTGCTTTCATACTAAATTATCTAAAATATTTTTGAGTTCTGAGCATTCATTGCTCTCATAATAAATATGTATTTTAGAAGACTAAAATTCAGCCATTTTCATTTGTAATAATAAGGGAATAGGAATTATTATCTCATTTAATTAGGATTGCAAATTAGCATCTGTAACAGTAATAAATTAGCTTATTTATAGTGTAAAAATGCTGGAAAGTTATTATTACTGTTATTTCATAATCAGTAGAAAATATTCAATTAAATGTATGGATGATATCCAAACTAAAATTCCGCAAATTGCAAATAAAGTTTGTCCGAGACAGATTATTACTTATGATGCTTTATGTAAATTCAACATTTGCTGCTATGAAAAGTTAATAACAAAATATTTTTATTACGGTGTGTTAGTTATGATCGCCCAATAGCGAAGTGGCTAACGCGTCGCGCAGCTGCACCACAGGTCCGGGGTTCGATCTACGAGCTGGGCAAGGTTGACTCAGTCTTTCGTCCCTTGAGTGTGTCGATAAAATGAGTATCAAGTTCGCTTGGGGACTAAACACCGGGTGTCCTGAGACAAGCTGACAACATACCCAGGGCATACTTTTATGCATTCCGGGTCCAAGGTCAAGAAAGCAGATTTCGGGGCACTGCAGGACGTGGCCCACTAGGGTTGTTGGGCCACTGAGTTAAGTTTATGCTAGTTATATTCATTCAAACCCTTCAGCTCCTGCTGTGGATGAAGCTAGAGCTTCCTTCAGTTTTAGCATCACAGTAGAAATTTCTGCTTCTAGTGTAGATATTTTGAGCACATGAATTAACATCACATTTTATTTTGAGAGCACGCATGTTTTTCTTCTTTTCCGAATTTCACAGATGCAAAATAGTGCCATAAGAAAGGCATCAAAAGCGCCTTTTAAGTATTAATAGATATAACATTAAATGTAATAAAAACTTTATTAATGCCAAAATGCACAGATAGAGTTTAACACTTTCGCATCGGTAGAGGTCAAAATCTGTCCCTCTCAAGCATCTGAAACGCCCGTGTATGAGAATTTCTTTTGTAATGGATTTCTTTTCCCCTGCCAAGTAGAATGCTACAACGTTAACAACTACCTACTTAAGTGAAGTGATTATTCCCTTAAGGTTCTTTGTGCAGTGTTCCCCATGGTGTGTATTCTCTTTTAGGACAAGATTGCTACTGCGAGCATCAACAGCTAAACGTTGACGCTAAACAAATTGCATTCAAATACGAGAGCTACTTTAGTAGGTTCAAAAGAGTGATTGCAATATCATTTAACAACTCTCAAAACCAATGAGACACGTACTAACGTGAAGGGGGAAAGCACCAAGGAGAAAATGAACGCAGGCGTTTAGATGATCTGTCGATGTCTGAATGCACGGGTGGTTCGGGTGACCTCGCTGTAAAAGGAGTAAAACAGGCAACAAGGATGAAAAAGAAGACGAGGAATTCTTTGATCAAACCGTGAATCAATCATATCAACCGTAAATCATGTAGCACGATAGAGGCCAAACTGAAAATTTTTGATTAAATACTAAATTTATGTACTGGCCAGATAGTTTTCAATGAAAAAGTGAAAAATGACCTTTATGGAAAATACTTTAAAATAAAGATAACAGTAATTTTGGATCAATCTTCTGCGTTACTTGACATTTGTATTTAAATAAATTCTTCACTTATTTTAATGTATAATCTGCAAAATTTGGTATGGCGCAAGATGAATATAAGGTAAATATTTATTTTCCATATGTATCATAAATATCTGTGATTGCTTACGCAAATTTTAAAGTAATGTAAATATTATTCGACCAAATTAGAATATATCATATTCAGAATTTAATGGCCATTTTGAAATGACATTATGGCAGATAGCGTTAATGTGCTCACTTTGTTTGCCGATTGTGGTTGTAATCTTTCTTGCTTTTTGTTTTTATTTAATCTAATGTTTTGACTGCAATATAAGCACATGTGTTTTTTCCATCTGTATTATATATTGAAAGGTTTCACATGAAATACCGTTGTACTTAAGAGAAGCTTGAATTATGCATATCACCTCCTTGCGATCTCTGACATTATCTTTCAAATGGTGCCATGTGAGCACTTCACGTAATAAAGATCCTGAGATAAAGCTAAAAAAAGCATCTTTCAAGTCAAGCGGTAACGAGAGTGATGATTAAAGTAATAGCGGAAATAAAATAAAAGTTAAAAAAATAAAATCCGAAAGACTTCAGATTTTATTTTACGCCCAAAAAGGCGTTCTTTTTTTTATTTATTTACATACACATATGCATTTCGAGAGCATTTAGGTTAAAAATATTTAAAAACAGCATATCTTTAGAATTTCTGATAGGCAGTCTCGCTCGCTGGAGATAAAAATATTTTATTCTCTACGCTTTGAAATCGTTAAATTTTTTAATCAAAAATTCGTTAATGTTTTGCAAAATTTGAAATAGACAATAAAATATATTTCAAATTCCGATCACCATGTTCGAGTAGCGGAGTATGTCATTAAAAATTAGATGACTCTAAGTACCGTTGTTTTTTCACAGTGCGAGAAACATACATAACTTCATGCCCATTCTTCCGTAATTAGTTTCTTTAAACACAATACAGGGCATTATTACTTGCTTGCTACAATTTGAAAAGGGATACATCGCTTTTAAGTGATTCAACGCAAAATGCCGTTTCGACACTTATAGCTCTTCTGTGTTAACGCTCCTTTGAGCTAGTTAGTGGTACTTAAGAGAACTAGTATTACTGCGTGTTTTAACATACAATCAATCAGTAATTTTCAGGCTGCGTCTTCTAATAATTGAAGCTTCTGATCTTAAGTCATAATGTTCTTACAGTATATTTGCAGTATTGCTTCATTGGAATCAAACTATCTGGAATTGGTTTATAGTTAGTGACCCCATTCATCACCAAGTTAGATTTGACTGAAACAAATGCAATTTTTTCGACTCTACTGATAAGTCATGTAATAGAAATATAATTAATCTTCTACAAATGTTTTTGAAAACATTGTATCTAAAATTCACTTTAAAGTCTAAAGAGAAATTTTCTGAAATTATATTGATTGAAGGATATGTAGAAATAAAAATATAACAATTTCACATTTTATTAAATATTTAATTTACAAAATAAAATATATGTTAAATGTCTTATAAGGTATTTCTCCCACCTTCTTACATTACCTTCGTAGTGTATTGGACAACATGCTGGGCGCGTATTCCAGATGTCCGTGGTTCGATTCCCTGCCAGGGCGTTGAATTTTATGATTTCTGCTTCCCCCCCAAAAAATACAATGTCTCTACAGTGGCGCCCCGAACTAAAAGGCTGGTGGATGATGATTCTCCATCCCCCAGAATTTGGCGACTGAGTCCTCTAATCCCCAGTCGCCCTTTAAAAGAGAGAGTATATAAGGTATTTCTCCCGCCTTCGTTGTGTAGTGGTCAGCACGCTGGGAGCGTCTTCCAGGGGTGCGTGGTTCGATTATCGGCGAGGGCGATGCTCATTTTTCATACCTTCTGCTTCCAAAAAATACCTAATGTCTCTACGGTTTTATAACACTATTTTATTTGAAGCTATTTCTAAACACACAAACAAAAATCTTTATTGTTAAAGTATTTATTATGAGGCAAATGTTTTAATATATTGAGAGTTTGGCAGTTCATATGTTTCAAAGTAAATTAAGATATATATTTGAAGTTTCGCCGTTTATTCCCGATTCAAAACATATATATTGAAACTAAGTTCTATCAGATTGTGAAAAGGAAAAAGGAAAGGAAAATTGCTTTTGAAGAAATCATCCGCATTGCGATCGTAGAAGAAATGCCGTCACTATGATAAAGCGAACTAAATTCTAAACAAATTCTTTCTCGAGAGTAAGAAAATTTATTTCAAGATTTTTAAAAACAGCCTTCTTTTTATGTTCATACTGGTTTCATATTCGTATTTCATGAAATATTTCTTCACTCTCGTATTTTCATTTCTGGCTCCATTTCTTTAAGTGTTCTTTTCAATCTTAGATTTTAATCTTCTCTGTGAAATTTAAGATAAAAAAAGAAATATCATTTTCATAAAAAAAAACAGCTTCACACAGATTTAAGAAAATTTTTATAGGAGTGAAATCGTTAGAAAATGAGATTGACAAAACAAAATTATTTAGAAAATAGCACTGTTCTTATGCTGTTAATATTATTTCTAAACTTTTTGCTGAATTTTGAAAATGCTTCAGAATTATTATAATTATTTATTTTTTATATATAAATGCAAACCATTTCTTTTTATAGCATTTTTCCACAGATACCTGTTTACATTCCATATTTTTAAGTATTTAAATTTTTTACAATGCCTTGAATTGATGATAAATATTGCATAACGCTTTACGCATTTTTACTTCCTTGTGCAAAGTAAAGGATGTATTGTAATTACGAGAAATTTCGGGTATCAAATTTCAAAGAAAATATCCATTTCAACAGCTCTTGAGGCCATTTGAATGATGATTTTTGTGGCATCTGTATGTACGAACGGATTAAAAGAATGTTTTTGAGGGGGAAAAAAAAAAGAGATTGTAAAATGGATTCAGAAGAGATTTTTCCTTGATGTCTGTACGTACGTATGTATGTATCTAGCATAACTCAAGAACGGGTAGTTGTACAACGATGAAATTTTGTATATGGGACTGCCATAACATGTTATGTACCTCCCTTTTCGGTTGCAATCAGCCGCATCAAATGTATATAAATATTTATTTAAAATTTTAAAATATTTATTTAAAATTTCCAAGACACTTTGTCAAAAAAATTTTTTAGCGTAAAAGTTTCAATTGTCTGTTTCGGCGAAACGCGTAATGGGGTTAGCTTGATTCGACGTTCAAACAATGAAATTTCCCTTGAAAAGCCTGCTTGGATATCGAATTGGGCTAATTTACCATTTTCCGCTTACTTTTTAACTTTTTCTGTTATTTAATTTTATTGTATTTATGTTTACATGTCTAATGATTTGCTTTTCATGTGTATTGATTTTTGAAAACGTCTTTAACCTTTTGGAGCGGCAGCTCTTGGTAACTTTTAGGCGAGCTTTCTACAATTTTTATTTTTATTTTTTACTAATTTTGCAGCATATTGCGCAAGATGTTTTCTTGACCAAAATTGTTTTTACTGCTTTGCTTGATAAATTATTTATTTACATATATATAGTATGAACACCTACTTTGTTACCCGCCTATGTGAGCTCAGGTTTTATTCTTATGTACTAGTAAATTTTACATTTTCAGCTTTAAAAGTGATACAGTTATGTTGTTCTTATATTCGGATTAAGGGTTTTATGCGTTTAGTTAATTTGCATGCAATATTTGTAGAATTATCAACAAATTAAAAATGTTTTAAGTGCTACTAAACCTAACGAAACCCCCCATTTGTTTACATGTGAAATTCTTAGTGGAATAGGTTATTGAGTGGAATAGGTTCTTGCACCTTCAGTGTCTTTTTGCAGATTGCGACCAGAAATTCAGTTTTTGTGCACCAAAAAATTTGCCTTCTTGTCCACTGGCCGAATTGCTTGTTTTTGAGTATAAACTCTAATTTCAATTATGAAAATTTTTTAATTGTTCTAACTGCCTTTGGTGTTTTATGTTTTTCTGTATTTTACAATTTTTGAATTAATGAAAATGTTTTTAGCTTTTATGTATTCTTGATTTGACGCGAAGTGGTAACTTAATTTATGGAATGGCAAATATATGTTTAATGAAATTCTAGGAAATAAGTTTAAATGAAATGCAACAAAAATGTGTATAATTTAATACGCCATAGAAGGGATTTATGTGGTGTCCGCATCAGATTTCTTGAATTACAGTCATTGCTGTAGATGCGTTTTGAAATTAAATGATTTAATCAGAAAGAACAAGCTTTAACATTCATGTAATATGTCAGTTTCCTATATTGTATAACCGTATGCTGTTAAAAATGTTTTTATAGCACTATACAAATGCTTTTAAAAATCTTTATTTCTTATTTAATTTCATATTTGTTTTGAATTAATAATTTATTTTTTTGTTTTCTTTCAGGAATTTCGAATTTCAGTGCTATGGAAGTGACTATGACCATACTGATTAACAACGAATTTATTCGGAAATTTCTCTAGAAATTACCCAGTGCCGTTTTAGAAGCAATAGTATATTTTATAAACATTTCTCTCTTTATAAAACAAAATTTAAAAAGATATAAATATTTTAGCATTGTAAGCTAAAATTACTTTTAACATAAAGAAAAAAAAACCATGTACTAGCTATCAAATGTAGAATTAGTTGCAAAAATTTTAATAATATTATTTTTCTTAAGTTTGTATATGTATAGTCATATTTTAAATGAGTCTAAATGCTTCTTCAAATTGGAATCTAACACTTGGATGCATTTGATAATTTGTTTTAACGAGATGGCTAGAACTAGGATTTGCAAGAGAGATTTAGTTGAAGATTTATTATCACATTAGCAACCTGTTTCAATGAAATAATTATAAAATTCATAAAAAATGCATATCAGTACCAAGTAATGCATTTTATCTTGGCGAATAAAGGCATTTCCTTTAAACATGTATATGACTACCTATTTTTATAACGTAAGTAAATGCGAATATACACAAATATTAAATCACGTGGGCTCAACATGTGCAGATTCATAGTAGCTACAAAGATATTTAATTTATGCTTAATTTGTAAAACGAAAGAATGATATATTGCTAAACCGCAATTAAGTTTTCAGGAGCAAAACGAAATGAAACTGTAGATTTTTCAGTCTGATCACTATAAGGGAACCAAATAGAGTATCTCTTTAGCTATGAGGCAAACATCATTTTTTATGATGTGAGAAACATTCCTTTGCATTTGCTTTAAGAAAATTTACATCCGTACTAATTCCAGTTCAATGTGAATGAAGTTATATCCTCCTGACTGGACTGCATGTGATACCATTGTACTAAAGATGCATAAGACTCCGCTTTTACTCAGTGAACGTTAATTTATAATGAGGCACTGGAACTCGAGCTTCCTTTGTTTCCTTAGAAGGATGTAATGAATACAAACTCAGCGTGATGCACGGGGAGTTACTAATCACTATGTAATCCATGCTTGAGGGAAGACCTCGAGAGGAATGAAGAGACAAAACGTTCGTACCTTATCTCTCATAGTATGTACGTTCACATACCTTCTTATCGGAGCAGCCATTTTCGACGCACTTGAATCCGAAAACGAACAGGTCCAGAGGAACACTTTACACCACGTCGAAGGCTTGCTCATCCAAAAGTATAACATCAGTACAGAGGACTATCGCATCTGGTCTACGGTCATTATCAAGGGAGTACCACACAAGGCTGGAATACAGTGGAAGTTCGCCGGAGCTTTTTATTTCGCCACCACAGTGCTGACTACTATTGGTAAGCAAATTATCATTGATGTAAGCATGAACACATTTCCCGCTTACTTCTATATTAATTAATAGAAAGTATGGTCTATCAAAACATAAATAAACGATAAGTAGACGAAATGTTCTGAATGAAGTGATTTTCATGATCTTCTTTCATTAAGCTTTGTTGAAACAGGGAGTGTTTAACGCAGGAAATCTTATAATGGTGGTCTATATATTAAGTTCTGATAAATTATTGATTGAAAAGTTTTGATAGCAAAGTTTTGATTGAAAAGTTTTGATTTAGGATAGGGAGAGAGAATTTCTGACATTTAAGAATTTTTCGCACTGAAAGACAAAAGAATGCTTAATTCTGACTCAAGAAGTACTCTGATTTAAGAAGCTTAGTATAGAAGGGCTAAAGAGTTTAAATAACTACTATGTATTTCAATTTTCTAATGTAAGTTTAGTTTGGGGTGGACTGTATTTTTTATCTATAAGTTGCTGTAAAAATACCTGAATAAATGACAAAGAGAAATTAAAATAGATTTTATATCATAAATAAATCTAAATAAATGTAAAACAAAATGAAAGTAAAATGCTACATCCTTTGCAGGGTTCTGCTGTATTTAGAAGGCTTGTGTGAATGTCCTGTAGACACTACTAGACTTAAAGCAAGTTATCGCTTAGTCAGAAACAAAGTATAAAGTTGAAAGAAATGTTGCAATAACCTTCTTTTCCACTTCAGTCTTAAAGGAACAGAATACACTACTTGCGCGACAAATGAACTTCTGAGACTCGTGGGTATTTAAATCAACATAAAATAAAGTTTATTTTAAATGTAGATAACGTAGCCGGAGACTACACATAAAATAGTCTACTTAACACTTGGAAAACCGAAGCCTTCAGTTACCAGTACGTTTAAAATACCCAAACGCCCGTTCCCGTCCATTACCCGTCTAGTCCGTTTTTCTCCCTCCCCGTCGATTAACGCACAAAAAGGTATGAAGATTTCTAATGACAACCTTTCTTCTTCCTTACAAAGAAGCTTCCATTAGCCTTTTAGGACAAGCTGCCTACAATAAAACTGCACAATGCATTTGAAGAAACTTCACCTGCTACTCCATATCTTAGGGGGAGGGATAAAACAACATCGCAATCTCGACCGCTTTTGGTGACCGTAGTCGATAGAATGACAGGCTGTCTCCGGCGTTTTGGCCTTCTTTCGGGCTATCTCATATATTTTAGCGGCGTATACTTTTGAACATCAGCTAGCAAGACGCTAAAGCCGATATACAACTTTGGCAGCTGGAGATATTAAGTAACAGCACGACGAATCTCCCAGAAGCTCTTTTCTAAACATTCACTTTCTCATGCCAAAATTGTAGACCAACTAATTTTCATTTCGGTGAAGGATATAGAAGGAAGAAGTTAAATAAGGCCATAACTCATAATAATTGGTTAAGCAATTTAAAGAACCTAACAAATTAATAAATTGAATGAAATAGTCATCTTCATACAAACACAGTAATTTGATTCAAAAAATAACATCAGGACTATAAAATATTTATGCATTTGTTTGTTAAGCATTTTAAGTAACGTTTCTTTACAAACCAAAAAAGTTATTGAAAGCTTAAATCAGAAATGTTACACATTATGTGAATTTTAGAACAATATTTTAATTAATAAGTAAAAAAAAAACACTGTACTTTTCTGCCACACGTAAACCGTGAGTTGTGTTAAAGTATAACTATTAAAACTAACAAAATATGAAGTGAGATGAAAAAACTGGGTAACTCGAATATCCTGTGATTTATTTAATACTGCTTCACCGGATTCTGTTTTAAAGGATTTGGTAAAAATTTCACTTTGAGAGACTTTTATAATCATGAATTCTGAGAAATAACTTTAAAACTTTCTCGAACTGTTGGCATTTATTTGAGCTTGTATAAATCTCAAAGGATTTATAAGCCAAAATATGCGCTACGAAATATGACTTTAGAATTTCAGATGAGTTTATGGAAAAGAAGAGACGGAATTATGTAAACATGTTGCATATCGATTGCAGATTAACCGCAAGTAACTTTCCCAGGAATGACTATTTTGGAATTTGTATAAATTTTAATTTCATTTACAGGAAGTATATACTCAACGAATTTTCCTGCCTGATTTCCACTGCCCTCATAAACGTCACGTACACCTTGTTACATAATAGATTGCCTCTGTTTGAGTAATAAATCAAATGTGTTAGCTTGAAAATTTTCTGCAATAATGAATCACATTTTGACATCGAATGACGGATCATCACTTGATATGAATGACTATGCAAACATATCAGTCGATAAATTGAAAGCAAATTAACGACGAGTTAAGTGTTGAACAAATAGATCCGTTTCTTGAGATAAACTGTTGGAAAAGAGGAAATAATGAAACCTGTAGAATTAGAATACCCACAAGAATACTTTTTGAATTTCAATGTCCAGTGCAGACAGAACGAGGAATCAAACGTATATTTTTAATAAATTAAATATATTAAAAAAGTTAAATCATTCTAGAGTATCTCTTTCTGCGTATAACAAACTCTCGTATACTTGCCTCACCTGCCTGTGAAGTTCAATTTAACACAAATAATTTATTTTCTGGCATAAATGTCTTTCACACTAAGCATTCTCTCATACAGCGACAGAAACGTCTAATCCTCTTTCCGTAAAAATGTAGAGTAATTGGCATTTTCTTGAAGCAGGAGAGGTGAAAAACGTGCAGTGCCCTCGCCTGTATTCGAACCCTGGACCTATCAAATATACGTTCAGTGGGCTTTTAATTACACCACGAAGGCTTGTGGAAAGAAGGGAGAAAATTCCATATCACATTTCATTAGAAAATATGCTTGACAATATAAAGCAGGCACAGGGACAAATATATTTATGTTCAGCCGCATCCAGACCATTCTCATTGTTTTATATTCTAGAGGGGTTTTGCGACAAAAGCTTTGCCAATGGATCTGTTGTTGCTGTTGCTGTTACCAATCTCATTTATCTGATAATGGTCAGCACATGCCCACGGCATTGATCGTGGCAAGGAGTAAAATGCGCCTGTCGTTGGCAAGAACCTGAGCACCATATTAATGGCACCAAACTTCAGCTCAGTTCCACCCCCATTTTTGAGACAAAGAACCCCGGGGGATTTCCCACCCCTTTTCCCTTACCAGCAACCTCTCGAGAGGACTTTCAGCATCTCCTCATGTTTAGAATGCTCCATGGCAGCACAAATTCTATGCGTTTACAAACATCCTTGCCTTCTCCTGGATTCAAACTCGGGCCCTTCCCTACGTCAGTCAGGGTCTCCAACCACTATCTCGGTTGAGTGGCTGCCAATAGATTTAAACACTAAATTTAAATCTCAAAATTTCAACCACTAATTACTTTTTCATCATTTTAATATTAAAGGTTTATCATATTTCAATTTGGCACTGAGACTCAATTTTTACTTGCAGCTCGCGTTTCAATTTTCTCCTCACGAACACGGGTTTGCTGTGCATTAATTAAATGTAAATTCAAAAAGCCTCTAGCCAAGAAAAGAGACTGATTGAAAAATCGTTTTTCATTTTTTCTCTTTATAGAAATATAATTAAGAATTTCCTGATTAAGATATTTTCTCGTTGAAATATACCTTATTTGTAGCTATCAGTTTTAATAACTGTGTTATTCCTTGATGTTCCACTACTGAAACAACTAAAATGGCTCACTAAGGAGTATCTGAAGAATTTATTATCCGAAGAACCATACTTTTTTCACCATACCTTTTTAAGAGATACCGTCGTTAGTTTTGAAAGGAATATCCTCGGCTGTATGACAGGTTTAATGAAAAATATATTACTTTATTTTAAACCCAGGCTTCAGACATCCTTTATTACCTAAATTTGAAACAAATAAACTCTAATATAGTAAAATGGAAAAGGAATATTTTCCATATGAAGTAATAAGAGAAACACGTGCCTTTAAATAACCATTACACGGTTATGAGATAATGTTCACATGGGAGAAGAAAGCGTGTTTTATATTTAAATAAGGAGGAATTTAAATATTTTTTGTTTAATCTTTGAATGCTTACCTCGGCTTATATCTTTAAACAAGGAGGAGTTGTGAAAAGAGCTTGTCTCATTTTTCACCTGCAAAGAAAGGCGAGACTTTATCTCATTACAACGTCAAAAATAACATGATTTTAAATTTACTTCATTTTGAAAGTTATGATATTCAAGGAGCGTTTTAATATAAAGTATATTTTAAGTAGCTTTCTAATGAAGTTATGAATACAATTCTGCTTGCAATTGCATATTTGTTAGGTTTTTAAATCTATAAAAATTGTATGTTAGTGACAGCAAAATGGCGTTCCCATTGCTAATGAGATTGATTCCGAATATTTGAAATTTCCAGTCGCATCTGATTTGTCCACTGGCACAATGAAGTTAAGGACTAAACATTACGTTATTGCAATGTGTCGCATATCATGATGAAATACACATTATAAAAATTAAGACACCCTTCTATAAAACATAATGTAATATTTCACATAATGTAAACTTCTATAAAAGTAAGAATACAGAGGCAAGTCTAATCAACGTTGAATAAATGGCTATCTCGCTAATTTGGCGAGATATCGCCAAGATGATAACTGTTTTGGAACCAATTTTTTGTCGCCAAATTTGCCACGAAATCTCCAAAAGTCGCAAAACTTGATGTGAGATCTCTATTTGAAACATTCGTTTCGGAATCAGATTGCATTTAAAAAAATTACAAACGTTCTTTAGGTGCTCTGCTCGATATTGTACTTAGCAATGGTGGCAGCCTTATTCTGCGTCAGGGTTCTAGTTCCAGAGAAAGCCTAAATATTTGCAAATGTATAGTGTCTGGGCTCATGGGGGAATATAAAACAATCCATAGATAAAAATTCTCTGTACAAGTTTGATGGTAGGGGAAGAGAGAACGAAACCTATGATCATTCTTTAGGAATATTCCTTCATTCTCCAAAGAGTTTCTTCCAAAACTACTACAGTATTTCCCCTTTCTCACATGTGTAATAAGTGCGGTTACTGTGGCGCAGCCTGGACAACATTCTTGGTGATGAGACGACTAATTATTCGATTGTTATTGAATTATTGAGTTTCATACGCATGCATTAAGTTGAAAATGCCTGGCCATTTTAAAAATTAAAAATAGCAACATATTTTTAAATTTTATTGCATTTTTAAAATTTTATGGTGAATTCTAAAATTTTTCGATGTTCCCTGATATTCGCTGAAGTTTGGAGATCGCTATTTTGTACTTATTTTACGTATATTTTGCATAATTTCACAATAATTGAAAAAATGACAAAATGTTTTATAAAATTAGGAATTTTACTTTCTCTTGAGAAATCTCCAAGACAGAATTCTGAAGAAGAAACAGGCATTTTAGCTGAGCACGAAATATTTATCTTCTTTACAATTAATGCATTTCGTTAGTTAACAGTAATATATGTTAATGATTCAGAAAGTTCTAGAAAACTGAGAAATATTTATGATGTGGACAGTGTGTATTTCTTTATTTATTGACAAAAATTAAGCTTTGCGGGACATTCACTTTGATAATTGAAATTTGATTAATTTCAAAGACACTTTCTCATTTTCCCTTTAACCTCTTTGCACTAAATACTTTGAATCTCGAAATGCATCCCGTATATTTTATTGAAATTAACACCACAGAAAAGATGGATTGGGATGTTACCAGCGTTTTTTTTAATGAAATTAACTTCCAAATTTTAGATTGGAAGTAATAATATTTACCAATAATTGCACTTGAAGAGTAAATACTTTTCGAAAACAGGCTTTTCAGAATAGTTTTTGAGAGGTAAAGGGTAAAAAAGAAAAGCTCATTATATTTTAATTTCATAACTTTTACCATTTGGTCCTTACGAAAAAAAGGCAATCTTTTTAAAAGAATTGTTAAATGCTGATGGAAAATATTTTCATTAAATTGCAGTAAGATAATTTAATAAAATTCAGCCAATATTTCTTGGAAGAAGACGTAAAAAAATATACATCAAAAATATAAATCATAAAACTCAATGAATGGGAAAACTATTCAATGAAGTAAAAGAGTTTGTGCATAAACAAATACTTTGTATCTAATAAGTGAAGCTTTAACACCTTAAATAAAATAATAATAACAATAAATAATGCACTTTTTAATAAAACACTTTTACTTTTCTAGTTTAATGAATTTTTTCATCTCTTCTTCTTCTTTTCTAATTGAGATATTTTTTTGTATCTTAAAGACCCCATTGAAGATCAGGATCATGTCACCTAATTTTTATGTCATTCTTTTTTCTTTATTTTTTTTCCCCTTTTCTTTTCTTTTTTCTTTTTGCTTAATTTAAAACAAATTGTTGAAGCGTATGGGATATTTAGTATGCAATTACTGAATACAGGGTATTTACATAGGTCATGTGTTATTTCTATGTTTGTTGTTTTGAAAATGAATTACAAAAATTCATGATATATGCCCATATCCATGGTCTCATAGGACTATTTCCATAACTAAAGAATTATACAATAGAAAATCATTTTAAATTAACATATGTAAATATGCTTCTTATGTTACTTGCAAATTATACAGATTTTCACTAATTTTTGTGGGATTCTCTTTTAAATCAGAGAATGAGAGCACGGATCTTGGCATTGTACATACCTTTATTTTAATAATAAGAAATAAAAATAATTGAGATAAATTAAGTAAAGATGAAGTTAACAGTATGCCGGATTCATATAATGATGCACAATCACAGACAGTCCTTTTACACAAACATTCGTGCGTAGCTTTAAATAGTATGATCATCTAGAGTCATCACAGCTAAAGGCGAAAAATTAAACGAAGACCGTCTGTCTTCTCCAACTCTTGAAGACGAGTGAGCCGTCTGCTCACATCTACGTCTGGAAGCGATCTACTGCTGTCTGGAATGCTTCGCGCTGCGCTGTACTGCGATATCGTCATGCTGGCAATTCTAATTCAGCATTGGGCGTTGATGATTCCCACAGCTTCGGCCAGCCTGAAGAGGCATCGTCCTCGATGTCTGTTGAGTGGACATCACTATCATGTACCTGCAAAGAGAAATAAAAAAAAAAGGAAAAGAAAAAGAGTATCAGGTCCTTAGGTTTTGAGCTGATACAACATTAATCAATTTGACCATGGCTTCATATGGTCAGCCGCAGTAAATGTCAAATTCGGTCCTTCATGGCATCCTACTTTTTCGACTTCATATCTGTCATTTGGTCTAACAGCTATGATTTTATATGGTCCATGAAACTTTGGTCGTAGTTTCAAACCAGTCCCATATTGAGTTCTCTGAATGGCTACCAAATCGCCAATCTTGTACAGTTTCGGTTTCTTACATTTTTTGTTGAATTGTTTACGATTCTCTTCTTGTATCTTCAAAATGTTGTTTTTCGCATCTTCTCTCATTTCATCACATTCTTGCATCAATTGCTTTAAATATTCTTCATTCAATATCTCACTAATTCTCAGATCTTCTTTATTCTTCATTTTCGTGCCTATGAGAAGCTCAAACGGTGAATATTTCGTTATTCTCGTAGTTGTGCTGTTGATTATCCTCTGAACATCTGGAACATACTTAAACCATTTCGTTGAATCCTCATGTGATAATTTTGACAAAACAGGAATCAAAATTCTATGGATTCGTTCAATCTGTCTGTTACCTCTTGGAATACCGGTAGTAATTTTGACCTGTTCTATGCCTTCTTCAGTACAATACGCTGAAAATTCTTTCGATGTAAAGGCACTACCTCGATCTGAAATGATTCTGGCTGGATTTCCAAATGCAGTCTGTTGTTGCTTCAATTTTGAAATAACTTCTTGCGTAGTTGGTGATTTCACTGGATAGAACCAAGTAAATTTCGTAAAATCGTCGACAACAGTTAGAATGTGTTGGTATCTCTTGTTCGTTGATGGAAGAGGTCCAAAAAAGTCGATATGATATGTACTCAAGGGAACGTTTTCTTTCGGTACAGAATGAAGAAATCCTTCTGCTTTTCCTTGCTTCTTGTTGTACAGTATACATTCTATACAGTTAGCAATTACTATTTCAACTTTGCATTTCAGTCTGGGAATATAGAATTCTTGCTCTACAGCATTCACGATTTTATCTACAGCAAAGTGACCTTTTTTTATGTACCTTCTGTATTATTTCAGTCTGTAAGGGATTCTGGCACTTCTAGCAGATCTTTACCATTTTCAAATTTGTACAAAATATCATTTCTCAAGAAGAATCCATTTTCTTCTTCCTTCTCAACTAAATTCTTTATCAGTTTCACATGTGCATCTTCATTCTGTTGTTGTGCTAACTGAATCTTCTCAGTTACATCGGATGTGTATGATGTTAAAATTAGAGCGTTTCTACTTAAAGCATCAGCATGTTTCATTTGGCTTCCTGGACGATGTACAATTTCGTAATCGAATTCTTCAATAAACATTGCCCATCTTGCAATTTTAGGAGTTAATTCTTTCTTATCTAATTTTTTCTGAAAAGCACTACAATCAGTTACAATTTTGAATTTACTCCCTAACAAATAGTTTCTAAACTTCTTCAGAGCTTCTATTACTGCAAGGGCTTCTAATTCGTAACTACAGAGTTTCTCTTTCTGCGGTGAAGTCTTCTTACACATATACTGGATTGGGTGATAATTACCATCATCAGACAATTGGAGTAATACCGCACCAAAGCCTTGACTACTAGCATCAGTATGAAGTTCTAATGGATATCCTTATCTAAATATGTGTAGAACAGGTGCTTGAGAGAGAATTTCTTTTAATCTGCAAAAAGCTTCCAGTTGTTCAGAATCGAACTTAAACCCAATACCTTTTCTAAGCAAGTCGCTAAGAGGTTTAGCTATTTTAGCATACTGAGGAATGAATTTGCGAAAATATCCCGTTAGTCCTAAAAAGCTTTGTAGTTGTTTACAGTTACTTGGTTGTGGAAAGTTTCGAACAGCAACAGTTTTGGAAGGTGATGGTCGAATAGTTCCGTTTTCAATTACATGTCCCATAAATTCAATTTTACGCTTTAAGAATTGGCACTTTTTGAAATTTATTTGTAATCCATATTCCGAAGCACTTTTGAATTCTCTTTCTAATTTGTCTAAACATTCAGCTTCATCATTAGCCGGTATGACTATATCATCCATATAAATAATTAGTACACCTTCATTTAGCAAGTCACGAAATACTGAATAAATATACCTTGGAAAAACATTTGGACTAATACATAAACCAAAAGAAGCTTTAAGAAATTCGTAGATATCATTATGTGTTACAAAAGCGGTATATTTAGTGCAATTTTCATCTATGTCTACATGGAAAAAGCCATTTTTCAAATCTAGTGTCGTGAAGACCTTTGACTGTTCTAAACGATGAAGTACTTCCGGGATTAAAGGCAGTGGAAATTTCTCTTTAATAATCTTCTTATTTAATTTCCGATAGTCGATGCATAATCGTTTGGAATTATCACGCTTGTTACACAAAACAATAAGAGCTGCGTAGTTAGAGTTGCTAGGTTTTATGATTTTTTCTTTCAGCCATTCCTTAATTTGATCGTCAACAATTTTTTGTTCCGCGAAAGACATGTATCTTCTATTTTGACAGACAGGAATTTCATCACATAAATTTATTTGCATCTTGAAGTCAGATTGTCTATTTTTCCGAGGCTGGTATGAATTAATTAAATTACACAGTCTTTCTTTATGTTCTATATTTGAAATATGCGATAAATCGATCTCGTTGACAGAAATAGCATTCACCAGATGTGAAAGGTAATTAAACGTCGATCTACTTCCGCTTTCGGGGTTTTTGTTTACATTAACAGAAACGCCAGACGATTGAGAAAGATCATAAACATTCTTCAATGACACAGCAATATTCAAATTTCCCATAACGCAACGAACGTTAGAATTTCGAGATGACTCAGCAGTTATCAAGTTTACATTACTTTTATTCCGATGAGAAATTATTTGAAGGCCATTCTCGGTAAAAGAGAAGTTAAACTGATTCAATGCATACAAACTTAATACAATTTGATTACATGATGACTTAACAACATAAATTTTCGTACGAAGTAAAAAACTATCAATTGAAATATCAGAAATGAAAAAGCTGATGGGGTACGTTTGCTTTGATTCAATTCCGTTTAATGTGATATCGCTACAATTTAAATTAGGAGAACCAATCTGCTTGTGTAACTCTACGCTGCATATCGTTACATCTGAACCAGTGTCAACTAGACTATCAACTAAATGATTATTTATTTCTACAGTCTTCATAATTCTATCCTTGTCGGAAATTCGTTGTAATAAAGCTGCTTGTTGTGTCTCGGGGTTCCGCTCTGGACAGTCATTTGATTTATGCCCAAAAATTTTACATTTAACACATTTTATATCCTTTGATTTGTTTACACAATGCTTTGATAGATGCCAAATTCCTGGCAATTAAAACATTTGACCTTATTAACATTAGATTGATTTCGGTTTGATGACGCAAGCTTACTTCTATCTTTAACTTGAGTGTCTACTTTCGGTTTCGGATTTTTAAACTTATCATTGTCCGATCTCATTTTATCATAAATTTTAAGCCTTTGTTTCGCAACCATATAGTATAGTTTTAATCACCACCGAATCGGGAATACCATCTATAACATATTTAATTAATGAAGCATCTTCAATGTTACCTCGCGAACACATTTCTTTCATTTTCAAAAAATACTCATCTAAAGATTCATTAGGCATTAATTTACGTTTACATAACATTTCATGCAATTCAACAGAATTAAAAGCTTTACCATATTCAGATTTCAAAAGCTTTTTTAACTTACACCAGTCATTAACCTTAGGTTCACTCTGAATAAATAGTTTCGCTTTACCTTTTAATGCTCTTTTAATAAAAACTAATTTATGCAAATCACTAAATTTCAAAGAATTTATAATATCTTCAAATTCATCAATCCATTTATTAACATTTTTATATGCATTACCAGAAAAGAGATTAACAATACTTTCAATATCCGAAAAACTAAGATGAGGTTTAAAATTATCTTGAATTGGAAGCTGCATACTGTTTTTTACTTGAGACTGATTAAAACCAGGATTGTCTCTTTGATTATCATCAAGCATTACTTCAGAAATTTTATAAATAGTTTCATCTTCAATATCACTATTTTCTTCATGCAAAATATTTTCAAATAATACAGATAAATCACATAGGAAAGAGACAATTCGGGTTACTACTTCCGATTTCAAACCTTCTGAATTTATGCATAGTACATTGCAAACTTTAATTAACTCATTCAAAGTAAAACTATACTGCATTGTATCTATTATCTTATTAAATTCTTCAGAACCTGGTTTAAATATAAAGCCAGAAAATTCACGTAATCTTTTCCGGTTATTTCGATCTCCATCAGTATTAAAAATAAGCTTATGCAAACTTTTGATTTCAGAACTTTTCTTTAAAGCTGCTTCCAATTCTGGAATTTCTACTAGCTTCATATTGGAAAGAAAGTTTTGTACTCACCCGACAGATTATCGTCGTCAATTGGGGTAATCCACACACTTTATACGAGTAATCCAATAAACCGAATAACTTGTAAGAATAGTTCACTCAGTCAGTTCGCAGTTCAGAACACAGTTCATAATGTCACTCGCACACTTTCGAGTTCGAGGCCGCACGCTTGGTCGCCACGTTGTGTGAGGTTCTCTTTTAAATCAGAGCATGAGAGCACGGATCTTGGCATTGTACATACCTTTATTTTAATAATAAGAAATAAAAATAACTGAGATAAATTAAGTAAAGATGAAGTTAACAGTATGCCGGATTCATATAATGATGCACAATCACAGACAGTCCTTTTACACAAACATTCGTGCGTAGCTTTAAATAGTATGATCATCTAGACTCATCACAGCTAAAGGCGAAAAATTAAACGAAGACCGTCTGTCTTCTCCAACTCTTGAAGACGAGTGAGCCGTCTGCTCCCATTTACGTCTGGAAGCAATCTACTGCTATCTGGAATGCTATGCGCTGCGCTGTACTGCGATGACGTCATTGCTGGCAATTCTAATTCAGCATTGGGCGTTGATGATTCCCACATTTTTATTAATTTAGTTTCTAGGAACTTCTAAAAGAATTCTTTTATTTTGACTTCCTTGTAAGAAGTAAATGAAATATTGTAATCGCAAAAAAATTGATCTAAGAGTTATTTTTTGTGACGCCTGTACGTATGTACGAATGAATTACGCATAAGTCATAAACGAGTAGCCTCAAAAACTGAAATTTGTTGAACTGAAATGTCGAATGTTGAATTGAATTTGTCGTTGAAATTTTGTATATGGGACTGTTATAGCATGTAGTTGTGCGCCTCGCTTTTAAAGTGTTTTTATGTTCCAGTTAGGTTTTTATGTCTTTTGGTGATCTGCGCGCAATAGTTGTAGAATTATCAACAGTTTAAAAGCCTAAGTGACGCTAGGCCTAAAGAAACCGCCATTTGTTTATATTTCAAACTGTTCGTAGAAGAGTTAATTAAGTCAGTTGGTGCACCAACTATAGTGTCGTTTTGCCCAACGAAGGCGAAAATTAACTTTGAATTTTGTGCACCGGAAACTTTATCTTCCTGTCGACAAAATCTCTCACTGTAAAGGTTGCAGTGAAAGCATTTTGAAATTTTTGAATGGGTCCTACGCGAATCGATCAGCACATTGAAAAAACATAAATGGCGGTGGAAGATACACGTATTACGAAAATAGCCGTCATGGAAAATTTGCAAAGAACGGCATCGTATAGGACCAATGACAACACAATAAAGGGAAAGGGGAAAAACAGTTATTGTAATTACAAGTTTCCAATGTGCCCATCTTCCAGACGAAAAACACCTTTCATGCGGGAGATTGCTGACAACAATAATTAACGTAACACTGCGGAAGGTATCAGTTTTTTACATCACGTTTTATGCCACCTTGCAATTCAGATAAATCCCATGAATTTGATGAGTACGCCTTAGACTTTGAATAACCCCAGAACCAGAAATTCATCAAAGTGTGGTCGGGGAATAGCGGTGGCCTCGAAACTGGAAAGTTGAGGGAGATGGTTCTATCCTCCAAAGTGCTGCTTCAGCGCTTCCCGAAAACATGTGGAGATGAGTAGCGGAGCGCCATCTTGCATCCATACCGTGCTATGAAGATTTCGCTGGTGAAATTCTGGAATTACGTAATTTTGCAAAGTTATTATATACCGAGAACTTGTGATGGAGAAGAATTCCATATCTGTGGAAGTATCCTTTTCGAAGAAGTACGGACCGAGAACGAATGTGCTTGCAATGTGTGCACACACACAGTCACTTTTTGTAACGGAGCTGGTGCCACAATGTGAGGATTTGGTCTACCCAATGACCGCAGTTCTTGGAGTTTGCGTTTTCAGTGAAAGATAAATGTGCTTTACCCATACATAATATCCTAACCACTAACTATTATCTTCATCACATCTACTGAGGAAGAAATTCGAAAAGTCGACACGCTGTTGCTCGTGTCCAGGTTGCAATAGCTGGATGCGCTGGAATCGATGAGGAAACATCCGCGGAACAGAGCGCAAGGGCTGTTCCGCGGATGTTTCCTCATCGATGAAGACTGTAGTTTTCGCTATATCCAAGCTGTGAGCAACACGTCCTGCTGTATGAAATGAACTCTTTTAGAATTATCGGGAAAGTGCATAATACTGCATTAATCATATTATGTACTTCCTCTACATTTTCATTTATTATGTACTTCCTCTACATTTTCCTCTACATTTTCAAGCCGAAATACGTGGTCATCCGGATGGCGGTCCTTGACATGTGCTTCTTGTTTCTTTTTTTATCAAATTACGTAGATTTTATATGTAACATGGGTCTCGTCTTAATCTATGATTTCGCTGAAAAACTTGCTCTGCTTCGGCATCATTTTCCTTTTCAGATAAAACAATTTCATCAGTTTACTCGTTGATTGCCTGTAGGTTTCAACTTGGAAGTTATTATACCTGAGCAGCTAACCCTTGCAAAATGAAGCGTGCGGTATTAAGGCCTATACTTCCCAGGCTCTCAACCTCGCCTGAACAATTGATTGAGGGAACAACCTTCTCAAACTGCTTATTAAATTTTTTCCACATTTACACATTGTGTTTTATGAATGGTGATTCTACTGCTTATCCCTGTGAAATATGCAAAGTGCATCAATGTACCTGTTCACCATGTCGTTATTTGTTCTTCCCAGTGTTTTCTTTTGCAAATGTTTCACGCCAGCAATATTTGTCTTGCGTATATCGTAACAACGCCATTTATGGTTTTTAAGTGGAATAATCATTTTGCGTAGGAAAAAAGTGGGTATTGCCTTTCGAAAATTTCGCCATTTTTTCTCTTTAACAGTAGCCGATATCTGTTGCCTTAAATAATCACATTCTCGAACGTACCTTCAAACAACAATATCTGAAATTTTATTTCGATTGCCTGAGCAAATAGACAACTAGAGTTTCATATACCGGGGAAGTTCTTTTATGAACATTTTGTACACACATGCACACACACATTCATATACATGTCCCGTTTTAGTGCAACGATTATTCTTTAAATGTCGTTAAAATTATCAAATTATCACTTATAATTATTAATTAATAATTGTGATTAATATCATTTATTTAAACCTGAGAAAGATGTGCTTATTAGCATATCTTACTCAGGTTTAAATAAATGTGAGGTGAATAGAACCGACCAAGATTCACCCACTGAATATGCACCATTACAAGAACCTAATTTAAAATGGTAGTCGAGCAATATATCAAATCAATTTTAATATTTAAAAGAGGATGAATAGTTTTGTTTGTCCTAATTTGGCCAAAACATATAAATTCCTATTTTTATGGTCGGTATTTCCTACTCATTTATTTCTTTAACATCGTCTCTCCCACCCTCAAGCAAATTCGATTGATACACTTCTCAACCTTAAGGATACAGTGAGAGCCTAAGAAGTATGGGCATTAATACCAACACCGTCTCGAAACGATCTAGAATGTGTTGTAGTACTGTATATATCATGCCCCTTTCTGCAAGTGTTAGGTACCTATTGAGGATAACTCTCAATTGTCGGTGTCCAGAGATGGTAGTTCGATGTAACTGGGCAGTCGGAAATAGTATTCTCGATCTCCACTTCTACTGCATAGAAAGCTCATTTTCCTATAACCAAACATTTTAAGGAAGCTCATAACTGACGCACGGTTCATAAAGAAAAGAATGAGCTTGGGGATGCTATGTTTGAGAGTTGCTCTGATGTTTAGTATGAAATTAAATACTTTTCTTCTCATAACTTCATTGTTCCAATTTAATTGCTATTTATTATAAAGATGTTGTGGTTAAAGAGATATTGTATAATTAATTTTATATGAAGACATATATTTATATAGAAATGACATATATTTATATGAAGACATATATTTATATGAAGACATATATTTATATGAAGACATATATATATATATAGAAAGATGTATTTATCTTTTATCTATATACTAGCAGCTTCGCTGCCAGCGTTCGTCTGGCTTTTAAATGTACAGGAAAAATCGCTGAAGGGAACATCAAACGTTAAATTTAAAAACTGCGTAGAATTTTACTCTGCAGAACAACTTCATTAAACATGTTATTACATATAACAAAATTACAATGAAATAAGCAATATCCCTTAATACAAATATTAATTATCCTAATAAATAAATTAACCAACTTCCCTTTGCAAAATCTTAAAAACCCAAGTGGTATAAAGGAGGTTAAGAACTTTGTTTCCTCACTCAAAACTTAAAAACAGTAAAATGAGCAATAAATAACATAAAAGAATACAAAAAACAAAAATAAAAAAAATCTGAAATGTTTCAGATTTTAAATTACGTCCAAAGGGGCGTTTTTTAACATTTTGTGTGTTACCTTTCTTTATTAAATATCATGTTCTTCGCACTTAAACCATAAGATCCAGTGCAACAGCAATATCGCAAAATAGTTTTAAAACGAGCATATCTTTAGAATTTCCGATACAGAGACTCACGCGCTGGAGATATAAATGTTTTTTCTGCACAACGTTGCCATTGCTCGCTTTGAAATCCTTGAGTTTGTTAATCAAAAATTCGTCAAAGTTTTAAAAAATAGGAAATCGATCATAAAACAAATTCCAAATTTCAAATTTGGTCTTCCACATGCTCATATTCGTTGGAGGATTACGTTATTCAAAATTCGATGACTCTATGTACCGTTATTTTATGACAATGTGAGAAATATACATACATTTACGCAGATTTTCATTATTTAATTTCTTCAAATATAATGCAGGACTCTAACATTTTATGACAACAGTTTGAAAAGTGAACCGACATTTATAGGAGTCGGACGCAAAATGCCAAAACGAAAGCAATAGTCCTTCGGTACTCAAGTCCCTTTGGACTAAAAATTCTGAAAAGCAAAGTATAATTAATGATATTCTATCTCATATTTTCAAGAGAAAAAAATTACAATGAAATAAGCTATATCCCTTAATACAAATATTAATTATCCTAATAAAAAATTAATCAACTTTCCGTTGACGAACAAAAATCTTGCAAAATTTTTCAATATCTTACAAACAGTGAAATAAGCAAAAAATAACATGAAAGCAACTCAAAAAACATAACATTCTGCGCAGAATTTCACTCTGCAGAACAACTTTATCAAAAAGAAAATCAATAAAAATGTATTATATATATATAATTAAATGACAATGAAATATGCCAATCTCTTAAAAACAGTGACATAAGAAATACGGCGAAAAATTGTTGCCAAACCCATATTTCTAAAAGAATGAAACAATTCAAAATGATGCGCTTTCATCAAAAATCTATCAACAATAAGACAGGAAAATTGTTGCCAAAATCACATATTTACAGATGTGAGAAGTGTACTCGGAAGCTTCATTTAAATTTTTTTAATACAAAATATTATCATTTTTCCAAAATTCTTTTTGTAAAAGCAGTCGCAAGGGTGAAAGTTTAACGTGTCCAAAAATCAAATAAAAATAAACTATACATTTTTAAAAACAAACTTTTTTACAAAAAATCCCGTTGAAAAAGGTGTTAAGCTCACTTTGTTAAATAAATTCGTATTTAATTGATTTATTGAAACACAAAATTTATTTTAAGTTCGTAAAATAGCTAAGTGCCTACGTTTCATGACGATGTGAAAATGGTGTGTGTAGAGTAAAATCTCGCTTTCCTATAGCCCATTATGTCTCAAAATGAAGCGATTTCGTCACAAAACATAAAATAAAAGAATTCGAATTTCGAAAAAATCGCTTCGAGGTACACTGGGTCTTGTGTAGATCTACCTATGTACCAAATTTCGTAGCCGTGTGTCTATTAGCTTACGCACAGCGCGAACGAAAGACACACAGATAGACTCTTTCTTTTATTATATGTAGAGAAGATGGAAAGGTGACTTTCTCTGTTTGATTTTCGTAGGTAGAAAGTAAGAGATTCGGATATGATGGACATATTCTTAGGAGATAACGTGACAGTGTAAAATACTATCGCAGTACCCTAGAGTATCCTGTATGCTTCTAAGCCTCTAAAGAATAGATCAGGAATAAATTCATAATAATTTATCTAGGTGCTATATAAGAAATTAACATCAGTCCAAATCGGATGTATGTATTTCGGTTTATGGCGGGACTGCCGTTGAAACATAAAGTTTCAAGCGGAAATATGTGACCTGTTATCATTTGCGATATTTTTCCCATTTTCAACTGACTTTAATTTATAATTTCATGAACCTTCGTGTTTATTTAACTTTCAACAATATTTTTATGGGGTTTCTCAGCAATAATCTGGGATACCGCTATTTAAAGCCAAGTAATACGCATATACTGCTATCCTACATTTAATGCAAACTTTTACGTGTGTTTGCAGTATAAGCAAAACTACACCATTAGCAGAACATTACGGATGAAATAATATACATATGTTATTTCAATTCATATTGCAAAATATTTGGTCTAATATGCGCTGTAAAAGAATTGTAAATTGCCTAAATATTATACAGTAATTCAGAAATAATTAACAAATTGTACAACAGTTCGCAAACAATTAACAAAATTAATTGGAAACTGCATCAATATTATACAAAAATTTTATTTTTGCAGTGATCACGTTATAGAGTTAAGTGAATGCTTCTAATATTCCTACAGATTAATGTATTTTTTAAAGAAGCCTTAAGTTTATCTGTATCCCGCGTTAAGAACACAAAAAAAGCTGACTAAGCCGTTTTATTCAATAACATTTTTAGGCATATTCCCATGGCCTCACCGAAATTGGCTTAAGTTGTTAGGAATATGTTGAAAGATGTTACTGAAATAAATGTTTTACCTGTTTTTAGCAGTCTATCCTGTTTAATTTTATTCCAACTCTTAGTTAAACATTTTGCTACTTTTAAGTTTCGAAAATTGAACCATTAGTAGGAAATAAATATCTTTATAATCATATTATTAGCCCAAAGAGTCAATTTATCCAAAAGAGCTACTAATTTCGTTTTGGCGTTTTGCGTTGGTTCACTGTAAACGGCGTTTCAAATTGTTGCCACCAAATATTACAGCCCTGCGTTATATTTAACGAAATTAAATAATGAAGAATCTGCATGAATGTATGTATGTTTCTCGCTCTGTAAAAAACAACGGTGCTAGAAACATCAAATTTTGAATAGCGTAGTCATCCACTCGAATAGGTGCGTCTGGGAGACCAAATTTGGAATTTGTTTCGTTATGTATTTCATATTATGTAAAACGTTAACGAATTTTTGATCAACAAAACGATTTCAAAGTGTTCCATTAATATTAACATTACGTGCATCTTCAAGCACAGATATTTTATGCGTGAGATTTCTTTACATTTCTTACTAGTATTGTGTTGGTAGCGTAACATTGCAAAATGTTACAATGTATAATGATATTTTGCGTCGAATGAAAATGAATGTTTGCATCACTTTTCAAATCCCGTTTAGAATCCCCTGTGAAAAAAACGCCCTTTGGGAGTAATATAAAATCTGAAAGCTTTCAGATTTTTCGTTTATTTCAATATTTATTTTATTAAAATTTTACTTTAATTTCCAAAACAATGCTTATATATAAAGTCGTAAGAATGTATATTACGATATACACATGCGCAGCAAAGGTTTCGCTAATGAGGAACTTGCCTGAAGTAAGAAATGAATAAAACCAAAATTTTAATTTTAACAAAATAAATAATTCCATGAAAATGATAAAAAAAACATATTTAGAAAGCGAAATTTTAAGACTGCTCCTAGGATTAAAATCTATATACGTGTCTCGGGTGATATGTCTTAATTTGAAGACCCCGCATTTTTTGCTGCTGCGAAAATGATTATGATTTCATTTACCTGCTACATCCAATACTTGAAATACTACAATGTTAAATCGAATAGTTTAAATGAAGCTAATTTCAGAAAAAAAGCTTCATTATGCATTATTACATTCTAAAATATGCGCATATTAACTAATGGAAATCCATTAAAAGAAGAAAGTGCGTGAATCAAATAAGAGTCATTTCAATAATAAAGGGAAATTAGGCTTTCAGGGAATATTAAGTTGAATTAAGATAGAAATATTACTTAAAATCAGCTTTTAATTCGCGACCGGAGGATATTTTGCATCATTATCATCCTCTAATTTCGCAAAATAGCAAGATTATTGATATCATTTTAAGTCATTAGAAAAGAAAGATGAAGCAATTCAATTTCACGTAATTAAAGAAACATTATTTGAGTTATTTTGCCTCCGCCCACTTGCGTCAGAAATTTAAAGGTAGTGTATTACAAGAGGTATTATGATATCCAAAAATAAATGGTGCAAATTTCTTATCTCCAATTATGCATTGTTATAAACTAGCCAGTTTCCAGAGTATTATTATATAATGTTCCTCGATATTTTGTCTAGATATAACGTCTAGGAACCTAGTGAACTAAGTAGCGAATTATCGCTGAGCTCCAATAGTTACTACAGAGACGTGAGAAGGGTTAAAATACCCTTTTATTTACTCAAAGAAATAATAACAGATGGCTCCTTCTTGGGCTTACAGGAAAGCCCCACATTTGATCTAGTTTAGTATTAGATTAGTTTCTTATTCTCTTATCTAAATCAAGATAAGAAAATAAGAAACTAATCTAATACTAAACTAAAGAGACTTAGCCGAAGTTAGACACGGCCGGGCGTAATAAATTCAAGAACGAAGGAATCAGAAGGCAAACACGCGCAAATAAGGACTCCTAAGCATTCTCTGAAAAAGTAATTAGAACTTCCTTTAAATACTTCTTCTAACTCATTTGCATTCAACGTGATTCTAAAAACTCATTCTAGTATGGTGTTGTAAGCGGGAAACAAGACTTAAAGGAAAGGTTTTCAAAATTAAACATAACTGTTATAAAATTAAAACACGCCTTGTGAGTCATTAGAACTTTTTTTGAAGCAGGAAACTGAAGAAATGAGCAATGCCTCCGCCGGGACCCGAACCACGGACCTCTCGATACGCGCCGAGTGTGCTGACCATTACACCACGAAGGCATGCTAAGATGTGGGGAGAAATACCCTGTACCGCGAATCACTTTTCAAATTGTTGCCAGCAAATATTATCGCCCTGTATTAAATTTAAAGAAATCACCTTATGACTTTACAATTATAATAATAGTTGAAAATTCCGAATCATCTGTAAAGAGTATCTGTAAAGAGTACCTAGTTGGCGACGCTGGCTGCCGTACCGAAGAACCCGAGTACAAATACCGGAGAAGGCATGGATGTTTGCAGATACAGAGTGTTTGTGCGGCACGAGGCACTCTAAATATGTAGCTAGCGGAAAGCGCTGTAGAGAGGTTAGTGGTAGGGAAAGAGGAGTAGGAGAAACTCGGACAAGTCCCCCTCCCAGGGTGTTCTCCATCATAATTGGGGGGGGCAGAAGTGAGCGAAATCGTAATGTCATATGTACTGTGCTCAAGGCTCTTAACAACGACAGACGCAATCTTGCACTCCCTGCCATGACAAATTTCTCGAGCTTGTTCTGATGTTACTGTCAGACAAGTCAGATAGACAACAGCAACAGAAATCCCGTGAAAGGTATGAAAAATATTTAAATGTTTCTATTGAAGATATATATGTAGTTCGTTATATCCGATTTATTTACTCTTCAAGGCTGGCTAATAGGAGTATAAATTAATTTAAGTGCCTAGGAAAATTGAGAGGACCCATTTTCCCCTTCGTTACATCCGAGGGTTCGTTATGAGTCGAATTCATTTCAGTCAGTTTTGATTATATTAATTTCAGCTATCCATATGGCTACTGGTAAATTGCTGCTTTTTTTTTAATGTATTCCTTGAATTCGTACTAGGACAGAGACAGAGCAAATGTTTTTTTTTAAAAAAGGAGTTTCTGTTACGTCTTTATATAGTTAGTTATTCAAATGCGTTGATTTATCCCAACTTTTCCCTTTCATTTTACACTTTACTCATTTTTTCTTGTGTTTCTTTCTTCTAGCATTACACGACGCAACTGCAATCAGTAAGTTTGTATTAACGGTTTGATGTTTAGCAGGAATTTTTATAATATACAAGCCAGTTTCGTGTAGCAAGTCCTTAACGAATGCATCCCTCCCCTTAGACAGATAGCCCTCAAGTGCTTATAGCCATAATGGAAAAAAATAAACAAAACCAGCTTCTTATAAATTAAAATAAAACTTATAGTTATTCTTTCAGAATATCCTGTATATAGAATATCATTTAGGAAAATACTTTTTCAAAACGATGAAGCGTTTTTATTTTACGTAATTAGTTCCTTTTTTCCCTGCCAAACTAGTTTTCTGTATAAGGATTAGACACTCGAATCCTATGAATTTGGACAAAGAATCAGAAACTCAGATATTCAACTTTTTCCCCTCACAATTTGGAATATTAACTAGGAAAATAACGTCTTATAATTTGTAAAGAATGATTTTGAACCAATAGAAAACCTTATTAATCCTCTAATAGTCACTTTAGCGCATCCAACCGTTTTCTTTATAGATTGCAATACTGAAAAAGATAGAATTATTGTTTATTTAACTTGCAGTTATATTGCTTGTTCTATTTAGAATTTTATTCTATTTTCTACACAATTTTTCCAGTAACTCAAACAATTAATGTGCTTGATCCTGCGGATATATTTGTCCCTAATGCTCTATACCGTATGATAATAAAAGACTGTATTTTGAATAATTAGAACAATTTCATTCTGCTAACATTAATGATTTTTCATTTGAAATTTTTCATCTATCACTTTGAATTTTTTAATAATTTTTACAGTAATTTCTTTTATCCTTAATAAATTTGTAGTCAGTTATACATAAATAATATGGTGTGTTGGTGTATGTGATTACGCCAAAGCCTCGAAGTCTATGTGCCTAAGGGAAGGGATGCCTTCGCGGAGGACGTTCTAAGGGAATTACGTTACATATGGAAACACGTTTACATATGGGAAAAACCACGAAAATGCTCATGCAGTCAGCTCGTTCGCAGGATTCGGATAGAACTACCAGTGTTCAGGGACCGCTCGGCCGCTGGTGAGCGCATAAATAATAAATAGTAATATGCATACATAACAAAATGTATAATTAAAAAAATAATAATGCTTTACTTTTTCAATACAATTTAAATTTGTATACAGGTGTAGCTATAGAGTTCTGATAGATGCAGGAATTTGTATGTAGAAGTATTGTTAAGAAATAACTGAGACATTTAAAGATAAATACTATGAAGTAACATTCAACATAGTAGTGAATGCAAGCAAAACACTGAACTGTTTTACAGGAAATGACAATGCTTCTTAAGTCAGTTTTTATATCAGGCAGCGTAAAATTCTAAAACGTTCTTTACTACGAATTTTGTGTTAAAGTATAATATTCTTTAACATACTATTATGTAATAGAAAAATAAATAATAGTTTAATACATTTCTAACCGAAAAATTTTAATGAAGCATTTTATGCGCCATGCACAATTCCTCAAGACATGCTTTCAAGAAGCCCTTTCGAGAAGTAAAAATTAACTATTGAAATTTGGGTGTATTTCTAATATCGCAGTGAGGCTCTCATAGTCATTCCTTTTAATTACTTGAATATTTTTTGGCAAAATTATACGGTTAATGTTATGACTGTATCGTTTCGATTTTACACTTCATTTATAAATTTGCTTTTACGTGTACTTTATAAATATAGACGTAATCTTTAAAATATTATTCTTAAATTTCTTTTTTTTATAAAAAACGTGTTTTTGATTTTGCTTGAATTATATGCTTTTAATATTAAGTAAGTTTCATTTGCTTTCTTCTTTTAATGTTTATTTTGAAACCAAGGAGTCGAAAATTTCCAGGAATTTATAATATATATGGGATATGTATTTTGGATTCGAAAATATTCGTCCTATCTCTACACTTTACAAGCTTAATACAGTAAATAAATTCAGAGAAAGGATTATAAAATAGCGCTATTAGGATAATACACATTTCATTTAAATATTGTAAGATTCCTGTGTTTTAATCTATAGCTAAAGTTGAGGAACCTTAAGGGGACTCATACACCTTAAAACCCATAAGATGTTTGAATAGGTGACTGTTGCAAGAATTGGGATAACTTATTTATTTCAAAAGCAATTACTACCAACTTTTTACAGCTGACTACATAATATAGCTGCTTTCTGAAATAGTAATCAGAAAGTTTGTGTTGCCACAAATATTTTTATAATTTAATCCGCTTTGTGACAAAATTTTTCGTCATGTTTCCAACTTGCGCGCACAGTTTAAAACATTCTGTTTCATAATTTAATTCTATATTTAATATGTAGCTTTTATAACATTTGGAAACTACCGTGAACCTAAAATTCTAAAATGTCATGTTGTAACAGACCTATTTAAGTGTAATTGAACTATTTTATTCACGCCATGAACTCATGAACTGTAACCGAACTATTTTATTTAATCGCCATCTCGTGGCGATGAATGAAAAAACGTCAGTCGACCTCCAGCCGCCATGATGATAACTTACTATGTTATGTTATTCTCAATGTTTGATGTTCCATTTGGTATAAGTTTCATTTTTATGTATATTTCTTTTGTTTGTAACCGTTATTGTGTGCTCTGTTAATAAATCCTTTTAAAGCTAGCCGGCATTAGTGTTTATTGAGGAAGGGCTACATCACAATGTTAAATTTTTATTTTATTTTGAGTTGAGTTTATAAAATGTACTTTATTAAAAAAATTTGTAATGTTTTCGTCCATAAAATTTTTCAATATTAAAATATTCATCAGATTGTTGGTTCAGTTAGAAAATAGTCCCCATATCAAGAATTCCATCAATTTTCAAGTATGTACAAATAGCCATTTTTAGAATATCGTGCGCGCAAGGTGGAAACATGGCGAAATATTTTGTCACAAATAGGATTAAATTACAAAAATATTTGTGGCAACACAAACTTTCTGGTTACTAGTTTCCAAAGCAGCTATATTATGTAGTCAGCTGTAAAAAGTTGGAAGTAATTGCTTTTAAAATAAATAAAATATCCCAATTCTTGCAGCAGTCACATTCGAAGATCATGAGGGGTTTAAGGTGTACGAATCCCCTTAAGAACAGTGCAGCGGGTAATAGCTTAGTTCAGAGAGATAGAAACGTAAACGTACGAAGGGTTAATTACCCTTTATTATTCCAAATAATGTTTAACAAATGACTCCTTTCTTTGAGTTTACAATAAAGCATTCACTGGGGCTTGAACTCAGGAAACTAAGAACTAAAACTTAACTAAAAGATACAGCTGAAACAATCAAGAATTCTAACAGGGTTGGCACTTTAATGCTAACTAACGGCGAAGCTATCAAGGGCCTAAAGTACGGCCGAGTGTAATAATAGCTTAATAGAGAGAGTAGCGTAAAAAGAGGAACGCGCTCTAGTCAAAATCTCTGGCTCTCTCACGAAGTCAGTAGAACTTCACAGTTAAATACTTCTCCTCATTGGCATTCAATACGTTCTGGCCGGAATTTGTAAATTGAAATTCAGGAAGGTAGGAAAGTAACTTTTAACTATAAATTAACTGTTAGAAAAATTAACATAAACCTTACAATATCAATAATAGAGACAAATGACAGAAATTTATGCGATAGAAATTTATTTTATTAGATTAAAAGAGTCTTCTCGAAACGACATTTTGCCTTGAATCACATAAATCCATTGTCTCGCTTTTCAAACTATTGCCACCACTGTTGTTTCAAACTGTTGTTGTTGTTACTAATATTATCGCCCTGTATTATCTTTAATGAAATTAAATATTGAGAATCTGTATCTCGCTTTGTGAAAAAACAGCCGTATCTAGAGCCAGCAAATTTTGAATACCGCAGTCCTCCACCCTTTGCTGCTGTATTAATTTTACACTGAAGGTGTAAAATTAATACAGGTACCTAGCTAGGAAAGTCTCATCCTGGGTTGAACACGTCGAAGCGTAGCCATATCGATTCCTGATACCACAGATAAAAACAAAGGCAGAAATGTCCCAGTTTTCAAAGTTCATAAAGCTATGATATGGAGTTCTAAAGGATGTGAGATGCAATTCAAAGGTGAAAGTAGGTTAAAGATAGCAGAGAACATAGGCACCTGCATGCCCAAATTTGGAGTTTTCAATTTGTTTTATTATCTATTTCATATTTTGTAAATCTTTAGCGAATTTTTGATTAACAAGCTTAACGATGTCAGAGCTATCGGTAGCTATACTGTACGGAATAAAACATTTTGTATCTCCAGCGAGCGAGACTGTTTATCGGACGTTCTCAAGATATGCTGTTTTTCAATATTTTTTGACTTTGCTGTTGAATTGAATTTTATGTGTCTCCCGAAAAGCATGTGATATTTAATAAATACAGTAAACGCACAATAAAAGTTAACTATAAAATAAATCTGAAAGGTTTCAGATTTTAAATTACGTCCAAAGGAGCGATTTCTATCGTTTTGTGTGTTTCCTTTATTTACTAAATATCTTCGCACTTAAATCATAAAATTCACTTCAATAGCAATGTCGCAAAATAATTTTAAAATGAGCCATCTTTAGAATTTCCGATACACAGTTCCCGCGAGTTGGAGATAAAAAGTTTTTTTTTCCCGTAGAGTGTGACCATTCACGCTTTGAAATCCTTGAGTTTGTTAATCTAAAATTCGTTAAAATTTTACAAAATTGGAAATAGATCATAAAACAAATTCCAAATTTCAAATTTGGTCTTCCAGATGCCCATATTCGTAGGAGGATTACGTCATTCAAAATTCGATGGCTCTATGTACCGTTGTTTTATCAGAATGCGAGAAATATACATACATTTACAAGATTTAATACAAGATTTAATTTCTTCAAATATGATGCAGAACTCTAACATTTGGTGGCAACAGTTTGAAAAGTAAAACGGACATTTATAGTGATTCAAAGCAAAATCGGGAAACGGAAACGATAGTCCTCAGAGACAAAGTCCATTTGCACTAAAAATACAAAAAAGGTTTTGTAAAACCCTCTAAGTAAGATAACTGAACATTAATATTATGAACTGAAAAAGGCTGAAAAAAAAAGCAGAAAATCTGTGCTAACACTTAACACTGCAACGATAAATCTAACTTTATACCACTTTGCTGCTTTTAAATTTTTTGTAATTTTGCTGTTGAATTGTATATGACTTAAATGTGAAGAAAATTAATTATGTTTAAAATAAAGCTAAAAAGGCCGAATAAATGGGCTAGTAGGAGTGAATGCAACAACAAACTGGTAAACTGCGAGCTTAGCGAGTGAGTAAAAAACCTTAATAAATCCTTTTGGGCGATCGTTAATATCTGAAACCTTTCAGACTTTTTAATTTCGATTTTTAACATCATCGCCGCTTAGCTGTTTCAGTCATTTCTGTTGCAAATAAGAGGAAAGCTTATAACAATAAGTATTGAAATCGAAATTAAGTAATTACTCGGCAAGACATCTTCATTTCGCACATATGTTCAGCCTGAATAACAGAATTTCGCTCAAAGAAAATTACTCTTAGCTATTATATTATTCTCTCTTGGAAATATGTAACATGTTTCTGTGTTATAAAAGATGCTGAATTTATAATATCTTAATCGTAACACAATATTCCTCCGTGAAGTGATAAAATGCAACACCTAATAATAAATCCTACAAATAAATTATTCGCTGATTTGTTGGAATTTAACGGCTTAAAAGCTTAGAAGAGTAAGTAATCTGATTACCGAAAGGAATTCACACGTGAAGCTCATAAATACTTTTGCACGAGGTAGTCGAGAATACAAATTTATACCAGTTGCGAAATTCTTTCGTCAGATTGTCTTTTATTGCAAATAACCCAGGCAACACATTGGGAGGCATTCGTTATAATTACTTTCAGTTAAGATTTAAATCCGCATCTTCTACGGTGATTTTGAATGCAACTTGGGGCAACAAGAAGTCGGGAAAGGAATTTGCAATTAAGAAGTGTTATTTATATTTGGTTAGATTTAAATAAGGAGTAATTTCATTAAAATTTTTTTATTCATTAAAATTTGATATAGACAGTATTCTAAAATGAAATGAAATTCTTTTTATTTTTTGATGGGGAGGAAACATTGAAAATATTTCCTTTTCTCAAGAAATTCAACCTATTATTTTGACTTTTTTATAAACTATCTAACCTAGTGTTGTTATGCTAATGTTTTCTTAATTATCTATATATATTAGAAATAAAGAGATTTAGAAAAGTTGGCGTTAAAGAGAATTCTTTTATTCTGCATTATTTAGAAAATTTGCATATATCGTCATGAGAAAATGCATCATATTTTTTTTTTTTTTTTAAATTTTAAATTAAGGAAAAATTTCATAGATGAAGAGGAGGCCATTGATACATTATATGGGAAATGAGAGAATTCGGATGTTGGTTTTTGTTTATATCATGTATTATGATATATATTTCACAGAAATAAAATTAAGAAAATCTGAAAGCTTTTAGATATTATATATTACGCCCAAAGGAGAGTTTTTAACGTTTTATATGTTACCTTTATTTATTAAATATCATGTTCTTCGTACTTAACCAATATAAAATTAAATTTAATAGCAATATCACGAAATATTTAAAAACAGCATACCTTTAAAATTTCCTATGGAAAGTCTTGCACGCTGGAGATAAAAAAAAATCCCTACAATATTGCCATTGCTCACTTTGAAATCGTTGAGTTTGTTAATCAAAAATTCGTTGAAGTTTTACAAATATGAAATACATAATAAAATAAATTCGAAATTCAAAGTTAGGCTGTCCAGGTGTCCATATTCGGGTGGAGTTATTACGTTACTCAAAATTTGACGGCTTTAAGTACCGTCGTTTTATCACATTGCTAGAAATATATATATATATATATATATATATTCATGCAGATTCTTCATTACTTAATTTCTTTAAATATTGTTGCATTCTACGGGTTCGTGGATTTGCAGTGATTGATGACAACACTTGATGAAGAGTCAAAAGATAATTTATTCGCCAATATTACATAGAAAGGCGCGTTACAGTCGTCGAAAAGCTACGCTACGAAAAACACTCTGAAACAATCAGCAACACAGCTTTAAGGCTATCTGGCTATAACGGTGAAGACAGCTTCACGCAAAGCACTAACGTACAGCTCCCGACTCGTTGAATCGCTCTCGAGCTGATATTTGAACTCAAGACACTGCTACTTAACTCAGCATATTTTAGATAATCTTACGGTACATTGCCATTCCTTTTACAGGCAATGTGTTTATAGCTTTTAACCTGCCTTCGAGAATGTTTTCGAGAAAACCGGTAAGAATTCTTTCTAGAATGCTTTCCCTCCGTGCACATAGATTGTTTTGTCGCCAAATTGACGATTTCGCGCTAAATCTGGCAGCTCTGCTATTTTTTGCAATTCTGGCAACTCTAACCCGAATTGCGGGGAAGCTATCTTATCGCAGTTGGGTCATTCAAAAGAATATATTGCAGGGCGATAATATTTGGTGGAAACAATTTAAACAATTTAAAACGTGACTTGGCCACCGTTCATATGGGCTAAAAATACAGCTGTAGTTTTTTTCCCAGAAAAACTTTCATTTCCTTAGTCCTAAAATCACTAATCGCTGGAAATAATTTGCGTGAAACTGAAGACACCGAAAAATTCATTTTATAATTCATATTTTTGTTAATTCTGATTAAATGCCATAACAAGCATTACGTAACAAAACTGCTAAAAGAAAACTTAATCAAATTAACTAAAAAATTATACACAGTTAAAATATGAAAGATTTCCAATTTTCTTTTTTTTTTCGATTGAAAAATAAACTAATATTATAATAAAGAGATATTTCCCCCCTAATTATATGCAGGTATAATCTGTATCATAGAAAAACAATTTTATCAATTTAATATAAAATTTATGGTAATAATTAAGTTAATATTAATTGTATAATAATTTAAATTTCAGATAATTATTTATAGTTAGAACATAATTTTTTATATAAAAATCATCTTTACCTTAATCAAAAGGTAGTTTTTTACCAAATTCTTTGATAGCTGAAAGATCTGATCTGTTTAAAATATAAACTTATTGCCTTTTATACAATAATAAGCTAAAAATAACCACCTTTTTTAAAGCAGATTTTCATGTACCCAGCGCTATCCAAGAACAAAATATTACTAAGTTAACTTCATATGAAACGTTAGATGCTCAGAATGTAGCTCCAAATAATTACAAAAAAATAATTACAAAAACGTTTCACTGACTTTCCTTTTACGGAAGCAACTTTGCCCTTTTGTAACATTTGGGTGAATGACCTTGTTTAACCGCAGCTTACTTGCTTTTCCGATCTCACGAAAAAAAGTTCATCGATTGACGTCAGATGCACCTTTCAGTTGCTCAGTTTTCCAAGACTTTAATGATTATCCTTTGATCTATGCCAGCTGTCTGTGGAATGTTGAACGAGTTATATATTGAATTATTGAAATCCACTTTGAAGAAACTACTGAATTATACTGTAATCAAATTTAATGGCTTCTAATGGTCTTGGTTCAAAAGTATAGTACATGTGTAAATAAATGAGCGAAAAATTTATAAATAATGCAAAATTAAAAATTTACTCTTTCTCACAGAGAAAAACTTAGCAAATAACGTTCTTTGTCGAGAACGTGAAAGTGGTAAAGGTAATGTAATTTTTATCAGGTTCCTTTACAGGATGTTTGGATTTAACATCTTGTCTCACAGTAACATCAGACCACCTCCACGAATTTTATCGTGGCATGAGTTCAGAATTGCGTCTATCTTGACATGGGTTTTGGCCACCAAAGTTATAGGTTAACAGTACGACTTTTGCCCAGCTTCATACCAATTTAAGCAAAATCTTCTGAGGGTTTCTCACTCCTGTTTGTTTATCATCAAGCCACTCGAGAGATCTCACATTCGTCATGCATTTTAAATATCTCCATGCCGCCAAGAGAAAAAAAAATCTGAAAGGTTTCAGATAAGATCATTTTCCTTTGAACGTTTTTCAAGCATTCTGGATTTCAGAGCACGATAAAATATCTTTATTGCTGCGTCCTAGTATCCTGGTCATTGCTTTATTTCTCTTGACGTCCACCCCACTTACTTTTTTACACGCCATACAGTCATTTGTGTTCCGCCCTTAGCAATTGTCCACCAATGTATGTACTATATACCCACTCACTTACCTTGCCTTTATTTTTGCAAACATTGGTCGTAGTCGTAAACTGCCAAATACAAAAGTGTTTCAAATGATGAAAATATTCATATTTTGGCAGTGTCAAATGATCTCCCTATTCGGTTACAGCCGAAAACATCGCGGCAAAAACATCGCGGACGAAAACGTCGCGGAGAAAACAACGCAAGGCAAAAACGTCGTGCTACAAAATATCGTGGGAGAAAACATCGCAACGAGAAAACATCGCAGTTCTAAAACATCGTGGTACAAAACATCGTCGTCGAAAATAAAGCGGTTCAAAAACTTCGCAGTTTAAAAACATCGTCGTCGAAAATATCGTGGTAAAAAATAAAGTATCTACAAATCATCGCATGACGATAACATCGCAGACATGCTTCTTTCAGGCTTTAATAACTGTAAATGGATATTCCCATATTGATTTGTGATCGCAAGATGGAAAGAAGGATAATTTTTACTTTCATACTTTTTATTAACTAATAAATTTTTACTGAGAAAATAAGAATGAAACTTAAGCATAGAAAATTAATGCAACTTATAGCACTTAATAGAATTTTAAACCGACATAGTTAACTAACAAAGGCCATTAATAAATCATTTTTATAAAGCTTTTACTGGTAATTTTTCATGAAAAGTATAATCTATAATTTTCATTTAATTTTTTATGCTTAAGTTTCCTTCTTACTTTCTCAGCAAATATTTATTAGTTAATAAAATATGTGAAAATAAAAATTATCCTTTTTTACATACTGCGCTCACAAATCATTATGGGAATATCCATTTACAATAATTAAAACCTGAAAAAAGCATGTCTGCGAAGTTATCGTCATGCGATGATTTGTAGATACTTTATTTTTTACCACGATATTTTCGATGACGATGTTTTTAAACTGCGAAATTTTTGAACCGCTTTATTTTCGACGACGATGTTTTGTAGCACGATGTTTTAGAACTGCGATGTTTTCTCTTTGCGATGTTTTCTCCCACGATGTTTTGTAGCACGACGTTTTCGCCTTGCGTTGTTTTCTCCGCGACGTTTTCGTGCGCGATGTTATCGGCGGACACCCCCTATTCCTATAATATTCGGGGACGTTTTATATTCATTACGAAGAGATAAATTTAGAAGGAATTTCAGAAAAATTGGCCGGGATAATTAATTTCAAAAATTGCATTTTTTGATATCATTTTCAACTTGCGTGGAGAGATCGATTAATTAAGTTAGAATAATTCGAGGAAGTAAGTTTAAATGAAGCCCAAGAAAAAATTAACATGATTTAATAAACCATACATGTAAGTCATCTTGTGTCCACACCAGACTTTTCTAAATAATAAATATATTGTATTCGTTCCGAAGCAAAATATTTAAAATATATACTCCACCAAGAGTAAATTTGAATACTTAAGTTTTATCTGGAAAGCAAATAACAGGAATAAATTCCTAATAACTATGATGTTTCCAACTGAGAATAATAATGTGTAACTGATTAAGAGGAATTAATGGTTCATTTTTTTAAGATCATGAACCAATTTTATCACATGATCTAACGAATTTTACTCACATGAGGCAAAGAGATTACATATTAGACACAGTTTTGCAGTTCACAATATTTATAATTTGTAATGCATTAAAACATTTTTATATTCTTTAAATGCATAGCGTTTACGTATCTTAATCTAGTGATTTATGTTTGATGAGTAACAATCTTTCTAATCCTAGCTGCAATTTTCAATCTTTTTATCTTTAAAAAAAGTTTTTAAACTTACTAGTGTTTTGTTCAAATCCAAATAGTAGTAGCTGCAAAAAACACTTCTTTGTGCCGATTGATTTCTTTTCTTTGTCGGTTATTTTTTAAGGAGTATCGAAAGCAAAAACGGAGTTTTCTGACTTTGCTATCTTTGACAGCACCTTCGGCTGCCAACTGACTTCTTCAATCACGTTCTTATAACAACCCTTTCCACTTTCTTGGCATAGACAGACAGGAATTATGATTGGATCGAAGTTGTTAGATTCGAGATCATTTTCGCCTCGTCGAGTTTCGAAAGGCAATCTTTTTCCGATAAGGGATCGCGTATTATTACTTTTATTTTTGTTCCGTTTACAAAGAAATTCAGTGATTTGAGAAAAGAATTCTTTCTTAACTTTTTAAAACTTTTTCATGTTACTATTAGGAAAAAAACATTTATTTTAAACTTGTAAAATTAGTCATGTGGTTAAAAACCGAGAATTGGTTTTAGCTGGTTTGAAAGGCGCCTTTGAGTTAGTTCTTCAATATAGTATAGTTCTTCCTTCTTCTTAGACACGAAAAGATGCTAGGTATAAACATACACACCTCGCACCCTGTAAAAAAGAAGACAGTATTATATCGCCCGTTCTAATGGGACGGTTGACGAAATTTAACTTGAGTTTTTTATGTCTCGATAGCGCGACTTAGGACATATATTACATTTATATATATTATTCTTCTAACTTAGGTATTTTGGTGCAAAATCGTACGTTTTCCTATTTATTTCCATATTTCGATTCTGCGCGTCAAACTAGGCTCAAATATTACATTTTGTAAAATCTAATGAGAAATTTTGCAAGAAATTTAAATATTTATCTTGGCGCTCTTTTGCCAGTTTTCGCCAAGCATACTTTACTTGGCGAAATTCTTAATTTATAGTAGTAACCTATTTTACTTTCCCTTTTCATTGTGCATTGTTCATTTTTATAAATTAATTTAACAAAGTACGTAAAGCACGTTTGGCGTTAATACCGCTTATAAAAAGGCAATATATAAAGTAACTTATATGTTTTGAAATTTGATTAAATACTATAATTTCTTGCAGGTATGCCTAGAAATACATCTACCTTACGATGATGGTAAAAGTTTTAAAGGTTATAATGCAAAACACACAATTTATAAGAGTTACAAATTAAAAAAGCAAATCAGAAAATATCTGTGAATTTCATTTGATTTGATCAAAAATGTCGAACTTTGAAAGAGGAAATCTGGTAAGTTTAATAAAAAACAGAGATGTTAATAAATATATACCAAACTGAATTTGCATTGTGGAGCTAAAGTTGTGAGAGCTAATTTTTTAAAAAACACTCTTACGGTTTTTACTAAAGTTGACACTTTGGCATAATTTGAATCATAGATTCAAAATATGGATATAACTGGGTATGTTATTTCAGCAAAAAATTTCAAAAATATCAGAAAAAGTTCAGTTTTGTGTCAAAATATCTACGTTAGAACAACGCTATTTATAAATCTAATGTATATCCGAAATTTATCATTAATCCTAAATTTCATTAATCAGCCCAGAGAGATATAGAACTTTCCTTCCCCCTTATTTTTGGAACGAAATATATATTTTGAAATCATTCCCCAAAATGATTTTGAAATCATTTTCTCCCAAAAATTGTTCAAGACAGGTAATTTAAAAAGTAACACTTGATGTTGTAACATAATGCGTTTGCATTTTTTACTGTTTCGTTATCATTCTTAGCTATATTATCAGCATGGAATAAACATTACGAGGGATCACTTAAAATTTCTTCTGAAAACAAGGCATAAGGAAAGAAATAAACAATAATTTTATAACATAGGGAAAACATCAGAATTCTTTTGAAAGGTTATACTTTCTCTTAGTCATGTGAACTTGACCACCTGAGCGGCATTTACATATCATTTGACATTCATGTTAGAAAAATGCCATTGACACATACACAGCAAACTTGTATACCTATAATTTGATCTTTAAACATTTAAATACCTGCACATTTAATAATTTTGCTTTTACATTGATTTCATATGTTCTCATTTACTACAACGCTTGAAAAATAAGACTGTATACATAATCATTGATACTGATGTGTTTTGTTATAGTTATTATCAAGTTTCGGTGTTGGTATAATTATCTGATACTGCTTTTAAATGTGAAGCTACATTCGATTAATTTCAAAAAACCCATATCGGATGAAATCTAGAAATTTGGGTAATATTCAGTTTTTGTATCCAATGATACTATCATCTGAGATTCACTATTTAATAAACATAATAATAAACATAATAATATTCACATTAAATTTTATTGACATTCCAGTGTAGAAAACTGAAACTATTTATTGAAGTTTGGTTAAAAAAGTCACAGTTTTAATTTTCTCTTTAAAATATTAATTTCGTTAGAGTAATTGGAATCATTATTTAGTAATAATATTCTTTATTAAGAATTGTGCCAACTAAAATTAAATAGCAGGGAACAATTTTAACTATCCATTTAAATTTGCAGATTATGTAAAAATATTTATTTGCGTTTTGTCATCCGTTTTGAGATACAGAAAAATGTAATTATTTAATTTGAAAATTGTAATTTACCAGAGCCTGAGGATATAATGAAAAGAAACTAGTTACTGGAAATGAATGCTTTTTTTTTAATGTATTTAGATATTTATTGAAATCTAGGAAATGAAAAAATAGTTATTAACTATCACTATAGTGCTTATTAGGAAATATTTTCCTATTCCTTCTCTATTATAGCAAATCTCTAGGGCGAAATATCATACTATTTATTCATACCATAAAAAATTTAATACTATATATTAAATGTCAAAAACTCTTATACAGATCCTTTCATTTAAAATTCGGCAGGTACAGGTGAAGTCAGTGCCTGACTCTAATTTGATTTGTCGCGAAATAATTTACAATATGGCAGATAATGGGCGTTTGAATGTTGAACAAGAGGTGAGCGTTGTAATGTTTCTTGAAAAATGGCGAATTTAGTGGCAACACAAAGGCGATTTCATGCACACTTTAGTACAACATGGGCTTCTTGTAAACAGGCCATTCAGAGCTTGTTGTGTCAACAACTGGAAGCCACTGGTTCTGTATTAGAGAAGATTTGGCAGCACCCAGGAAGTATTCTGATAATGGCAACAGATCTTCCTTTATACACTGAGTGAGTGGTTCGAGATCGGAATTGGCTCACAGTGCGAATGATGTTCTTGCTTTCCTTTATGAGATATTTAATGTGAAAGTAGTATCACATCTGCTTCCTTAATATTTTGAAGTTACGAGAGAGTGGCCTCTGCATATGACGTACATTAATTCATGTGATTTCTTGATGTTGGACGTTTTCAAAGATTAAGTATCTGCAACGAAGCATGTACATGTGGAGGAAATCAAAGCTCTTACCATGCGGTTTTTGAAAACCTTTGCTGGAAGATCAGGACGAATGCAAAAACTTTCGCTTGCAAGAAGTAGTGAATCACAACGGTGGACACATTGTGAACTAAGCTCACTTTTCATGCTCAGAGAGTTAACTATGCATTCATTTTGTAACATTTGCTAATAAATATATGTGCAATTAAAAACTTATGCAAAAAACCGCAATAACAAGATTACGACATTTCGTGGGTCCCTCTCCACATGCTTTAATAAAATGTCTGTAACAAGCTTTTTTTTATCGAATGGCGGGCACTTGGCCTTTTTTTAGCATTGACCACTCCTAAGGCCAGAAGTGATGGCCATTTTATTGTGGAGGCTCCTAATAGGCAGCCACCGTTACCACCTGTCATGAGACAGACAATTTACATCCACTCCTTTTCCAAGATTTTATCCAGGACCCTAATCCCTATACAGTCTGAAGGCATCTGTAGGAAACTAATCCGCAAAGGAATACTTATCTTTAAATATCAATCGAAATCAAAGCATATTTTATTTCCTTTTATCTTTTTGTTTCCTTGAAAGAAATCAGTAGTGTGGACAAGAACATTATACAAGAAACTACTATTTAAGGCACACAATATAGCAAAGGATTGAGGAACTATGAAATTTCAAAAGAACTTATTAAATTACAATACAGATTATGATTTTTGCAGATGAAGTTGTTGAAGCATTTTCCCCTTGTTTCTTTCATTCATAATTATTTAATGCAATTGTTTAATACCCAGTCAGTTTTACAGAAAGTAATTAGTATTCCCGTCAACACAAAAAGCGCCTAAATGGAAATTATCCATTATCCTTAAATCCTTTCACCGCAAGAAAGTCAGTATTATTTTAACTTACAATAGGCTCAAATAGCGGGCTTAATGCATATAAACAAAACACGTTATTTATGCACCAATCGGTAAGTAGCCTGCTTCATTTATTCATGTTACGTGCTTTCTGACGCCTAAACATTCAAAGAAGAGCTTCTTTAAAACATTGCAGCGAAATATGGAAATTCTCTATTCTGCGTCCAATTTATCTCTTCTTTGTTTCTCTTTTAAGATTTGTTTTTTCTTAAAAACAACCCTTTGCAAATGCTTCTTTTCTGGTAAGCTGTTATCGCAGAAAGTCACTGCGTAATTACTTTACTTGCATTTATTTTGCTTTGGAGCTGAGAATTTTTTTATCCATTATATATCTGTTAAGAATCTCAAACTTATTGTTAGTGCTTTTAAAACCTTATTTTCATATTTATTTCCATATGTCGTAGGTGAAAGTTTCTTTTTGGTCTTACGTAAGAAGTTCCAGAAGTATAACGCAGTCTTTATATATAGTTCTTTATTTATTATTATCGTATTATGTACTTACACTATGTTTTACTTGTTTTTTAATATTCTATGTTTAATTAATTAATTAATGAAAATATTTAAGATTTGTAATACAAAAGTAAAGTTCTTATGGTATATTTTCATCATTATTTAGCGATAAAATTCTCTAATATGCCAGTTTGGAAAGCATAAACTTATATTTATATTGTTAGAATAATTTTGGCAAGCAATAACTGAAACATTATGTGCCATATATTAATTTTATTACTTATAATGGAAAATTACAAAGGCAAGTGTAGACAGAACAGGCAGAGATGAAAGAAAACAGCAAAATTAAAAAGAATCCACAGTATAATCTGTAATTCTATTTTGTGTTTCGCCTCCCAACATCTCTTCGAGAGTGATTCAGCAATAAGCGCAGGGTAACTATTCAGATGTGAGGCATTCAGTTCTTCATGAAGGTTGCGCGCTTTGCAAATTGGGGTTGAGGTGACGTTCATTCGGCGCATATGTTTTAAAAGGCAACATAGCCAGTAAGAAGACGGAAGAAAGCAACAGGCTTCTTTCTGGGACATAAAGAGCGTCAAAAATTCTGTTAATCCATACTTTATGGCTGTTCATTTCTATAAAGTCTTTCCAAAACGTTTCTTTGTAGTAAGTTTTTATTTCTGTATTAGCAGTGTAAAAAGGAGTGTGGTTGTCAGTTACCTGGAGAATATTGGCCTCTTTCTTTGCAAAATATCTGCCTTATCATTTCCATGAAGACCACAGTGTGATGGAAGCCATTGCATGACAAATTCTTTGCCCTAACTTAGCTACGTTGTTTAGAAACTTCTGCTATTTTAAAACATCTTTAGATTTTGGTTATCCAAGAGAAGAAATGGCTAGAAGAGCAATTTTAGAATCAGAGAATATGACAACCTTTAAGAAATGTCCAAGTTGACATTGGAGTTGGAATAAGGGTATGCGTATGGCCATGATCTCAGCATCCAAAGCAGTCCTATTTCTTCCAACGCGATTATAAAATGAAAGAAGATAACTATTTTGTTCTTTTCTGTATGCAAACCAAACAAGCAAATAATATTTGTAAAGGAAAAGAGTGCTGACGAAATTTTCGAAACTAATCTTTGTCTTCTTGTTATAAGAGGTATAACTTTATTTGAAACTCAAAAATATGCATTTTCATTTCTACATTTTGTAAGATTTCATTCAACACGAAGACCGTTACACCTCTTTTAATACAGACACTTTAATATGAACAGAATAATGAAACTGCTTTTTATGGGAAATAAAATTTAAGAATGCGTACATTACTGAATATGCTGTTCACTGGATTCATACTACTAAATATCATTGATAGAATTAATCGGTTATATCGCATTCAGTTGTTACCATACGAAAGGGAAATATTTCATTTTTCAGGTAAATTTGAAAAGTATATTAAATTATAGAATATTTCTACATTTGTAACAAAAATTATATTATTTTGCGTTTTACTAGCCCTGTAAATAAACTGAAATCAGTTGGAGCTCTTAAGACAATTTTTTTATATATTTAGGTGTAATGTTCAAAAACGTTATGTATCATAATAGACTAATTAAGTTCAGATCTGTTCAGTTGACAATAAATTGAAACACCTGATACTAACGAGTGTCAGATTTTAGTCTGTCGGAAAGGGATACTATGCAGTATAATTAATGAATCTAAAAGGAGAAAGGTTCAATGCAGTATTTCACACACCTCACAAATTTTGTGAAGCTTCCTTCCTTTATGGTGTGTGCGAATGTCTATTCTGTAAACCATTTCTATCCCTATTCGCTCCAGATTTACCGAGTTCTTTGAATGATAGCCCTGATAATGCCTTGTTTCAGTTCCATTAAATCAAGGGGAAAATAGATGGGCCTCCATTTCTCTTTGGAAGAGCACTCTGTGAATGCTTCTCTTAAAAGGCTGTGAAAGGGTTTTGTGTCATTAGCAACGACTAATCCTGCCGGGATAACAGTTTCGAAATACAACCATTTGGGGTGTTACATCCGGAATTTCTAACATCAGTAAAAGTTTTGAAAATTCTCTTTCCATTACCATTATTTACATTATTCGTTTTCTTACGAATGTAGTGCCAAAGTAAAATGCGTGCTTCATTCTATGTCACCGCATAATTTTAGAGTGAATCAATTTACTTATGAATTCAAGAGATCTATTAAGCACATCTAGTGTAAAGCTTAGCATTTGTTACAATAATCTAAAGATTTTTTTCCCACTTGCGGGCTGCAGCTGTTTATAGGCATCGGCCACTACTAAGGCCGAAAGCCGTGCTCACTTTGGTACAGTAATTTAAGTACCAAACTGAAATTTCACCATTTTGGAAATGCAATAATAAACTTATTATTGCGTGCAGTCTCACATACTTGAAGTTTCTGGAGACTTTATAATTTCATGCTTAGTCAACCGTAATTTAAACTATTTTTGTGACTTTGATCTGGAAGGTCGATGTTACCGGTAAAATAAGATGATGTCACTTATAAAATCAGACTACGTGCACGGTGTACGCCTTGGGAAAAAATCACATTCGTTTCAGTTTCAGCTGGTGGAACCACCGTATTACTAACTGATAGAAATTTTAGCTCGTCTCTTTGGATTCGGCTGGAGAGGTTTCTCAGTTTTATTTACGCTTCAATTTTGATTATCTCATACAATCTGAAGTTTATATTTCTATTTTGTCAGGTATGAGAATTATTTTCCATTCAGGTATGAGAATTAATTTCTGAACCAATAGCAAATGCAGTTTTAGATTTTGACTTTGCACGGCACAATCGATATTTTCACTTTATTTTGACTTGTAAATGCGTGTATGTTAGCTAGTAGTAGAAGCACTGATGGTAGAAACTGCCACGTCCTCTCATTCGACCTATTACAAACAGAGCGCGCCGAGACTTAAATACTAAAACTATTCGCCCTTTCTTCGTTTTTGAAAATATTGCCACCAATATTCTAATGACGTCAGTCCGTGACTACAATGAAACTGAAACTTGTTGTTAGGTTATTCGAGATTTTGGGTTACATGCTGCAGTGGGTTGAAATTAAACTAATGAAAAGTTTTTTTTTTTTTTTTTTCTAGACGCTGATATGTATTTTACGACAGGTTTACAGATCGTGTTTTCTTGTGACAAACACAACGGCATCATGGACAATAAACTGAGAATAAGTTGGAGCTCTTAAGACAATATTTTATATATTTAGGTGTAATGTTCAAAATACATTATGTAACATAATGAGATTAGATTGTGAGATTAGATTATCTGAATATTGCAAAGTCTGTCTAAGGAGAGGGGTGTCCTCGTGGTGAACTTTCAAAAGGAACTGTCTTCGGAAAAAACCCAAAAAAACCTACTATGCAGCAAGCCGTTCGCTGGATTTTAACCTTAGTCGCACTATCAATTTTTAACGGTCTTAACCACTGGTGAGGCTAACTTCAATAACAAATTTTAAAACTCCAATTTATAATATCTACTTCTTCAGTTGCTTTTTGTAAGGAAAAGGCACTGAGGTTATTAGATGGAAGAAAGAGGTATGGCTAGATATTTGGAATTCATACTATTAATTAAAATTAAATTACACCAATTGCCATTTTCCTTTTTAATTTCCAATCCGCTTGCAATTAACACTATTTGATGTGTATTTTGTTCGCATTTAAAAATCTTCACAAGTATTTGTGATTAACCCTTTGCGGCACAGTGTGTCCGGTCTGGCCACACCTAAAATTTCCTTCTGTACGCACAGAAAAAGTAATAAAAATGGATTTATAGGTTACTATAGGTTACTCTGAACCTTCTTTATTTATAGTAGATGGCAGCCAGTCCAGTCCATATATTATAGCTATGTTTAGTTTTTTAAGACCCTCATTTTTCAAAGAAATTTTCCAGATTTATTTTAGGGTATAAAAGGAATTTCTTGAAAATAAATTTCTATGTTATTTTTTGGTTGTATGCTAATCTCCTTATTCTATATTAGTTTAAAATTTTTACCTTGAAATCTTGCCTAAAATCAAACGGCGAACCCTAGGTGTGCCCAGACCGAGCTCACCGATAATCTAGGAAAACTGAGAGTCTATATTCTTTGTTTCTCCGAATCTCATCGGTCAGTTCATTGACAACAATGCTCGTTTCAGCACTCTTTTCGAAGCTCTATTCAATAAGTGTGCCACTTTGGGCACACTCACAGAATTAAAACGATAAGTGCTACCTTCACAAAATTTTACTTGTGTACTCCTCTAGACCTACTTAGACTGCCTACCTTTTTTTTTTTTTTTATCAAAACTCCGACTTTAAAAGGTAGCTTGCCGGAAAGTGTTAAATATGAAGGTATAGAGATGTGCAGTGAATTGCAGTTATGCTCTCGAATTTCTTTTTTGATTCATTAAAGAAATGCATAAAATTAAACAAAATATCCTAAACTGTATTGCGATTTTATATCATGTATTATAAGTATTGTTAATATTGGGATACAGAAATATTTTTTCATGTTCATCTCAACACATAAATAAATAGCAGTTTATATGAGCTAGGACATGCTATTCAGAATAAAGCTAAATTATTATTTTTAAACAACATTTGAAAGTTAAAGTGTTATACACATTAAACTCTATTTTGTGCTTTTAGTAAGCTATTCAAAGTTAAACATCCTTCTCCAACGAAACACATTTCTAAACTATATTTGTTTCGATGAAGCTGAACAATCTTTAGTAGTAAATGATGCAACTCTTGACAGGTGTTTTTGAGTCAGTTGATCTGGAAAAACTGAAAGTAATGATAAGCTTGAAGAAAAGAAAGAAAGCCCAGATTTTAAAGAAAAAAGGAGAAAAAGAATTCTTCTAAAAAAATCTGAGATACATTCCTAAGAGTTTCTTTGATAAAGCTCTTGAATTATGAAAATTTTGTAGTAAATTACAGATAAATATATCACCAACTTGATATCCTTTTTAATAAATGAAGTGTTCTTTTAAACTGAAATTATATTTAATGGAATGAAATTAAAAAAAAATAGCTATTATCACTATCTTCCAGAAATTTAGAAAGACTTTATCTCTTTATATAAGGTTCCTTTTGTTACTATGTTTACAGTTTTAAAAAATTTGGCTTGCTGATTAGAAGGCAAATTATTTGCAATAAGTTAAAAAAAAAAAAAAAAAAAAACTCTGAAAGCTTCATATTTTATATTACGCCCAAAGGAGTGCTTTTAACGTTTTGTGTGTTATCTTTATTTATTTATTTATTAAATATCATATCCTTCGAACTTTAACGATAATTAATTCAATTCAACAGCAATATCATGAAATAATATTTAAAAATAGCATATATTTAGAATTTCCGATAGAGAGTTTCGCGCACTAGAGATTTAAAAATGTATTTTTCAGTGCAGTGTTGCCATTGTTCTCTCTGAAACTGTCGAGTTTCTTAATCAAACATTCGTTAAAGTTTTACAAAATGTTAAAGAGATAATGAAACAAATTAGAAATTCAAAGTTCGACGTCCAGGTGCCCAAGTTGGGTTGGAGGATTACGTTACTCAAAACTTCATGACTTTAGCTGTCGTCGTCTTTTTAACAATGTGAGAACATACACACATTCATGCAGATTCTTCATTATTTAATTTATTTAAATATAATACAGGATGATAATATTTGGTGGCAACAATTTAAAAAGTTATCAGGTTCTGTGTTTCTCCTTACTTGCTTGGGGAACATTGAGGAACCTGACTCGGAACAGGGAGCTTACTAAAGCTATGTTCAATAAATGTGGGAAGTAGACAAGATACTCGGGAAGGGTATACGAAACCCTTTATTTTTCACTCTTTACAATAATTTCCGTACTTCGGAATACAGAGACCAACTACTTGTGGTCTGAACGTAAGAATATAAAAATATTTAACTAAACTCTAACTTAACTTTGGAATAATAAACGTGGAAGATTGGCCGTATATTAACAGGAAGCCGTATGTAGTACAGAGAACTGTTAACACTACAATACGTTTAAAAATTATCACGAGGATTAAACCTCTGGCCTGGAAGGCAACCAGCAACCCAGTAAAACTTCTAAGGCAAGCGGCCTGCTTCGACTAACTCCTTCCTCTCTCTCGCTTGGCAAAAAGCCACAACTTAAGTACTTGGCGTTCGCCAGACAAATTTGCATAAACAAGTTAAAGCTGTTAATTCTGGCCGGAAGTAGAAAATAAGAAGTGATAGTAAAGATTTAAAATAAAAATAAACGTTAGTAAAACTTAAAATCCTTACATTACTTCCCGCCAGAGTTAATTAGTTTGAAACTGAGGTCTAAAACGACTTTGTTGAAAACTTTTAGCTCTAGAATCTAACGCGAGGCCAATCATTTACAAACATTTCTCACTAGAAACTAGAAATTTAAAAAAAAAAAAATTTGTTTTTACAATATCAGCTCCATGGCCAACCAATTTTTCATCTGTACTGCATCTAAACAGGAGCTTTTATTCAAATCTGGTTCCTTCCAGAGATCTGGAAGGAAAACTAGTTTAATGAAATGTTACACAATGAAATGGCAAGTAACATAAATATTTACATTTCTCTTAACATTCTTATTTCATTCATGACTTTATTTTAATTATCTCTCCCCGTGCTCTCTGACATGTGCTGTAAAAGAACACCAAACACGAATGTGTTTATGTATACGTGTTCAACACTGCCTCCTACAATCAAAACACTAACGTGTTAAAATTCAACATAACAAGACCTCGTAACACACCCTATCTTCAACTCTAAACCCTGAGGTACTATTCTGCAAGTGGCTAAATCTGAAGTGTAGCGTCAGAGAGCCTAACTACATTCATTCAACCTTTAACACATATTCACCATAATTTGGTCTTTTTTCAGTCACACGAATAAGTTTTAAAATTTTTTTTGCATTACTTTCACTTTTACCATATCATAGTATTTCTTAACATTTAAAATAACAGTTCACATTGTATATAAGAACATATTAACATGCCGTTAATTTTACGCATTTTAAAACATACATTAGTAGTACATTGTTAATTTCTATTCTTTTCCAAGCAAGTGCCAATTCTACATTGAAATACTACATTTCAAAAAGTCTTTCAGACTAAAACTTCTCTCTTGCCAGAATGTTTTAAGTAAAATTTATACAATAACTTTTACAATATTTAAGTAGTTACACAGTCCTATTATACATCAACTTTAGTTTTACGTGCGAGTAATTGAAAAACATAATACCAAAATCGGTAACAACTCATTTCTCGCCTTTTTGGCGATAAAGGTAGACCTCACATGAGGTAAAACTTCTTGAAATCTGCCACTTGCAGTAAGAATGAAAGATTAACTTAAGTTTGCAAAGTAACATAAAATTTTACTTACCTTTGTGATATTCGGACATTCTTTTCTGAGCCCAGTCCTGGAAGGTAGCGCAGATTCTCGTTTGATTTATCCTCCTTCTTGTGCGGGCTCGCCCTTCAGTGCCTTCCTCTAGAAGCTTTCTTTTTCCTCCAGTTCGGTCACCCTTGAATACCTTCTTTTTCGCCTCTGGCTGTGGTCTTGGCCGTTTGATGGCAGCTGGTCTTGGCGGAAACGGGACACTTCTTTCGCGTTCCTGCTTGGACCTCGTTGCTGGCCGTTCAAATTTTCCTTGTACCTTTTCCTCCGCCGCTGGTGGCCCTTCCGCAGTTCGGCGACATTTGCTGCGAAGAGTCCTGTCCGATGAGTAGATCTTCCGTTTGGGAGCCGGGTTATAGTTGCCGTTATTTCTCCTGGCTTTCTTTGCATTCGTCGTACTTCTCCCTTCTTCATTCTGGCGGTGTTCGTGAGCTCTCTTTTCTGGACGGTGGAATGGCTTCTTTTTCTTGTTACCTTAAATTTTCCAGCGGGGACACTTTCTTTTCAATTGCTCCTGCCTCCTAATGGCTTGCCCTTGTACTTGTCGTTGTTCCACCTCTGGAGCTTGTTCCTGCCGTGCCGGATCCTGCAAAAGAACTTTGAAAATTTGCATTTTATTACGATCATAGTAGGGTTTTATTTGATCAATGTTTGCGGTGCATGTTTCACCATTCCTGGCTTTTAACACCACTACAGCGTGAGTTATTTTTTCTATGACATATGGTCCTTCAAATCGTGGAAAAAATTTGGCGGTTTTATCTTCTGGTTCTGAAGAAAGTGAATGCTTAATTTTTAACACTTAGTCCCCTACTTTATAAGTTACTCCCCGTCGTTTCAAATCATAATAAATTTTTTGTTTTCTCTGTGCTACTTCAGTATTCTTTTTTGCTTCTTTAATTAATTTTTCTATATCACCCATTTTAAATTCTGTGGCTCTTTGTTGCACATAAAATAATTTATCTAACGGCGTTATAATCTTTCTGCCTAAAAATAACTCAGCAGGTGTTTTGCCCGTTGTATCATGTTTTGCGGTCCTAAGGGCGAAAGCAAATTCATTGACATAGTTATCCCAGCTTTTATGAAAATTTTTAACATAACTACGGATAATTTTCACTATATTTCTATTGACCCGTTCCGCTCTATTTGATTGCGGCCGCTACGGCACCATTTTTAAATGACGTATGCCCAGTTTTTTGCACATGTCTTCAAATACATTACTTACAAATTGAGGACCATTATCCGATATAACTTTTAGGGGCGCCCCGTATTTTAAAATATATTTATTTAAAATAGAATCAGTAACTAATTTCGCGGAGGCTCGTTTTAAGGCAACAATTTCGGTCCACTTACTAAAATGATCAACCATAACAAGGAGATAGCGACTTTTATTTAACTGACTTTTTGGGAAAGGGCCCAATAAATCGATGCCAATTATTTCATTTGGAAATTCGGATTTAATACTATTTAGAAACCCGGCCGGACGGAAATTAATATAATTAACTGCTTGACATGTTGGGCAGGACTGGACATACGCCTTTGTTAACTTTTGCAGTTCAGGAAAATAGACTGCCTCGCGTACGCGTTGTACAGTGTTTCGAATACCAGCATGACAAGCTAAAGGGCTGTCATGGAGCTCCTGCGGGATATTTAATCTAAGACTAGCTGGGATAACAGGTCGAAATTCGTTGTTGGAATTCGTAGTTTTTGTGTAGAATAATAGACCATCTATTAGTTCGTAATGGGCCGCCCTATTTCTTATCGCCACAATATCTTGGTGGCTAAAATTTTCAGGATCCTTCAAATACTCATAAATACTTCCAAACTCAGGATCCTTACCCAGTTCTGTTATTACAGTTTCTCGGGAATTTATTGTACACGCTGTAAGCATTGCAACTTTTACGGTATTACCCTGTTCATCTATTTTAATTCTTGATAGGGCATCTGCTACGATATTTTCCTTTCCGGGGGTATGCTTGATTACCAGATTATATTCTTGCAGCTTGAGTGCCCATCTTATTAACCTTGGGGATAAATTTTTCCCTGAGTACAATCTAGTTACCGCCGCATGATCAGAGTACTGTTATTGGCGCCTTTCCAAAATAGACTCGGAACTTTTGCACTGCTAACAGAACTGCAAGTGCCTCTCTCTCGGTCGCGGAATAGTTTCTTTGTGTTTGATTTAAAGTTCGGCTAAAAAATGCCACGGGCTGCTGATTTTGTGAAAGTACCGCTCTTAACGCATAATCCGAAGCATCCGCTGAAATTTCTAAATTCTCATTCTTTTCAGGAAATTTCAACACAGGGGCTTGCGTTAATGCTTGCTTTAACTTTTCGAACGCACTATTGGCTTCGGCCGTCCACGAGAATCTTGCCTTTTTCCTTTTTAATTTTAACAATGGTTCCGCAATAGCTGCAAAATCTTTTATAAAGGACCTATAATATGAACAAAGTCCTAGAAAAGAAGAGAGCTTCTTCGCCGTGTTTGGAGTCGGATACTTTTGCACAGCCATTATTTTTGATTCGTCTGTCTCGATTCCTTTCTGAGATATTTTGTAACCTAAATATTTTAATTCAGGGGCTGCAAATTTGCACTTTTCGACATTAACTTTTAGACCGGCCTCATTTAATAAAGTCAACACCTGTCTTAAATCCTGTACATGTTGGTCGAGATTATCACTAGTAATAATGATATCGTCTAAATAGATAAATGTGGACTTTCCAAGAACAGACCTTAACACAATGTCCATACATCGCTGAAATGTTGCCGGTGCCCCTGAAAGGCCAAACGGCATACGCAGGAATGCATAAGTGCCAGACTTGGTTATAAAAGCAGTCTTAGGCACGTCCTCAGGCCTAACCCCTATTTGAAAATAACCAGTCGTTAAGTCGTCATATATTTGGTCGACGTTATGTTCCTTAGAATTTCTTCAATAATAGCTAACGCATATACCGGATATTTAGTTATGGAGTTTATTTTACGGTAGTCAATCGGGAATCGCCACCTTTTTGGATGTGTCAATGGATAGTCATTATGTTTCTTACATAAACCCACCGAGCTAGCATAACTACTTGAGATGGGCGTTATGATCTTTTTACGTAGCATATCGCTGATGTGCCATTCTATAATTTTTTCCTTATTCTTATCATACCGGTATGCTTTGTGGCGAACTGGCATTGAATCTCCGGTGTCAATACTATGGTTAGTAACTTGAGTAAATCCTGGAATATCACTAAATAACGAAGCAAATTCACTTACCACTTGTCGGATTTTTTGTTGCTCTTCCTTAGGCAGGTGGTCAAGGTTTAACATTGGTGGTTCTGTTTTCTCTTCTCGAACTGGTTTCATCGTCAGCTTAAGGGACGCTTCATTAAAATCCAGCGTTGCTTGTGCCTCTGAAAGAAAATCTATTCCTAAGATAATATGTGCTTGCAGATTCTTTACTATGAAAAACATAACCTTTACTTGTTCGTCCTTGATACGGACGTATAGCGGTAATTTACCTAATCACTTACATCTTTCTCCTTGTGCAGCTAACACTGTCGTATTATCCGAATTATATATGCGATATTTACGAAAATACTTCCTAAAAATATCTTCTGCCACACAGGAACACTGCGCGCCTGTATCCAGGAGTGCGGTGGCTGGGATATTATTCACCAACACTTCAATCTTCGGAAGAGTCAAATTTTTCACCATTACTGTATTTAACTTGAAGGAAGAGGGGTTTTCTTGGCCTTCGGATTTCTGCACCCTCCCGTCAGCAGAAATCCGTTTTAGTTTAAATCATTTTTCATTTCCATGCTTTCCTTCTTTTTCCACTGGTCTTGAGACTTTTTTCCTGGATTGCTATTGAACTGTCGACGTTCGCCGGCTGTTTTTGAATGCTCGGGTTTCCTTGCCCACTGATTCGCTTTGCTTCCGTAGCCGTGTGCTTGACTTTGATGTGGTCTTGGCGCACCAAATTGGTTTCGTTGTTGATATTGGCGTCTTCTTTCAATGTCCGCCGTTCTCCTACTTTCAAACTGAATTGCTAGCTCAAATAACGTTTCCAGTGTAGTCTTAATTCAATAAAGTCTTGCACTTGGGGAAGTAACCTCGGCAAAATCACTTGAATTATCTCAGGATCCGGACAGTTTCCATACAAGAGTTTGAAGACGCGAATTTTTTCTTAAAATAAAGCTTGAGAGATTTTCGATTCTTTGCTGATATATGCTGAAAAGTTCCGTTTCTAATTTCGCACGATCCCTTACGACAGGGAAGGCTTTTACTAGGGCAGTCTTGAAATTTTCGTAAGTATAGGTGGGACTTCCTGCTTGACCCAAGAGACTTCTGCCGATACATTTGAACCAGTTAAGCGCTTGGCCCCTCAAAGCGCTGGTAGCTAAGGGAACTTTTTGAAACTCGTGCACGGGGTAGAGCATGAAGTGGTCATCCAATTTTTTCAAAAAACTGGTTACCGGTGAGTTTCCATTAAATGTTACTTCTGGTTTCATCGAAGGGCGCATGGTCTGGACGATGTAACCAAATCCTTCCAGGGCGGCAGCTGGCATTTCTGGATTCTGAGCCGCTTCTGCAGGCAGCACAGGTTCTTCTTGAAACTCGGCCATGGTTATTCTTCTTCGTTGGGCGCCACTATCAGGTTCTGTGTTTCTCCTTACTTGCTTGGGGAACATTGAGGAACCTGACTCGGAACAGGGAGCTTACTAAAGCTATGTTCAATAAATGTGGGAAGTAGACAAGATACACGGGAAGGGTATACGAAACCCTTTATTTTTCACTCTTTACAATAATTTCCGTACTTCGGAATACAGAGACCAACTACTTGTGGTCTGAACGTAAGAATATAAAAATATTTAACTAAACTCTAACTTAACTTTGGAATAATAAACGTGGAAGATTGGCCGTATATTAACAGGAAGCCGTATGTAGTACAGAGAACTGTTAACACTACAATACGTTTAAAAATTATCACGAGGATTAAACCTCTGACCTGGAAGGCAACCAGCAACCGAGTAAAACTTCTAAGGCAAGCGGCCTGCTTCGACTAACTCCTTCCTCTCTCTCGCTTGGCAAAAAGCCACAACTTAAGTACTTGGCGTTCGCCAGACAAATTTGCATAAACAAGTTAAAGCTGTTAATTCTGGCCGGAAGTAGAAAATAAGAAGTGATAGTAAAGATTTAAAATAAAAATAAACGTTAGTAAAACTTAAGATTCTTACAAAGTGATTCGCCGTTTATAGCGAAAGGCCACGAATGTTGCTTTGATACTAATAGCCTTTTTGGGCTATCGCCCCCTTCTGGGAAAAAGGCTATGATTTTTATAATATAGCGCTCTAATTTGTTCTATCAGTGAATTGATTCTCGTTGTTACTTTTGGAAACCTCTTCATATTACGCGAGGAAAAGGCTTAGCAACCCTTGCGTGATTCACATAACTCCTAGCAGAACATTTGTCTTATTTTTAATAAGAAGTCTTAACTGGAAAATAATTTTTTATCATAAACTCAAGGTTTCTTTGAAAATGGAAAGCGATTAACCCTCATGTTGCATTCTGTAGATTCCATAGCTACATTAATTCAGGCTTATCATAATCCAGTGAACAGTAAAGAATATATCAAATTTCTCTCTTTCCTCTATTCTTTGTTTTGTGAGTGTGTTTATGTGTATATGAGATCACATGTTCCAATATGGACATTTACTTCGTTTTTACGACTTCAGTTAGCAAATCACCCTTTTTGGGTAATGGTTAGGTATCTGGAATGGTTTTGGAGTTTAATTTCTGATAATCTATGCACAGTCTGATGGAACCATTAGGTTTAGGGACCAGCAAAGCAGGACTGGCATAAGGAGATTCACATTTCTTAATACCCTGAGCTAGTAAGGAATCTAGATCCTTTTTCAACAACTTATTAGTGTCATTTTTTATTGTTGTTCGGCAACAGGTAAACTTTTCCCAATCTGGAGTCTATACCCAATAAAAGCAGTGGATCTCCCTCTGGCTGAAAGCTACTTTCATATTTTCTAACAATGAGTTTATCCCGTTGTTCTTTCGTCAGATTTTTCCTTCCATCATGTCGAAATTTCATGGAATCAGTTGTTTGCAGCAATGCAACAGGAGTGTCAGGAGACTGTTGTTTCTGGAGATATTTCGTTCTGATATCTTAATACGTTTGAACTCACTTTAGTTTCAGATGCTTCTTCGTAAAAGGGCTACTGCTTCTGTGGATTTTAGCTTAAATGCCAAGTGCCACACTGGATGTTCAGCTCTATTCTCGCAACTTGCAGAAAATCAATTCTAAGTAACGTCATATTACCTTTCGCTGGTGGAAAAGCAATAAATTTCATACAGATTATCCTTCTTTCAATAAGATTACAATCGTAGTCAAAGCTTGCACATTTCTTTCCTTGCCTTCTGCAAATACCGTCGTGATATTTGTATAGTTTTAAATCTAAATCCTCGAACTTTTAGCAATTTATAGAGCGTTTCTCCTGCAATGGAATTCGATTCTGCTATATCGGCGGGAAAACCTGCTCATTCTCCACAGACAGTTTAAAAATTGAGCTGTTCCGTAGATTGAATAATTCAACTGAATTCTACTTTACACTATCGAGAATATCACTTTACGCTATCGAGAATAGTAGTTTCTTTTTTTTATCTTACTAAATTTATGGCATTTTCATTGTTTGAAACCAGCACATCCACAACCCTAGCAATTTATTCTGTCTTGTCTAGAATTGGTAAATTTAAATTTGTTAAAGTTTGCATTTTTAATCTGGTCAATGTTTGTAGGAAAAAGAGGTTTAAATTTTCTTTTTGGAGCAAATTTAACATTTTCATTAAAATATTTTTTTATTGGGAGCTGCATTTCTCCATGTCAAGCCTCACATTTTCATGATAATTGAGCTCTTCAGTGAGCTTTAACAGAGTATTCATTTCTAAACAAAATGTCCCCGAAATGTTCTTGCACATCGGAAGGTGTTCTTTTCTTTAGCTGATCTGCAATGATCAAGTGTTGTAGTTGCTCAAAACTAGAGATATTCAGTTCTTTAAACCATCCTTCCAAATAAGATTTCAATTAAAAAAATAAAGTTCTTCCATGTAATTTCTGAAGATTTTCTGTGTTGAGAAAACATTTGTAGAAACCTACTAGCTATAAGTCTGTATCGATTTAAAAACTTACATTTCATTTGCGTAATCTTTAGAATATTCTTTGTTTTCTCTACCAAAACTAATTGATTTATCTCAGGTGGTAATGATACAATTAAGTATGGGATGAAATTAGTTTCAAATATATTTACGAACTTCAATTGACGCTCAAACACTGTTAGAAGACCTATCTCATCTTCTTTTGGGTTACATTTTGGAAGAATGCGACTTAACTTAAGCTGATCTACAATTTTAGAAACAGATTCTTTCGGCATATTGTTATTAACTTTGAGCTCAAGTTTTAATATTACTAATTCAAATGCGCGTTCATTCGCTAATTTTTCTTCTTTTTCCGCCCTTACTTCAGTATCAGAGCTCCCAATAGCGCGACTTTTAAGTTATCTTTAACTCGTAGTCCAAGCTCTAAAGCTAATATTTTTATGCAGCCTTTGCCTTCTCAAAATAAATTTATGAAATTTTTTTAAATATTAGTTCCCAAAACTCAAATCTAACTTAGTGTTGTTTTCGTTAATAGTTAAATACTTACAAAATTAAATAATCTTTTACTCTGTAATAAACTATCATAAATCAATTAAACTTTACACAAAATAAATCTCTCGGCGTAGTTTTTATACAATAAAACCAAGACCACTGGATAAATCCTTCGTATGTCGGAATAGCGAAATCAAACTTTTTCATATAACCAGGGTGCTAATTTTCTTCCTTTAACGCAGGAAAATTTAGAGCAAACATTTGTGCCAGTAATTTGGTAATCATTTTAAATTTTCGAGGACCACCATTGGACTGCCATTTTCTTTGGAGTGTAGCGTTGTTTTGCAGCTTTTCTTTCCATCACTCAGCTTTGCCAGATCACACTCTGGCATTAGTCATTTGCAAGTCGAAATTAAATCGCGCCATTAGAAGTTCAACCAACTTCTAATGGCGCGATTTAATTCGACTTGCAAATGACTAATGCCAGATTTATGTAGTTCTCTGGCTTAGATACTTTTTAATTCCAAATTCAACTTTATATTATTTGCATATCCGCAAGTGACAAAAATCGGACTGCAAGCACATGTGGTGACTTCTATTGAAATTTATGTTTATTTAAAATCTTTACAACGCTTAGCCATATATACATACACGAAGAGGTAACAGTCTAATAGGATCAGAAAGACATACAGTTACTATATTACGCACTTAGAGTTACTATTACGCAGTTAAGACCTCACCTTGTGAGCAACTTATATCACAAAATATGCAGTCTGTTATCTCTCTACGAGTTTTCGCTTTCCATGAACGATAAGACTGTTGCGTTCTATATGTTCGTGGATTTGAAGTAATTGGTGATAACATTTCACGAAAAATCGAAACACAAATTTTTCTCCAATTTTACACTGGAGAGGTCCGAAGACACGTTTACAGTTGTCGAAAAACTACGACAAACATGCTGAATCCGTCAGAAATACAGCCTTTGGGCTATAACGGTAAAGACAGCTTCACGGCAAATCACTAACAGCTTGCGACTCAGTCGATTGCTCTCAAGCTAATATCTGAACTCAACCACTACTACTACACTCGAGATACTACTACTGAACTCACGATATTCTACTACACTACATTACACTGCTCAAGATCATCTACTCGTACAGGCAGGATATATATATAGCTCTAATCTATCTTCGAGTATATTCTGGGGAAAAAAGCTAAGAAAGGGTTCTAAAATGCTATCGGTCTTTCTTTAACATATCTCGAATTTTGTCGCCAAGTGATCGATTTCGGGTGAAATTTGGCTACCCTGCCTCTCCCTGCCACAATCTGGCAACCTTTACCCTGCTTTGCAGGGAAGCTATCTTACTGCAGCTGGCCATTTCGCAACAGTACATTTGCAGAAAAATTATATTCCTTTAAATGAAAATAATGTATTAGACAGAAAAAAATTTTAATATGCATTTATTTACCTTATCATAAGTAAAGTAACAACTATCTATCTTTTCGTGACTATTAAAAGAACGGTTTAGTCTCTTCTACAGGATTTTGTCACCTATTTTTAATGTTCCTAAATTAGTAATTATATAATTATAAGAAAGTAATACAATTTTAATATGTCATAACATATTTATACAGTCTAATTAAAAATAACTCTTGCAACGCTTGTAAATACAAAACCAATAACCTGAAATGATAAATTTATATTTCACGTATTTCTTGCAGTTGTTTTTATTGAAATAATTTGTTCAGTTATATTTACGAAACCCAAATCGTTAAAAACTAAATATAAACAAGGGCAACTTGTTTTCCACTCTTCATTTTTCCAAATGTGTAGAATATTTTTAGACCTAGAATCATTTGACCTATTTTATTTCAATCTTACAAAGGGGCTGAATATATTTCCTAAATTTCCTGATCTCTGTAAAACAAAGGTGCAAAGTATGTTAACAAACCATGAATAAAAAACAATAATTACGAAAATCTTGTGGAGATATATTTTTCTTCATATTTTGTACCGACCATGATGATTGCAGATACATCTTATGCAGATGATGTAAGCGTTTTACCTTGAAAATAACACTCATATTAGAAAATATAAAATTTAATTTTTAAATGTAAATTCTACATTGGTAAGTGATCCGAAGAAGAAGAAAAAAGTCAGTATGCTAATATTTTTCCATGAATCAGATTTAATTCTGATATTCTTCGAAAGGTATTGGCACAGAGCCTTGGTCAATCAACATTTGTAAGATGGATCCCAATATGCCAGTAAAGATGCTATTTTAGGCAATGTAATGTCGCGAACAACAATTATGCATTACAAGGCCGCGTATTGTTAATGACTGTCTGGACAGCAGACTTTTTTTATTCTAATGCATGCATTATATGGGGAAAATGTATAAGTACGATCACGTTTAAATGGAACACCGTGGCTTTTTGCGTAATCCACAAGGCTGGCAACAATACCATCGTCATGGCAACACCCTACTGACGCCTTCTCATAGCCAGCGCTGTTTCTAAGAGCGTTTACCGAAAAGTGGTTTCTCGAAACGAGTGGGATGCATTTTAATTAAACACCCGCCCAGGATTCGCAAAATAATGATTTCAGATTAGGTATTCTAGGAAGATATAAATCCTGTTTTCTCGGCATTCCTATTTTTGATTGAGCGCAGAGAAAGAAAAACTGATTAGTGATTGTGACATCTTCGTCCAGTATTGTAGGATTATTAATAACACAATATATGCAAAATATGCAGAACATAATATTTCTTAACTATAATATACAAAGTATATCTTCGAAGAAAATATTTTTTATTTCATATTTTATTATATTGTTGAAAACTTATTTATTATTGCACAAAGTTTTCATCCTCTGGTTTTAGGCAATTTTTATCTCTCTCTTTATATATACTAATTTAAATACTAATATATTATATATACTAATTTAAATACTGATTAATTTTTTTCTTATAATAATTCATTGTTTGAATTGAATTTCTGTTTCTTGAAGATGGTATATAAAAAATTATAATATGTAAAAACAATATATGTGTGTATTCGTGTGAAAAGCAGCTCAAAACCTAATTTAATTGCGCTTGAAATGCAGCAATAATAGCTGCTAATAATACAAAATAAATTTAAATAAATATTATAAAAAAGTCTGAAAGCTTTCTGATTTTATATTACGCCCAGAGGGATGTTTTTCTAAAGATTTTTGTGTTACCATTGTTTATGAAATATCATGTTCTGTTCATATGAACCAACGCAAAGTGCAAAAACGAAATTAAATAGCCCTTCTGGGAAAATTGCCCCTTTCGGCTAATAATACGTTTAATATTATGCCATATTCAGTTGAGAATAAAGCATATACAAAAACTATAAACTAGAAGCACTCTATAAATTGCAAGAAAAAGACGATAAAACTTGCCAAAACTGAAAATGAAGTAAGAAATTTACAGTTTTTAGCTACATTGTCATTAAGGAGTTGGTGTAACCAAAGAAATAAAGAAATAAATAAATCGATCTGTTTGTTAACCAACAAAAGTTTAAAACTTAAAATAATCTCAGAAAACAATTAAAGTATTCTGTGCTTTTATCAGTCCAACCTCTACAGGCCGAAGTAACAGTGCAAAATCTATAGCATCAAAAATATTTTTTAAAAATTAAGAAAGCATAAAAACATTACTTTGACTAGACCGAGTCCAAAAGAACTATCAAATATTAGCAATCATGTCAAACTGTCAAATATTAAGAATCAATGAAAAAGTAAAAAAGCTTAAATAAAAAAAAATTCCATTTAATTCGGCAGAGTGCAGAAAACAGAAATTTCGAAGTAGAAAAAATTATAAATAAATAAAAATTTTGTTTAAAAATAAAAGTATAAATAAATAAAAATTATTCAAAAAAATCTGAAAGTTTTCGGATTTTCATTACTCCCAAAAGGTCGTTTTTTTAACGTTTTGAGTGTTACCTTTATTTATTAAACATCATGTTCTTCGCACTTAAGCCATGAAATTCAATTCAACAGCAATATCTTAAAATAATTTTAAAATGTGCGTATCTTTAGAATTTCTAAAGCGCGCTAGAGATAAAAATGATATTTCCCCCTTACAGTTGCAGAGTTTCCTCACTTTGTAATTCTAAGTTAATGTTGGAAGTGAAGAATCTAAGAACTGATAAGCGAATAATCACTTAAGTTCGGTGACAAGAAACAACAAGATAGAAGGGTAACTAACCCTTTATTATTCCAATAAGATTTAACAAAACTCCGCCTGGGTGTGTACAAACAAAGCCAGCACTTGGGCTTGAACTTAAAAGACTAAGAATTAAACTAAAACTAAGATTGTAGAGTCATTAGGTTGATTGGAAGCAGAAAAGATGAAAAATATGCAACCGCCTTCGCCGGGAATCGAGCCACGGACCTCTGGAATACCAGCCCAGCGTGCTACCGTTACACCACGAAGGCACGCTAGGGAAGTGGGAGAAATACCTTATAAGATTAACTAAAGAAAAATAGCAGAAGCTATCAAGTTTCAAATCGAGTTGGCCCCTTAACTTATTTGACTACGAAGCTTAGCAAGAGCCTGAGTACGGCCGAGCGTAATAACAGTTTTGAGAGGGAGAGAGTGGCCAAAAAGACAGACGCGCGTAAATTATAAACTCTGATTTTCTCTGACTTAGTAAGTAACTTCGTGGTTTAAATACTGCTCCTCCTCATTAAATATTCAGCAAGATTCCAAAACTACATTCTAGCCGGAAGTTGTAAGTTGAAGTTAAGAATTTTAATAAAATTAACATAATCCTTACAGTGTTGTCATTGCTCGCATTAAAATCGTTGAGTTTCTTTGTCAAAATCTCATAAAAGCTTTGCAAAATAAGAAATAGATAACAAAAGAAATTCCATTTTCCAAATTTGGGCTTCACGATGCCCATATTCGGGTGGAGATGTACGCCATTCAAAATTTGATGGCTCTAGGTACCGTTGTTTTATAACAACTCGAGAGTTCCAAGTTCAAGTCTTAGGACGGGCATTTCCCATTTTTCCATCTGCTTTAAAATAACCTAATGACTTCAAGCTGACTAAAGAGGTGTTTTATGTGGTATATAAATAATTCTATAGGCCAACATCTATGTTTCTAGACGCAAAATAGTTTACATTCAGTTGATCAAGCACATCTTCTCCGACTTAAGTTAGATTGCAATTACGGTTTTATATATTTATATGCTAATATTTTGATATCGTTCCCAACAGAAAATAAATGAAAGCGTTTGGTAAATTTTTAGGTACAGATAAAGTGACATCTCCTGTTCATTAGCTGTTTTCATTACTGCTCAAATACACGTAATTTTTTCTATAAACTGGGATGAGATTTGACGTTTTCTCATTTCCAGTGATAACAGAATAATCCATTTTCTTTTAATTATTCATATTGTTCTGTTGATCAATTATCAGCTGCCACATTCGGATAGTTTTCCGGACAGGTAATATGAGTTTCGCTGAATTGGCATAGCTAAGAATAACTTGTTTCAGATTCGGTAAAAAGGAACTTGCATTATGTTTTGGAATCTTACATTGTAAACCCTAGCTGGATAGACTAAGTAGCGAATTTTCGCTATGCCTTAGAAGAAACAGTTGACTGCAGAAGAAGGTTTAAATAATTTTTTTAACTTATCAGAAAATGCACTCGCTCGCTGCTCACAATCTATCACCACTTGTGGCTAAGAAACGTGATAGAAAAATAAGCATTATCGGACAGAAAAATAAGCATCACTAGCCCCCGATAATGCTAGTGATTTAGTGACAATTTGGTTTAAAGTATATTTACTTTGATCTTTATTTATAACTACTTTTGAATTTCGGATTTGCATACAATGGTTTTAGAACATTTTTTTTTGAATGGTTAATTTGCAAAGTTTTATGGTTTTTTTTAGTAATCAATTTGATACAATGTTATGTTTTATTCCTTTTTCCAAGTGTTTCTAAAGCGTGTAGGGAAAATTCTAGTACATTCGAGATCCCATTTTCGGTTTTATATATGAATTTTAAAGTTTTAAATGAAAATTTAATTGAATCATTTTTCGGGTTTTGATCTCAAATGAACTAGGAAAACGAAATATGTTTTCGAAAATAATTTATTGAAATTTATGAAGCTTTAATTCATTTTCTCCTGATGAGTTTTCAATTGGAGTTTCAGTAAAAGGTGATTAATTTTTATATATTTATAATTTTGTATATTTTCTCTTTCGCTGTTTTATTTTTAGAGTTTGGTCTACTATGAATTCTTATTTTAATTTTTATTTGTTTATATATTGTGTAAAGTCTCTTATAAATGGTTGCAATTATTAATATTGTTGAGGAATTGCTTTGCTTTGATTCCAATTTAATATTAATTTTAGATGCTTAAAGTTTATTTTTTTTCAATCCTGCAGCTACAGCGCAGGATGGAGTTAAAAAATTTGCTTTTTAATTTTTAGCCTATCATTATGTATCTTGGTGTACTTATATATATATTTCAATATATGTATAAAAAGAAATATAAAAATAGGCTAAAAATTAGAGTTAAACTCTTTTTAAAAATTTGTTCTGCGCATAGCTGCAAGATTGAAGTAGAAAAAAACTTAAAGTATCTAAATTTATTATTAATTTGGAATAAAAGCAAGGCAATTCCCTTATAACATAATAATTGCAACTATGTATAAGGTTTAACACAATATTTAAACAAATCCAATTAATGAACGAATTCATAGCAGAACAAACTCAAAAAATAGTGTGTATTTAATTATGGCAAAGCACACTAGGGCTGTCTGCCTAAGGGGAGGGATGCCTTCGTGGAGGACTTTCTAAGGGGCTCGTAATACACGTTTACACATAGGAAGAACTCACGAAGGCATCCTCCCCTAGGCAGCCAGCCCGTTTGCGGGATTCGAACCTCGGACCGAACTACCAGTGTTCAGCGACTTTACCGCTCGGCCGCTGGTGGGCAAACTCAAAAAATGAAAATGCGAAAAGGAAAATATACAAAATTATAGAAATAAAAATTCATCTCTTTTCATTGAAACTCCAATTCAGAACTCATCAGGGGAAAATAAATTAAATTTATAAAAGTCTATTAATATGTTTCGTTCTTCTGCTCCATATGAGATCAAAAACCGTAAAAAGATTTCATCAAATTTTATTCAAGACTTTAAAATGCATATAAAACTGAAAACTCGAATCTCAAATGTACCAGAATTTTCTCTACACATTTTAGAAACACTTGCAAAAGAGAATAAAACATAACATTGTGCCAAAGTGACAATTAAGAAACCATATAACTTTACATTATGTACTCTAACTGAAGATGATCAAACTGTGTTCTTGCTGAAGAAAGTAAAATCCAAACTGCTCTGGAGAAGCCGAAAATTTGCAGTTCATGGAAAAAGTATGCGATTAGGTTTAACAAGAAATATATATGAAAACAATGATTAAAAGCAGTTTTTTCCTTTACTTTTTCTATTATTGTATATATATATATATATATATATATATATGTAATGATATTTTTAAATCAATTGATTAAATTAAATTCTAATAATATTGCTTAATAATGTGTTGGCGATTCTCTCTACCTAAATTGCATCCCTATTCCTAAATTTTTGGCGAAATCCTTTCTTAGTATAAAATATATTAACCTGTTGGCGCTCGCCAAATCGCCAAAGTCATAAATCTGTCATATTACATAAAGTCCTTAAGAACACTCCTGATGAGAAGATAGCGTCACCTCGTGATTTCAATTAATATCGCTGATTGGTTGAGCCTCGTGACGCACACATATGTATAAGTAGGGCTTCTGCTCAAGGTACGAGGAGAACGCTTGTGAGATGGATGCTAAAATAAACCTACCAGTATATACTACTATATAAACTTTATATTCCAAAATTTGTCTCATTCCTGTTGCGCCGGCTGCACAAAACAAATAATGTATGAGAAATTACATTTTATATATATATATATATATATATATTGGTATTTATTGAAATACCGCATATCTGTGGAATAGCATGGAATAAAAGTATTATAGAAGAAAAACAAAGAAAATTGCATTTAATATAACATTACCTATCTAATTGTAGTTATATATTATATAGTGTTTAATCCTTTGCGGTTGTAATTTACTTAAGATTTATTTAGCTGAAGCCATAATTAACTTCAGCAGTAACTTTAATATGAAATAGATATGAATGAGATAATAATTTATAGAAGAAATGCAAAGAAAATTGCATTTAATATAACATTACATATATAATTGTAGTTATATAATATATAGTGTTTAATCCTTTGCGGTTGTAATTTACTTAAGGCTTATTTAGCTGAAGCCATAATTAACTTCAGCAGTAACTTTAATATGAAATAGAAATGAATGAGATAATAATTTTAATATGGAAATGGGTACGTTTCATACGATTCTAGACTATAATACTTGGAACCTTAAGATTAGTAATTTTTTTAAATTTATCTTTATACTGATTTAAAATTACTTTGGACATTATTCTTAAGTTTGGTTTACTTCACATACACATAAAATCCTATTTATATAAAAAAAATTATTAGTTCAAATTTTACATAATTTCAAAAATTATCCTGAATTATGTTAAAAATTGGAGGAAACGAGAATATTAAATTCTTGAACGCGACCCCATACTGTCCGTAGAGCTTAGGGAGGGCTTCTGATAGAAATATATTATAGAACAATTATATGCCATAGCGTGACTTTCCGGGAAATTTCAATATCGATTTGGGTGACTTGGTAACGGCTATATTTTCATTTTGTGCCTCGCATTTGCAGGTCTCGCCCCACCCTGAGGGCGTTTAACCAACCCCTATCTGTGTCTCGCAGGGCCATTTACATACCTCTTGTTATCGATCTGCCAAATCCGTAGGGGGAAACAGTTGTATTCCACGTGCTGCCAGGAACACCTATTCTCGGGAATGACGTCAGACGCACTTAAAGAAACATTCTTTGACCAACAACAGAACATCTTTGCAAGAGAGAACTAAAGGAGAATCTAACGCAGCAAATTAAAAAGATGCAAATCACGATTATGGTTTTACTTTTGCAGTGTTCTAGTGGCTGCTATCACACGGCGGTTTGTTTCGGAAGAACAACTGTTTGGAACAATTTTTCTGCTTTGTCGCAACAGCCAATCACCATAGATCGCTTTGGGGTTAACACAGGGTAAACTGGTTCCTCATTACAAACAAGCTGATAGCATTCGAAGCGGATTGGTTGAAAACGAACAACTTGCAATTTTTTTGGAAAGAAAGGAAAAAGTCGCACGTCTTTCTTTCAATAGTAAACTAGTGAAAAAAATTGTCCGAAACAGTTGTTCGAGTGAAACAAACGTCGTGTGATATGGGCCTAATACATGCACTAATATAAAGCAAACGAACAATTAAATATTTATTTATACGATGTTTAGAGTAATCATGGCCGCTCAACGGGTATAGTGGTTACCGTCGCTGACTGCCGGGAAAAAGGGACCGGGTTCGAATTCCGGAGAAGGCACAGATGTTTGAAAATGTACAGTGTCTGTGCGGCATGGGGGCACTCTAAACATGCGGGGAGCCTAAAGTCCTCTCGAGAGGTTATCGGTAGGGGAAGAGCGGTGGGAGGCCCCCGGGCCCGTAACACTGGGTGCTCTTTATCAAAATTGGGGGGGGAGGACTGGGCTAAATTGCATTGTTACCTGTAAGGTGCTCAAGGCTGTTGCCAACGGCAGGCTTAAACTTGCGCTCCCTGCCTGGAATTTTGTTGGCTTGGGCTGACTATACGTCAGACAAGTGAGCATTAGTCAACAACAACAAAGTAATATTGTTTGAGATGTTTATTTGATGATAAACGCAATGCAGTTTGCTTTCCTTAAAAATAAATGATGTTGCCAAAATTGGACAAACAATGAAAGAAAAATATATCAGAAAACAAAACTAAATTAAGATAGTATGTGGTGGATAGATCTGCACTTTTTCTTAAAATGAATGCACTGTAAATCTCATTTCTTGTATGTAAAAAAATGTGAAACGAATATTGGACTCCATCTAAGTTGTATCTCAAATGCTTCTTTAGTTAAAATTGCAAAGAAACAATTCAACCCTTTACAAACTTTTAGAATGGGAGCGTTATTGCTTTATTAATGCTATAAGGTATTTTCTTCCTCCGTACCGCTTCCCTTTGTAGTATAAGTGGATAGCATGTTCGGCTAGGAATCTTAGAGACTGGGTTTCAAATCCAGGCAATTACTACATATTTTTCATGTTCCTGCTTCGATATAACATACTGGCTCTGCAGTGTAAAGTATCTAATAAAAAATTATGTCAACATTTTATTGTTGTTAAATTGTTTTATTGTTTATTAGTCCAAAGGGGCAATTTGCTCTTAAGGACTATTAATTTCGTTTTGGCATTTTGCGTCGAAAACTTAAAAAAGGCTGTATCACTTTTCAAATCATTGCCACCATTTATTATCGCCCTGTCTTATATTTAAAGAAATTAAATAATGAAGAATCTGCATAAATGTATGTATATTTCTTGCACTGTGATAAAATAACTGTACCTAGAGCCATCAAAATTTAAATAACGTAATCTTCCATAGAATATGGGAATGTGGAAGTCCGTCTGAAAATGCTCAGCACAAGACCTCGACACTCATTGTGGTAAAGAGTCAAATGCCTCTGTCATTGGCAAGAGCCTTGAGCACCATTAGACTAGAGCCCGACTAGCTCAGTTCCGCCCCCAATTTTAAGAGAGAGAACCCCGGGAAGAAGAGTCCGAGGATCCTTTACCACAAACCTCTCGAGAGGACTTTCAGGTCACAGCATATTTAGAGTACTTTCATGCCGCACAGACACTAGATATGTACAAACATCCATACCTCAATCCATTATCCATTAAACATATACTCAATAAACATCCAATTAAACATATACTCAATCCATTATCATCAGAAAGAGTTCCATTTTCCAGTTTTAAAAGCTGCTCACTATATTCGGGGTCATTTGACCTCATGTTCATTGTCAGTAGGAGTTTCCTAAATAAATGCCATGATTTTGCTAATTTTATGATAGTTTGTATTATTGCGGCTTGTGGAGCATGAGGCAATACTGATAGACACTGTCTAAAGTCACAGCTGTGTGTCGGGATCGTGTTAATATTCAAGAGCCTTGGACCCAAAGAAGTCCGTGACCACCTCTTCGAGGCGTGAACAGTTGTTGAAGGATTTCCCTCACAACTCTGTTCCTAAGCTGTATGAAGTAGCTGAAAATCAAATAAAACTACAGGTAATTTGAAGTAATTTTTGTAAATTACAGTTCAGTTGTAAACCATTTCAAAAACAGATGATTTCTAATGCAAACAAATATTCACGTTTCCCCTAACATGCTCATTTTGCGTTCAGATGAAAATTCAGTTTAAACTACAATGTCGGAATAAAATCGGGCAAAATTTTAAACTCTTTACGCGAAAGGATATTTATCATAGGAGTCTAGGATAAACCTACCTGATGAGATGTACTACGCACAACACGTTAGTTGGTTTCGTCTCCTTTAATTTCTCAACGTTTGCGAGTTTCTAGGTAATTCATATGTAAACATAGTTAAATGCATAATAAGCAACAATTGTATGAATTAAAAATATTTAAATGTTCTTATATACCATGATAATTTAATTAAAACAATGATAGCTGCATGTATGAAATCAGTGTATATGGACTATTTGACTGTTGTGGCAACTTCACCCCTTTGGCTAGTGCGTTTACGCAAGCAACCAACAAACTATCGGCGACAAACAGACACTTAAGCCGCATATAATAAAGATATATTGCCAAACCAGAAAACAAAAACTTTTGACACTTCAGATTAATACGTATACGTTTGACGTCATGATTTAAATTTAATGTAATATAACAACTTTTTCTCTATATCGATAAAAGAATTGACGTGGCAACAACATAAAGTGTCAATTATCTTAACCTGAAACAAAAAAGTTGCCATCAGGAGCTATTTAATTAAAAGCATTAACGAAACATTTTCGAAATACAATGACGTCACATGCAATCGTGGGCTTCCTCCAACATCAGAATATGGCCTCAGATGTATCAGATTTTGATATAATAATAATAATACATTTATTTATTGACAATGCTATTTTTATTTCATATTCTGTAAAACTTACAAATTTGTTACTAACAAACTCTATGATTCGAAAGCGAGCGGTGGCAAAACTTTTCAAAATAAAGCATATTTTTATCTCCTGCGCGCGAGACTTTTACCTTTCGTAAAAATGAGCGCAGAAATTAGCATTTTCAGAGTTTCTAAGTAATATCTTGGTTGATTAAAGTCGTACAAAGATGAGAATGGTCGAAATGGCTTCCCAGGAGGTTTTGGAGTCTGGGGATACATCTTTCGAAACTCAACACCGTTCCGGAGGACATGATGCCTCAAACAAACAAGCAAAGAAACAGCCAGATGGACACATATTTTAATAGCATAGATTTTTATCTGATCTACAAGAAGCATTTTAATAATAATGCTTACTGCTCATGGCATCAATAAAAGGTTCAATGCTTGTGTTTTGAAAGAAAGGAAAATATTAAATACGTTTATTTTAGCTCTTTATTTTTAGAGTTTTCCACTGTTGCAGCTCAAGAACGACATTATCTTTGATCCTGAGAGCAGAATACAGGAGATCACCCTTTTAATACTGTGGGGGCTAATCGTAAAGCTATTCCATAATTAACGGTTTGTACCGTAAATGTTGTCAGTTGTAACGTGAAACTTATTTCTGGAATTTTTTGTTCATCCCAATATTATTACTATCATACAGTACAATTAAACGATGCAAATATTTGTGCCTGAAATGTTAGTGAATTTTACTTTACGCAATTGATATCTTTTGCTGTTAAAAATGCGGAAGAAATAATCCTATTTGTTTAAACTAATTAAGAGGTTAACGATTAACGTGCGAGATTATTTCAGCAGGTTCTATCAGAACTTAAGTTTCCTTTTAATGTAAAAAATAAGTCACGCGTTTAGTTAAATTAAACAAATTCTGATTTCCGTGTTTCAAGCTTTACAACTTAAGCAACAATTTCAATTAAGACGAGAAAACTGCGTTGTTTGTCATGTTAAATTATGTCATTTCTTTACCATGTAACTCATTTAATCAAGAAACACAGTCACAGTCTTATTTTCTACCCGATAACGAGCTAGAAAAGGGAAATTAAGAGTCAAGTTTTTCCGCCTCCGGAGCTCTTAGAGGTTAATGCATGCGCGGGTTTCACGGCAATCTTTAAGGTAGGGCGGATTCCTGGGGCTTAATAAGTTCACCGTTGCAATTAACCTGTGCACGCGACAGAGCATGAACAGTAGTCCCCTTTTATCTCCCAGCTAAAACACCCACGTTGCAAATCCTTGGCTATTTTTATCTTTCTTTCATGCTCTCCAGATGAAAAATTGCAAGAGATGAAAGACTTGATGATGTGGAGAATGTGACGAAACAGCTGTTAATAACACTTAACGTTCATTTTTGTAACACTATTTTATGTTCGAAGACAAAATGAATAAGTAAGTTTTAAAGTAAGTTTAAAGTAATGATAAGTTTTAAAGTAAGATATATTATAGCCAACAAAAGCTAAAATATTCTGATTTCTGATGAGTTGCACTTCCATTCTGTTTCTCAATTTAAATTTATACACCTTTAAAATATGAAAAATTTGCTTTTGATGGAGCATAAATCCATGTCAGATGCTTTTCAGTGTGCCGAGTATTTTTTAAACTAAGCAAGTCTCGCGCTTGGAATAATATAGAAAATTTGACTAATTTAAAATTCCAAATTAATGCTCATGGGATGATTAACAGGTTCTTATTGTTGTTCATAAATTTATTATGGATGAAATTTCTTGTAGCAGTGTCTTTTTAATCTAATAAAGAATCATTAATAGCCAATTAGAGCTTTTAATACATTCGAACGATTTTATTTCGAATAACTCATGATTCAAATAAAACCCCAAAATTTCTTATTATTAATCCAAATGGGATATTAGTTCCGAATAAGGTATTAGTCTCAAAACTGCCTTTTGCGTTGAAAAACGGCTGTATCACTATCCAAATTGTTACCAATAAATATTATCGTCCAGTGTTATATTTAAAGAAATTAAATAATTAAGAATCTGCATGAATGTGTGTATGTTTCTCGCATTGTGGAAAAAACGAGAGCTAGAGCCATCAAATTTTGAAAAAGGTAGAAAAGTAGTCCACCCGAACATGAGTAACTGGAAGTACGAATCTTGAGTTTCGTATTCGTTTTATTATCTGTTTCATATTTTTTAAACTTTAAATAATTTTTAATTAAGGAACTCAACCATTTCAAAGGGAGAAGTGGCAACACACTGTGCGGAATAAAATATTTTTATCCTCCAACACGCGAAACTCTCTATCCGAAGTTTTAAAGAAATGGCTGTTTGTAAAGATTTTGAGCCTAAATACTCTCGAAACGTGTATGTATGTGTAAATGAGAAAAACGCCAGTTTGAGAGTAGTATAAAATATTTCATATTTCTAAAAATGTTTAATAATTTTTCATTAACTAATTCAACGTAATCAAAGCGAGTAGTGGCAACACTGTTAGGAAAAAATTATTTTTATCTCCAGCGCAAGAGATTGTCTATCGGAATTTCTAAAAATATGCTGTATTAAAATATTTTGTAATTTTGCTGACGAATTCAATTTTATGTGACGTAAGAGCTACGAACGTGATATTTAAAAAGTATAGTAAACACACAAAACGTTAATAATAAATGAACAAAAAAAAGTTTTGTAAAGCCATCTTAGTAAGAAAACGGAATATTAATATAGTGAGATGAGAAAAGACCGAAAAAAATATTAAAAAATAGAACGAAAAATCTGAAGGTTTTCAGATTTTATATTACGCTCAAAGCAGAGTTTTCAATTTTTGTGTGTTAGCTTTATTTATTAAATATCATGTTCTCCGCACTTGATCCGCGTAAAATTCAACTCAACAGCAATATCACTAAAAATTTTTCAAAACAGCATATCTTTTGAATTTTGATGAACAGTCTCGTGCGCTGGAGATAAAAATTACTTTTTTCCTACAATGTTACCATTACTGCCTTTGAAAGCGCTGAGTTTCTTAATCAAAATTTAGTTAAAGTTTTACAAAATAAGAAATAAATAATAAAAAAATTCGAAATTCAAAATTCGGGCGTTCAGGTGCCCATGTTCGGATAGAAGATTATGTTATTCACAACTTGATGGCTGTAGATACCGCCGTTTTCTCATAATGCAAGAAACATACATGCATTTATGCAGATTCTTAATTATTAATTTTTTTAAATATAATACAGGGAGATAATATTTAGTGGAAATAATTTAAAAATTGATTTGAAGTTTATAGTGAAACGCCACAAAACGCCGTTTTGAGACCGATAGCCCTCTTGTGTTACCGCCCCTTTAAATAGAAGCTATCGAGATACAACATGAGCCAAATAGTAAACAAATTCTTGAAATAAAAATGCCTGCAGCTCAAATAAAACGCCAGTTGTTCTCGGCCGTCATGATAAAAAGAATCGTTTTTAATTAACTGTTTTGGAGAGAAGAGCACTATGATATTTTCTTCATATAGTCTTGTTTGCTTAAAATTTTTGCTGGTTTTAAAGTAACATTTGGGGGATAGCAACTGTGACAAGTGCCTTGAGCAAATTAATTAGTAAACAAATTGAAAATAAAGTGCAGCTGAAATAAAACGCTAGTTGTTCTTGGTCGTGAAGATAATGGAACCTTCTTTAACTATTTTATTGAGCGGATTCCTATAACATTTTATTCTTATAATAAAGTGAAGCTGAAATAAAACGCTATTTGTTCTTGGTCGTAATAATGATGGAATCTTCTTTAACTATTTTGTTGAGCGTATTCCTGTGATATTTTATTCTTATAGTCCTGTATGCTTATAATCTTTGCTGGTTTTTAAAGTAATAATTGGGGGGATAGTAACTGTGAGAAGTGGGGTTGAGCAAAATTGTAAACAAATTATTGAAATGAAAGTGCAGCTGAAATAAAACGCCAAATTTGTTTTGGTCTGGATAGTAGAACAGTTTTCTTTAATTAACTATTTTGGAGAACGGAGCACTATAACATTTTCTTCTTAAAGTCTTGTTTGCTTTCTTCTCATGAGCACTGTAAGGTATGGATAGCTAGCTTTTAAGGAAATAGATTAGCATTGAATAAACTTGAACATATCATGAGCTGTTGCACAACAGCCCATATGTCTGTTCCGCAGTCGCGGCGTTAGCTCCACATCTGTCCAATTGTAAGACAGCTAGCCACTCCAATGCACTTCATAGCTCTTATCCATTTTGCTTCCCAGCATTTCTCACAATTTTTTAATTGTTTTGTAACGTTTTTGTAATTGTATAATTGTAGTAAACGTAGTACTATTATACCCATTCTGTACAGCAATTTTAAATATATACCTGTAAGGATTAACGATTGTAATATATGCCTAATAATGTAAATGTACACGTTGAAGTGATACGTAGTCTGTAAATGATTTCCATATGCCTTATAAATGAATGTTAATATCATTATTTTAACATTAAATTTCATTATTGTCTAGTTTATCATTGTCTACATTACTTTTGTAAAACTATACTCTAATTTATTGTAAAATAACATCATAATGATGTCTCGATATTGAAAACATGTACTATCTTCAAGAGCTTTGTTTGCTCATGTAATTTCACTATTGGCAACATTTCATTCTTAAATTTATTATGCACTTTGTGTAACCCAAATGTATATTCGGAATTGAATTCTGCTTTTATTTTGTACACAATAGAGTGCATTTTTATTACATTTATCTGCACATTAAGACAACTAACTATTGCATTTCACATCATAGGTTTTATCCTCTTTTGCTGCCCAGAATATTATAGAGTGTTAACATTATTATATTTACATTTAACTACATTTTTATATAGATGCATATCATTGTCTGCAATAGTGTGCCTGAACCTTATGTATTCTACATTGAAAACATGTACTCTCTTCAAGAGCCTTGTATGCTCATGTTATCACTATTTTTTTTTAAACACACAGTAATGCTGTTTATATTCTCATCTTAGCGCTGGAGTTTGACCGGAAGTAGTTCAAATCCGATGCGTAGGTTTTGCAAACAAACAACTGCAAAAATGTAGATGCGTACACTTTTGCAGTTGTTTGTTTGTTTTAACTGCTTATGCCAAAGAAAAAAAAAACCTTAATGCCTCATTTAAATTTTAGCATTAAAATAGACAGATTTTCTAATTGAATGTGTCTGCGAAGTTACCGCTGTTGTAACTAAGTAACTGCGATAAAATATTGTACGCCTTTTTGATGTGTCTTCACTGTATATGCTAAATCTTAACATAAAAGAAAATTTACAATTATTTGGATTATTATTTACATATTAAAATTTACAGTTAAAGGAAACATTTCTCATTTTTCAGTTAATTTTAGTTTAAAACTTGTTATCTATGTTACAAAAGTACAATTTGTTTACTATATGAAATAAAAATTATTGCAAAAATAATTTGTTTTGCTTACAAATTTAATTGCAAAAAACTTTCTGAATTAGCTACACATTAAATGACCTATGACTAATTAAAATGTATGCTTTCATAAACGCAAATCTGTTCTCAAAGTGGGAGCAAGCGAAGCTGTTACATATTTCTCCGAGTCAAAAATAAATTTGTATGTAAACTCCTTACCGAAATAACTCCCCAGTGTGCAAGAAAAGGAGAAAAACTCTTGCAATGAATAATGCATAATGAATGGAAAGAATGAGTTGTTTGTAGTTTCATAAATATTTTGATCTCCATAATAGCCCATGTACCGAATGGACTTACATATAAAATGTGCGTTTTCGAAGATATTTTTACAAAGAAACGAAGGGCTTATTCCATCAAGATCGCTTCCCAATATGCGTTTTACAGAAATAAGATATGCATATGACATAGAAATACCTTTAAGGATATTTTTGGAAAACGAATGTCGTTTTATACTACAGAAAGTACAAAAATTAAAAATGTAATCATCCTCATTAACAAATTATATTTTATTGAATAATTTCATAGAATAAACTTTAGAATGTAATTTCTGCTGCTTCTTTCTTTGCAATATTTTACGAGAATTTTACACTAATTAAGAAACAAAACGATACAGTTTAATACTAGAAATGGTATTTGACGTCCCCAAAATATTCCTTAAATAGCAGTAATAGGTGATGAAAAATGTAACTGAAGTTCTCTATTCAAAACTCTTCAGCAAAATTAAGATCTTAATACTCGTATATTTCCTGGCTCTATCCAACCAAGTATGTAGTAGATAACGTACAAGGGCATGTACGAAAGTTCAGTCTTAAGGTCTTATGTATATAATTCCTTATCTTCCATTTTCTCCAATTCCCGCGAGTAAAGTTTTGCCATTCTCAGCATTCCCTTTTAAGAGTAAAAATCCGTCGGTCGGAAAAATGTTTCAACTAAAAGGCTCAACGTTGCGGAATTTCCGTTTAATGACTGAAAAGGAAAATCGCGCCGTAAATTCATCGCAGATGTCACTTTTAAAAGAATCATTTTAATGGGAATAATAAATGCCTATGCTTTCACTATTTTAAAAAACTGTTGTCTTTTAAAGAAATTGGAAAAATTTAATTTACTTGGGATTTACAAATAATTAAATTGGATAATTTATTGTACAATTTCTGCCTGAAAATTTTGCCTGGATACCGTTATTGTAGAGATGAAAAGCAGCTTTTAAAGTGAGGTAGATGAAACAATTTTTACCGTTTTCTGATGAAACTGTATGATTGACTGGCTTGGTAGTCATTTGTGGTTAATCAAACTTATTTCATAATTTTTGTTACTGTTCTGATCAGTAAAATCAGTTATAATGAAAACTTTTTAAATGTTTTTAGTTTTAAAGTTCTGGTTAATTTACGTGACCTAGTTAATTTACGTGTTCTAGTTAATTTACGTCCTATTAGAACTTCAGTTAAATGGCTAGCGACTATTCGCTAATCTTCTTACAACTTTAAAAAATATGATGTGTACACCACACGATTCCTTGCACTGAATGTTAAATTATACTCATTTTTTCCTGCATTTCGTTTAATCTTATTGAATTGAATTAAATCTACTTCGTTGATAGCGGATAAACCACAATAAAATAAGTGTACTCTTTAAAATTCACTATACTTATTTACCATACGGATACTTTGGCACTAGGTTCACTTAACAGCGTTACATCTCATTCATTTTATAACTCAGAATGCCCCAAAATTATATCATCTGAATAATTATCTAATCGTTGCCACATGTTTTATTTAAATACTATAATAAATCTAAAACGGTGTATAAAACAATTTAAATAAATAAAAAAAGAAGCAGTTGTTGTTGCGAAGCTTAGTTTTTTTTTTTTTAAATTGGCAACAAATGCACTATTCTGCTAAGTTTCAAATGTAAACAAATATGACTGCTATGGTAAAAGAAATAGGCTTAGCCGCACTTAAAGAACTTTTAAATTATTGATAATTCTACAAATATGGCATGCACGTTAACTAAAGGCATAAAAACCTTAACTGGAGGATAAGAACAACATAATGCAATTATTTTTAACGCAAAAAATGCACAATTTAACAACATATAAGAATAAAGAAACTGAGCTCATGAACCGAGTAACAAAATGGGTATATGTATATTTATTTACTTTTGTGCAGCCGATTGCTCAAAAAAAGGGAGCTGCACAACCACATCCAATAGCTGGCCTATATGCAACATTTCAACGTTCTGAGGCTAGCCGTTTTGGAGTTATGCGAGATGCGTACATACGCCACCAAAAATATCTTCTGAATCCATTTTAAATCAGTTTTATAATTCTTTTTTGGGGGAAAATAGTTCTTTATTATTATATTACAGATGTCATACAGAAACACCGTTAATCGCAATTGATACCGGTTCAAATGGATATTTTCGTTGAAATATGGTACCTGGAATACCTAGAATTTTTCGTGATTACGATACTTCCTTACTTCGTACAAGGAAGTAAATCTGAGTACAAAGAAGGTTTCAAATACCCTTTTTATTCACTCAAAGAAATACCACAGACTGCCCCTCTAATGTTTACAAAAAAGCCCCCACTTAAGCTTTGAATTAAGATAGAAAATAAGAAGCTAAACTAATTCTGACTAGCTAATCTTTAGCCGAAGGTGGACAAAAATAATTAACCGAGTTGGCCCGTAATTAAACCTCCCCCGGCGTTTCAGGCACGTAAACGGTCGAACGTAGTGAGTTAGACTTAAAGAACGACGTGGCCCGAAGGCAGAACGCCCTCTACTGAGAACGTATGAGCTCTTCTACGGAAGTGACTGAACTTTCCATTAAATACTGGTCCTACTTCATTTACATAAAACGAGATACTGAAATCTCATTCTGGCAGAGAGGTGGAAAACAAGAATTTAAAGGAAAGGTTTTCCAAATTGAAAATAACTATTAGAAAATTAAAATAATCCCTACAAATATTAAGTAATTATGATTCAATGAAAATAGTTTCCTCAAGATTTGCTCTACTTAAGTGCATTTAAACCATGCCTAGAATGAATAAACGTTCATTTATGGCTCGAACTGGTAACATCGTTTGTCACATCCTCGTTATTGTTAGTAACAACTGAAGGAGGCAAATAACTATCTGTAGTTAATTCAAATTTTGGTTGTAACTGTTAATATTGTGAATTCGAATTTTTTATGCATTTACTTTAAATTATTTCCCTGAAATGTATTTTACCTTTTTTCTTATATTAATATTTGTTTGCTTGTGTAATATCGAATTTTATATAATTAATTTGACAGCATCGTTTTGTAGTAAAAGCACTGTTCTAAAAATGAAACGTAATGTTACTTTGCTGGCTGCACAATACGACTTATATGCGTTTTAAGAAATTTTATTGCTAAGCCTAACCGTGTTAGTTTATCAGAAGTGAAAACGAGTTCCACTGTAACCATGGAAGTATTTACTACAGACAAACATTTAGGATCACAAAATTGGTTGCGATGGAAGTGGATGGTTGAAGGTTTACTTATGACAAAACAAGGAGCTCTCGATGTGTGTTTTGAGAAAACAATCAAACCAAATTAGGTTGCCGAAGGTGTTTCCTTTGAAGCCCGGAACAAGTTAATCCAAGAGATACCCAAGTTTGGCGAGAGTAATAGAGAGACATTATTTGAATATTAAAAAATGCAGTATTTTAGTTTTTGCGATGGTTAATCAGAAACATTAGTCTCATTCTTTCGACATTTAGCTTCTTAAATTCCTTAAAAAACTACTTTAAAAAATAAAGAAAGAATGGAATGAAAATAAAAATAAATAGAAATTGCTGGGGTTCCAAAGGTACTAATAATTTTAGATAATAAGTAAGACTTTACGTATGAAGAATGATAACTCAATAAGCATAAAACAATTATAAGGTAAATATATAGCATATATATATATTATAATTTAAAGCAGCAAATGTATGTAAAAAGATTAATTCGATAATGTAAATAACAAAAAGCAACTTGAATTGCTTTCTGTTATATTTTATGTTGAATACCAAAATATCTTCTGCCATTGTATTAGAGTCTGTACTTTATAGTCCTTTTCCTATTTGAATATAAAAATAATGCTATTAATTTAGGCTAACATTTTCAATTTGATGTATTAGGTATTCATATAGCTTCTTGAAGCATCTGCCCATTGCAACTGGCAGCAAAATATATCCTGTTTTCGTTCCAGCTGCAAGCTTTTAAGAACGCTGCTTTATAGTTTAATCTTACTTTACGGGTCAAAGGAAAATGTTCATACCCTCTCGAGTTAACAAATAACGTGCAACTAAAGCTCAGAAAATTATTAGTTTTTATTTACACATTTAAATCCAAATTATTTAAGAGTTAACTATAAATTGCCTAATCTGCGTCTGAAATTAAAATGCGTGCTTTCATAAACTCAAATTATTTTTTAGACCAGAAACAAGCGAAGTTCTTACATTCTAAGGTTTCCCCATAACAAATGTTTTTAAAGTTTGATACCTTTCCAGAACTCCTCAACTTCCCCTCGCATTTCCTCGCTAGGATGTAAATTTAAAGTTAAGCGAAGTGAGGTTTTATCGGGTGAATCTCTGAGTCTATTCAGAGCGTGTTTTCGCTAGCCAGTGCACGTTTCGTTGCTATCTCGCTGTTACACTAGTAAGCCTCTTGGCCATTTCGAATTATCTCCACGCCTGTTAGGTTTTTGTGAAATATCCTGTTAGTCGTAAATTAACGTGATAATCTTGCACTATTTTATTTTAGATTTTAACTTGAATTATATTGTACGTTTCAGTTTCACAGCAAGTTGACGCTGCCATTGTAAAGCACAAAGATCGTGCCTTTCTGTTAATCATTGGAATTAATTTAAAAGTTTATTTTTCATCCTTTTTCTATGCTGGTACTTTATTCCTGCCTGTGCGAGAATTTTCCAAGTTCATTGTAGTATCTAATTTAGTTTAAGTGGAATAACAGAGACAGATCTTACAACATATGTCTCTTTAATTAATGCTCTGTTATATATTGCTCTTTAATGCTGTTTCAGATTTTTAACATAATTTTTATTAAACAATTATGCGCTATATTGCTTTGCACTCTAAGTTAATAGCTTCCGATGATTAATTTAGTTTTACAAACAATTGCGTTTTGTGAAAAAAGTCATATAATGCATGTCAGTGATAATAGCCTCTTTTCTCATTACCTGCGCAATGAAACTTGTCGAACGCATTATCTCTGCAAAGAAATTGTCATTGATCAGTGATGATTGTTACCAATATCGCATAAAAATATCCTTTTTTAAAGTTAAAGATTGAAATTTAGAAGTGTTATCTTCAGATTATTTCTACTTTTATAAAATTAAATGATGAAGGAACATATAATAATCATTTGGTAACAGTCATTTCAACAATGTTACTTATGCAGGAAAAATATTAAGAGGTTATTCTTAATTCCCTTTATGGCAAGAACATGTTAATAATTTCTAAGCGATGTTAGTTTTACTTGTTGAAATATAGGGAATTTTCGCCTTTACCACTGCATGCTCTTGTGGTATTACTTGTAAGCACGTCCAGTAAGCAATGGAAGATCCATAGGCCGTATTCTGGCTTATAACTAATTTTTCATGTTTTTCTCTAGAGAAAGATCTTAATAGAACTACAAAAACTCCGAAAGTGCAGGTCACAATATGCCGGAGTTAATAAACAATATTTTTAGCCAAAGAATGTCTAGGACCCAAACTTGCAGCAAACCGACAAGTCCTCTTGATGGCTTCGGATATCTGGTAGATCCCATGCGAGAATCTGTAATACTCGATTTCCTCCTGCATCAGTTTAGTAAAGAATAGGAAGGCCTATGTAACAGGTTCTAAGCTCAAAGCACATGAATCTAGCTGCTTTAAGTATATCAGGAAATATTAAGTGAACCCCGCATTAAGACAGGAGTGAACCAAAAATAGCAAGAAGATCAGAGTTTCGTTTTCCGGCCAAGGTATAACTGAATTTTCACAATTTCCGCTCCAAAAGGATCCTAATAACTCTAGGAAGTTTGAATTTGCTTTTATTTTACCTTCTGTTTTACATGTATTTTAACATTTTATACCATTCTTTTATTTGACCAAATATGCTCATACGTATTAGATATGCGATAAAATACTCTTTATGATATTTAATCACCAATATAGGATAAAAGTAGTATCGTGAGAAAGATAGAAATATTTCTGTTCATTGTTACAAACGAAAAAAACAAACTTTCGTTTATTTAATTTCAAAATATGTGAAAAATATGTACATTTTCATAGTGGATATTTATGCCAGAACATGGAGTGTTGCCTGCATATAACCTCAAGTTAATGATTTTTATCGCCAGATGAGAAAATTGCGAATATAGTATGTGAAATATAGACATTAATAGTATTAATACAATTAAACTAAATTTAAATCAATAGAATTTAATTAATTAATTATAGTTTAAATTAATTATAATTAATAAAATTTAAAAACCATGTTATTTAATAAATTTGAGATGCTCAAACCGCAATTGAGATGCTCAAACCGCAATTTATCTAAATATTAACTTAATTGTTGCTCATAATTTATTGTCATGAATTTTGGTGTTTTGTATATTAATCAAACGAAGGATACAGAAATACAGAAATAGAGAAATATCATGAGAGTCCAAAGCTTTGTTTCGTGAGAGGTGAAAGAGACTTGATCTGTCAAAAGTGGGACTGAACTTACAAAGTTCTACTGTCAGTCATTTGGTGCTCAAAGCCCATGTAAACGAGTGGAGCAATCATGCGCTTATTGCCAAGATAAAATCCGTCGATGTGTTCTGATGTTACATTTAGACAAGTCGTAACAACGACCATCACAGTAGATATTTGATTATAGTAGTGGAAGGACTAGATACGGTGTACATGCATCAGCAATTTTTCTGTAAATTGTTTCATTCATAAGTTAATTTCATTAAACACAATGAATGTACCAATTCAAAGCGCCAAGATTGAAAACAAGATCTAATCTTTCAAGTATTTATATTGTGATATCTACTTTTTCATCTTCTGATGTGACAGCTGAAGTACGTGTAGGAACCATACAGAAGAAGTATTAAAAGAACGCTTTGTTAAAACTATTTAAAACTCACAATGCGTCGACTTGACGCCTGATAACTTGATGCTCGGGTGTTAACTCAAATAGCAAGAACTAAACTAAAAATTGAAAGATATATTAGCAAGCAGTAGAATCGCATCGAAGTCTTGTGCACCAATGTAATAAATGTTACGCCACTTTAACCAGCAATAAATGCACAACCTTGAAGCTCACGCTACATAGGTACAGCGCGCTTGCCCACACTAGCTAACTTTCCGTTCTAGAACTCGGTATTTAAACCTTTTCTCCTTAAGGTAGAATTTGTATTCTTTCACGGCGCGCTACCAAATTTAAATATTCTGACATTGGCAATTAGGGGAAAGAAGGCTTATAGGAAAGAACGTAAATTTAAATTTAACTGTTATTCAAAATAAATGTAAATCTCTAAAATCTGATAACTAAAATCGCACAAGCATATCTTTAGAGCCTTATTTTAATGAAACAACCATTAAAGTATGCGTGTTCTAGGTGTTGTGATTTTTGAAAGTTCTTGAAAGTGATATGCGGTAGTTAAAAACGTGGTTCCTTACCAAAAGAATACACTTGCTGCAAATTGAAAACATAAGACTCAATGGGTGCCTTCCTTGAGTTTAACACAACAGAGGAACATATCATGTCAGATTATAATATGTTAGTAAAACCATATGATGAATAACAGATTAGTGTACTTGACTGGTACATGTGTTGAGTCTGCTTGGTAGCCCATTTAGTTAAGCAGGTACTTGATGGAATGGTAAATTATCCGGGATACTGTGATAGATTCAACCGTGCTAGATTTGTTACAATCCAGTCTTACATAGCCATATACCAGTGGAGGTTTCCATGTCTTGAAATCGCCACACCACCCTGAAATGTTTCACGGTTGTTGGCCACGTCAATAAGGCACATCCGGAAGACGCACAGTCTTCAGCAAATTCTGGAAGACACATTCTCTACCCACTTCTGGAGGACATAGAGTCTTCACCCAATTCGGGATTCTACCGTGGGATTATACACTTTACCTTTTGAGACTCACCGTAGCCGCAAAGGAGAAATGCAAATTTCCCAATACTAGGAACTTACACATTTTAATGGTTCTAAGAAAAGCAGTTTTATGTAACAAGTTAGCATTCGTAAACAATGACAGAAACTTTTTCTGAAGGACGCACAGTCCTCACCCACTTCTGGAGGACATAGAGTCTTCACTAATTCGGGATTCTACCGCGGGATTATACACTTTACCTTTTGAGCCTCACCGCAGCCGCAAATGAGGAATGCAAATTTCCCAATACTAGACACTAGCACATTTTAATGGTTCTAAGAAAAGCAGTTTTATGTAACAAGTTAGCATCCGTAAACAATGACAGAAACATTTTCTGAAGGACGCACAGTCCTCACATACTACTGGAGGACACACAGTCCTCAACCACTTCTGGAAGACATTGGGTCTTCACCTAATCCGGGATTCTACCGCAGGATTATACACTTTACCTCTTTCGTCTCACCGGAGCCGCAAAGTAGTAATGCAAATTTCTCAATACTAGGGACTTGCATATTTTATTGGTTCTAAGAACAGCAGTTTTATGTAACAAGTTAGCATCCGTAAACAATGACAGAAAATTCAAATCAAGCCTTATCAACAACTATTTTTAATGTTAATTTGTAAAACAAGAAACTGAAGATATACGAAGTATATTTCGAAAAAGCTACTCCTTTCAACTATTATAAGCAAAAAAATTAGTAAAATAAAGAACAAAATATAAGCAGCATTATAATAACAAGGAATGAAGAAGCTGTTAACTTGTAGATCTTAGATAGCAAAAAGTGGCTAATGAGCAGGAAAATATCAGTATAAAAATCATATAACTATGAAGGATGAAGAGAAAATGTGTAGATCGTAAATGCCGAAACATGTCATGAGTGATATTAAACTTTATGGGTTGAATCAAAAGTAAATAAACATTTAAAGTTTAAAGCAATTCATGGACAATTAAAACAATTCATGAGCGATCAAGTTCATGGACAATAAAAACAGCGAATTCATTTTTCAGCTTTGCGGTTAAAAAAATACTGCGCAAAATAAATAAATGAATTAGTACAAAATTATAAAATCTGAAAGTTCTCCGATTTTGAGGGCGTTTTTTGCATTTATAGACACATACGCGTTTTGAGAGCATTTCGGCTAAAGCCACTTTCCGTTAAAAATATTTAAAAACAATACATCTTTAGAATTTCCGATAGACATTTTCTCCCGCTGGAGATGAAATGTTTTATTTCCTACAGTGTTGCCAATGCTCGCTTTGAAATTGTTGGATTTTTTAATCAAAAATTCATTAAATTTTTACAAAATGTGAAATGGCAATAAAACAATCTCGAAATTCTAAATTTAGGCTTTTAGGTGCCCATGTTGAGGTGAAGGACTATGTTATTCAAAATTTGATGGCTCTAGGTATCGTTGTTTTTTCACAATGCGAGGCACCTGTATACGTTTATGTGGATTCTTCATTATTTAGTTTCTTTAAATATAATAAAGGACGACAATATTTGGTGGCAAAAACTTGAAAAGTGGTTCGACGCAAAATGCTGTTTTGAGAATATTAGCCCTTCTGAGATAAAAAATCTAGAAATTAAAAGCATTTCTAAACTAGAATTTAAATTATATGCATTTGGAGCAAAATAATTCCTGATTGGTACGAAATATTATAATAAAATTATTTATGTTCAAATTGTTACAACAAGTTTTCTCTCATTGCAAATATTATTTACTTGGGACAAGGGAGCAGACATAAGATCTCTTAGAAGTAAGTAATCTCTTGACTCAGAAATGGTGCAAGAAAAAAAAAAAAAAAAAAAAAAAAAACACTTCTTAGGGGGTTCTTTTTCCAATACTTTTATTTTCTTTTGAAATAAGATACTTTATCAAAGCTAAGCTTGATGTTTTTCGTAAGAGTCATATGAGAAGTGGTAAAAGCATGGCAAATATTCTTTATGCATTTTATATACTTTTATGGTTTTTTTAACAGTCGGTTTAGATTTATTTCTTGTAATGGAAAGCTACCCAACTTAATGAATACCGTATTAAGTCTATGCCAAATGTATTAAACGTATTAAAATACAAAAAAAAAAAAAAAAAAAAAAAAAAAAAAAATCCTGCTTGTAAAATATTTTTTTTTATTATTATTAAACTGCGTTATTTATTTCATTACATTATCCGCCTGATAGCTCAACTAGATATTTAATTTTGCTGAAATGCGAAACTTTCAATTTTATAATGCTGTAGAAAAAGCGTACATTTCAAAAACTACATTTCTGTTGTACATACTCTTACGACATGTACAGGCGCGGTAAGATGGCTTCCCCGCAAAGCAGCTTTTGGGGTTGCCATAAAATGGCAAGGGAAGGCAGAGTTGCCTCATTTGGCGAGTAATCATCCCTTTGGCGACATTTGGTGACAAAATTGGGAGTATACCATGGACGGATGGAGAACATTCTGGCTCGCCAAATGTGGCAAGCCTGCCTTCCCTTGCCATTTTATGGCAACTCTAAACCTGCTTTGCGGGGAAGCCATCTTACCGCGCCTGTACATTTCGTAACAATACATTTAATTGCTTCGCATTTCAAATATGTTGAGATCACCTTAATTTACATTAGAAGATTTTCAATATATCCCCTGGCTAGTGCTCGTTTGTAATTCTTAACTACACCATTTAACGATTTAAGGGGAAAATGTTCAAAGATTTCTTTATTCTGACTATAAAATTTTGGGAACAAAAATTATTTACGCTTTACATCTTTAAACAAATTCCATATAAAATGGCTGCATTTTTACTGCATAATTTCAGCGCTATTTTTCTGAAACCTGAAATGCATGTAAGTAAACTGAAAACTAACAACTCATCCCGTGAATTTGTCAATTTATGCTAAATCAGAATGATATTGTTGCGTACGTACGAGTCCGTAATAGATCGAATGCACAAGTCCGATAAAATGTTAATAAAGTTTATTCTTATTGCAAGAAAATACAACAAAACGCTGGAATTTTTCTCAGATATATTCGTACTATATGACAATATCAGGAATACAATGCAATGCAAAGAGAAATCTAATCCGATCTTACCGCAAATTCGTAACAATAACAATAGCTAACTAAACTGAGCTGAGATGTTCCCTGTCTGGGCCTTTTTATAGCTTTAAATCAGTCCCGAGAAGTTTCTAGTAATTTCTGCTTCGCGAGATTTCTAGAAAGCAAAAGAGCAGAATTTTGGCTACGGCTAACATAGTAGTCAATTACATTTATTCAAATTAAATAGAAACTACAGAGATAAACATTTCTTCAATGTAAAGTTCACGTGCTCCTTTACTTTTCCGGCATAGTTTTCTCTTAAAACTCGTTTGCATTGCACGGGGATATTAAACAATATTAATTGTAATTCTACTAACATTAGCTATCTAAATACAAAATTCGTAACAATATAAATGATAATTCCTTCAGAATTATTATTAAATTCAAACCTAAACTATATAACCTATTTTCACATTATCTACAAAAGGCACAAAAATGTATATGTTGAATAAACTAATATGTAACAGATTATTGGATTTTGATAAATTCATCTCTTGCGATGCATGAAATATTTTCTTCGAAAGTACCTTGTGGAATTCACATGAACAGAGACAGCATTTCTTCAGTACATCTAATGAGTAGAAGAACGTGCCACATGTAAGAGATGCATTTACGATTCCTTGACTCAATTATGGACGAAGCAATAAACAATTTCGTAGAATTACGATCATTCAAGTAAATTTGAGTATTCCGAGGTACTTCATGATTAGTAATATATAAAAATGTATGTTGAGCTGAAATGAGTAACTGCGGCATTTAAAAAAAATGTCTAGTAAAGTCCTTAGAAATATTAAAGCACATTATAGCAATATTAATCTGTCCATTGACAAAATTTTCAAAGGTATCAATTAGCGAACATTTAAATAAAAAGACAAATGCCGGAGCCAATCAGTGATCAAAATTGATAAGACTATTCCGCAATTCTCTAAGCCTATACTATACAATATATATATAAGAGTCCACCACCATAGTAAAGAGTTGTGCTGCCAAGCGCTTCTAGCCATTAATCTTCTTCACGCCGACTTTTAGAAGTCAGAGCTATCCTGGGCTTTAATTTATCCTGTGAGCCGTTAACTTACCGCATTTTAATTTGCATCGTTATCTTTTAAGTAAGTGAAAATCGTTGGCTTCTGTAAGCACAAGTCGGTGCCATCTGGGTTTGAGTTAATAACGGGTTTTGTACACCCTTCTCTGAACACTGCCGTACTTGAGATTAATTCCTCATGCACTCCTCTAGTGTCTCGCTAGTTAATGCGTGCAAAAAACACAAGACGCTACGCAGTTATCAGAAACTACATTTCAATCGATATTGGCACAAGATTTAACCATACTTTGGGCCTTACTGCATAATATCCAGTTCAAGACAATGTATGGTCTTTTTCTTTTGTTTTGTTAAACCCAGTTAACGTTAAATATGGGTATGGTCGGCGATAGGATAGTTAGTGACTAACAGAAGTTCTTGCTCGACTGATATAGAATATCTGCTTCAGCCATGTGAAAGTTAACAAATTCTCTTAGATAAACGGTATTTTACAAAGATGTCCGCATAATAAAACCATGCTAGAAGAATTTGTTTAGGTAAGTAATTGTTTCGAACCTTAACTTTCTACCAATGAAATTTAAATGTTGCTTTGAGACCATCCATTTGCAATGAAGCAAAAATTTTAGATCTGTATCAGCAGAAACATTAGTGAAAACTTTAAAAAAATACAAAACTTAGATATTTACCCGCTATAAAAAAAAAAAAAAATGTGAGAAGAATGGCAAAACGGAGAAACTGGGAGACGTCTGTTTCATTTCTTCTCTGAATACAAAAAGAATTTATGATAAACACCATATAAAATAGTATCGAATAGGTCATGGCCTCTTCAATACATACTTCTAGGTAAGAAATGCCTTATCCTCAGATACAATATTTCTGTATTAAAGTGATTTATGAATTAACTTGGGAAGCATATGTTGGGAAAGGGAACATCATATCACTTCCTCATCAACTGAACTGATATTTACTAAGACGCAAATATTATATAAAGTTCCCAGAAACCAATATCAACGAATATATCTCCTATGTAATAAAAAACCAAATAGTTAAGGAAATCTTTATTATTAAACAATGCGGAATATAATAAAATTCATATCTGGCCGAAAAGATCTTTATATAAGAAATATTTCATATCGGAAAGTTACGTGCAGTAGCTTTACACTGCATTAACTAACTCCGGATAAATGAAATTTTAGCAAAAGAATTTCCACACAAAATGAACTTAAAAGGAACTGCAAAACAAGGGTAAAGAAACTGAAAAAAAAAAAAAAAAAAAACGAACTGCACATAGCAAAATACTTTACATAACATAAAATAACTTTCTAGTAAATAATTTTACTTAAAATAAATTTTTCGTTGACAATCTTTGCATAAACTAAGTTGTATATAATGGATATTATTATGCACAAATACTTTCTAACAAATAAGATTTTTATTCAAATTACATAAGAATTATCGGAGGTTTGTAAGTTAAATATTTTTATAACTACGAAAGTGGAAAATCACCAACTGCGAAACATTTTTCACGGTACTCGGCAATTTCCTTGTGGATGGGTTGCAGTGTGAATAATTAGCTTAGTTAAACTATATTCACATTACTTGTAGCTAAACATTGCATGCACAATGTACTTCAACCTGATCTGATTTCACAACTATTCATTTACACAGAACATCTAGATTTCTACTACTACTATGTTTAAAATCAAAACTCTTGTTTCTTTCACCACATTTCATATTCATCTGATTTAGCAACACGTCACTGCGTATTTATTTATCTGGAACGACGACTTAACAATCGTCTGTTTCCCACTGTTTAAAACTAAAAAAGCGTAACTCTGGTTGAAATCAGCAGAATCGGCCTTAAATAGAATTTCAGGGTATTAGTTTTAGAGTTGCTTCAAAGATCTGTGCAAAGTTAACAGATGTTTGGCGTTAAGAAAATGTTCGCACTTCGGAGAAAAGTCTATTTCAATATCATAACTTAATGATTATCTGTGGACCCAGGTTTTGCCTTTTAAGCTTTCTACGTATCATAATCATTATGTTTGTCATTTTATTTAAGAAAATGTAATTCTTTAGTATAGTAAAAAGAACCACAGAAAGTTTATTGATAATGGTACTTTCCCAAGTTTAATTTTTATTGCAGAAAAAAATTCTTTGACATGTTGAATAATTTAATTTTTTTAACGATTTAAATTGTAGCTCAAAAAGACTTTCTCAAACTGCACTCGCTTTTCATTCGCTTTCTTTCGGGGAAAGGGAACTCAAAGGAAATAAAAAGAGACGCGTGTCTTCATTAAATATTTAATTTAATCTACATTTTCCCTTCTGTAATTAAAAGAAGCTTTATTTTTCCTTCCTGATAAGTGTTCTCAATTATGAACTTGAATTCCTAGTTTAAAAAATTGTAATTAAAAAGGGCATTAAAGAAAAGAAGTTTCAAAACATTTTGCCGCATAATAAATAAGAGCATTTCTTCAAATCTGATATCTTTATTAGCCAGCGAATAGAAGCTTTGAATGTGTTAAGCTGCCAGATATCTGAATCGCTTTTAATAATTATTATATTATTTAAATCTGTTGAATAATTATTTCATTATACAGTTAGTTGTTTCTTCATTATTCCCAAGCCTATTAAATTGGTCAGAAAAATATTAAAATATATGCCAAGAGGCTTTAATTGCTTCTTTAGTCAAAGTAAGGGAAGTTCGTATTTCGTAAGCAAACATACGAAAAACTAAGCACTATCTTTAAAAATTACTTTTCATTTCATTTTACTAAAGAAAATGGAAGTGTTGTAGTCATAAAAAATTTCGGGTATCATATTTCAACAGAAATATAAATTTGTCATTTCCCGAACCCATTCGCATGATTGTTTTGCATGACGTCTGTCAGTACAGACATAATAAAGAACTTTGTTTTTTTCCCTAATGGTGTAGTAAAATGGATTTAAAATGAATTCAAAAAGGACTTTTATGTGAATTCTCTTCGTACGTAGATGCGTAAGATTGTATCTCGCATAACACAAAAAATATTAATCTCTGAACATGGAAAGGTGGTATATGGGACAGCATCTAGTGGCACAATTTGCTTTTTCATTGCTATCAACAGTATAAAATGTATATGTATATAGATAATAAGAGTTTCGTATATATATTTAAATATATGTATATATGTCAGTAAAATTAACAGAAGCTAATTAGTATTCAATTACAGTAAAATATGGCAGCCGTATAATTAAAACCTGGTAATAAAAATTTTTGTAATAAGAAAATTCACAAAATAATAAACGATAGTGCAGAAATTTGATGTAATTATTATTATTGTTCGAAAATTAATTAACTAATCAAGGGAAACAAACCAATTCCCTATCAATTAACAATAATTAATATAAGCGAAAGTGTTTCGTGGTTCCGAATTAAGAATCAAATTCCAGTCAAGAACTAAATGCAATAGCACAGAAAATGAATATATAATTAGTCATTCTGTTTGACTTAAAATAAAGCCAAGAATCGAACTGAATTTCTGTTTAAAGTAAAAATTGTAAGACCCTTGCACCAGAAAAGTTATTCCCCGACACCCTCGCCGCTGAGGATGTATAAACAATGTAAAAAACAGTATAAAACAACTGACACATGTACAAACTAATACATTCTTATTATACTTAAGCGAAATATAAACATTATGTGCAATTAAATACAGTTAATATTTATTTAATAATCAATATATATTTAATTCGGTCAAAAATTAATTGAAATAATTTAACTGGGCCAAAAAGGAATTCAAACAAACTTACGTGTTTGCTAAATTTGAATCGGAGACAAAAGGTTTGTAATTTTCAATGGTCGTAGCGATGGAATGTGAGCAGTTTTATAGTTTTTTTTTTGGGGGGGGAGGAGAGGAACGCTATTTTTGGAAGGTGAGAAAATGAGTTGGTGTGTGGGCTATCGTAAAGTAGGAGAAAGGAACTTGCTACTTAGTTAAATTTGTCTTTTGAAATTTTATCAAACAGAAAAAATTAATGTATTTCTGGCTGATGATCTTAATTGTAGAAAGAAAAAGAAATCTTCACTAGTAAAGGGTTACTTACTAGTCTTAGAAATTTGAAATATAGGCCCATTTTATAGTAAAGCAATAGAATGCCAGAAGAAAGGAGTAATTTTACATCCGACAGAAAAATTATAGTAATTTCAAAATTTACAAATCTTTAATTGACAGATATCAATAGATTCCGCCTTTTGATGGTTTAGGAATAAATTATCACAATGCTGCCAGTTAAACTATTTAGACTGAGTATTTAATTCTTGATATTTTGAGACAAAAATTAACAAAATGATTTGGTACTAGATTATTTTTAAGAACTTTAGTAAGTGGTAAATTCTCGTTGTGAATATCTAGTGTATATGTACAAAGACTTAATTTATCTAGTGAATATGTACAAAGACTTATCATGTGAACTAATTAGTTCACAAATATTATGTACTTTTTGCAATAAATATGATTCCATAATAATTTTTGAAGAGAAGATATTTAAAATTTTCTTTTCATATAAAATTTAAAAGATATACAATTTACACAATTTATAAATAATATATTATATGCATTCATTCTTCTCATCGTAGGTAATTATCAATACATTGACATATTTTAAAGTAATTTAAAAATTCAATACAAAACATTATGATATAATACTTTAAATAAACAATTCAGTATAAATCTATAATAGTTAATTAGAGGTTGCCTGTTCGCGTAGAGCAAAGCCATCGTACTTTTTTTATATTTTATATATATATATATATATGAAATAATAGCAAGGAAAAGATGGAGCGGTATTTTTGCGGACGTATATCCATATTGAAGAGGAAACATTATGTTTGCGTAGTATGCTAATATGTTGAATTCGTAATATCTAAGAAACTTGGCAGTCGAGGCAGTTTTAATTCCATTTTTATTTGCAACTGACTTTTGTGGCCACAGTTTGCTTGACACTCTAGCTGTGCCTATTCAAGAACAGTGGCATTTCTTATATGATTGCAATAGGAAGCAGCATAGCGAAATTACGTCCATACAGGGCAAAGAGAGAAGTTGAAGTGCGTAGGTATGCAAGAGGGAAGCGCACGAAGAGAAAGGTTTTTGTTTGAGTTAAAAAGTTTCAGTTTCCAATTATTATGTCATCAGCGCTGCGCAGGCAATGCAAAATGGATGATCTAGAGATGACGCAATTCAGAGAAGTTGTTATGAGTTTTAAAAGAGAGAGGGAGAATTAAAGTTTAACCATTAGTTTAAATTATAATTTTGATTTACACATTTTTTATCTTACAGATATATATCTGTAAGATAAAAAAATATGAAAGTAGACTTCTAAGTTTAATTCACTATAACCTCTTATATTTGTTATTTTATTTTGAAACTTCATTGCTAAGAGCGCTGTAAATCTAAATGCGTCATTCAAATTAATCATGCGATCTTACGTAACCCTTAATGCAGATGCCTCTTGACCAATCACTAAATTGTAAACCAAAACTAAAACTGAAACTTTTGACTCCCTCCTTCTTTCTATGAACTGATGCGTCACTTTTGCTTGTGCTTTCCTCTTGGCCAAAGGCCTTTCTGCAATCATGTGTGTGCTGCTACTTTCTCTTCTATGGTAATAATACCAAAATTGTAAATGTTTTTTAGAATTTAAATAAAAAAAGAATTTAATCCGGATCGACTGCTTCTTCTTCAAAATGGATGGACGCTCTAAGCATCAAGTATCTACGCAATTAGTATTTCAACGCATCTACGTTATCAGGTTCAATGTTCCTTCTAACCTTCTTCGGGAACATACAAGGACCTGACTCGGAACAGAGAGCCTACTAAAGCTATGTTCACTAATTGTGGTAAGTAGACAGGATACAGACGAAGGGTATACAAAACCCTTTATTTTTCTCTATATACAATAACTTCCGTACTTCGGAATACACTGACCCTCCACTCGGGGTCTAACGTAAAAAAAGTATAAAAATAAAACTAAACTCTAATTTAACTTTAGAATAATACACGTGGAAGATTGGCCTTATAATAACAGGAAGCGTATGTAGCACAGAGACTGTGAACACTACAATACGTTTAATTTATCAAGAGGATTAAAACCTCTGGCCTGGAAGGCAAATAGCAACTGCGTAACTTCTAAGGTAAGCGGCCTGCTTCGAACTCACTGCTTCCTCTCTTTCGCTTGGCAAAAAGGCCACACTTAAGTACTTGGCGTTCGCCAGACAAACTTTGCATAAAAACCTTCACGCTTATAATTCTGGCCGGAAGTAGAAAATAAGAAGTGATAGTAAAGATTTAAAATAAAATAAACGTTAGTAAAACTTAAGATCCTTACATACTTCCCGCCAGAGTTAATTAGTTTGAAACTGAGGTCTAAAACGACCTTGTTGAAAACTTTTAGCTCTAGAATCTAACGCGAGGCCAATCTTTACAAATATTTTTTCGCTAGAAACTAGAAATTTAAAAGAAAGAAATTTGTTTTTACAATAGCAGCTCCCAGGATACACAAATTTTTTTCATCTGTTACTGCTTCTAAACAGGAGCTTTTATTCAATTCTGGTTCCTTCCAGAGATCTGGAAGGAAAACTAGTTTAATGAAATGTTACACAATGAAATGGCAAGTAACATATACAATTATACTGCTCTTTAACATTCTTATTTCATTCATGACTATTTTAATTATCTCTCCCCGTGCTCTCTGACATGTGTTGTAAAAGAACACCAAACACGAATGTGTTTCTGTCTACGTGTGCCACACTTCCTCCTACAATCAAAACACTAACGTGTTAAATTCAACATAAAGGGACCTCTTAACACACCCTAATTTCAACTCTAAACCCTGAGGTACTATTCTAAAAGTGGCTAACTCTAAAGTGTAGCGTCAGAGAGCCTAACTACATCATTCAACCTTTTACCACATATTCGCCATGATTTAATCTTTACAGTCACACAAATAACAAATTTTTAACATTACTTTCACTTTTACCATATCACGGTATTTCTTAACATTTAAAATAACAGTTCACATGTATATAAGAACATATCAACATGCCGTTAATTTTACACATTTGAAAACATACATTAGTAGTACATTGTTAACTTCTATTCTTTTCAAAGCAAGTGCCAATTCTTTCTACATTGAAATAATACTACATTTCAAAAAGTCTTTCAGACTAAAACTTCTTTCTTGCTAGAATGTTTTAAATAAAATTTATACAATAACTTTTTTACAATATTTAAGTCTTTACACAACGCTATTATACATCAACTTTAGTTTTACGCACGAGTAATTTAAAAACATAATACGAAAATCGGTCACAACTCATTTCTCGCCCTTTTGGGCGATAAAGGTAGACCTCGCATGAGGTAAAACTTCTTGAAATCTGCCACTTGCAGTAGAGAATGAAAGATTAACTTAAGTTTGCAAAGTAACATAAAATTATACTTATCTTTGTAATATTCGGACATCCTTTTCTGGGCCCCAGTCTTTAAAGGTACTGCAAATAGTAGCTTGGTTTATCCTCCTTCTTGTACGGGCTCGCCCTTCAGTGCTTTCCCTCTGGAAGCTTTCCTTTTCTCACCAGTACGGCCACCCTTGAATACTTTCCTTTTCTCCTCTGCTTGTGGTCTTTGCCGTTTGATGGCAGCTGGTCTTGGCGGAACCGGGAAACTTCTGTCGTGATCCTGCTTGGACCTCGTTGTTGGCCGTTCAAATTTTTCTTGTACATTTTCCTTCCGCCGCTGATGGCCCTTCCGCAGTTCGGCGACTTTTGCTGCGGAGAGTTCTGTCGGATGAGTAGATCTTCCGTTTTAAAGCCGGGTTATAGTTGCCGTCCATTTCTCCTGCTCCTCTTCACATACGTCGTCCTTCTCCCTTCTTCATTCTGGGGGTGTTCGTGAACTCTGTTTTTCTGGACGGTGGAAAGTCTTCTTTTTCTTGTTACCTTCCATTTTTCCGCGGGGCAATTTTCTTTTCACTTGCTTCTGTCTCTCATTGGCTTGCCCCTATTAGTCGTTTTTTCACCTCTGGAACTTGTCGTTTTTTCACCTCTGGAACTTGTACCTGCGGTGTCTGCCGTGCCGGATCCTGCAAAAGATCTGAAAAGATTTGCATTTTATTACGATCGAAGTAGGGGCTTGATTTGATCATTATTTGCGGAACAGGTTTCACCATTTCTGGCTTTTAACACTACAACAGCGTGAGTTATGTTTTCTATAACATATGGTCCTTCAAATCGTGGAAAAAATTTGGCAGTTTTATCTTCTGGTGCTGAAGAAAGTGAATGCTTAATTTTTAAAACTTCATCCCCCTACTTTTTAAGTTTACTCCCCGTCGTTTCAAATTCATAATATAATTTCTGTTTTCTTGTGTGCTACTTCCGTATTCTTTTTTGCTTCTTTTATTAGTTTTTTCTATATCACCCATTTTAAATTCTGGGGCTCTTTGTTGCACATAAAAATAATTTATCTAATGGCGTTATAATCCTTTCTACCTTAAAAATAACTCAGCAGAGAGTTTTGCCCGTTGTATCATGTTTTTGCGGGTCCTAAAGGGCGAAAGCAAATTCATTGACATAGTTATCCAGCTTTTATGAAAATTTTTAACATAACTACGGATAATTTTCACTATATTTCTGTTGACCCGTTCCGCTATATTTGATTGCGGGCCGATACGGGACCATTTTTAAATGACGTATGCCCAGTTTTTGGCACATGTCTTCAAATATATTACTTACAAATTGAGGACCATTATCCGATATAACTTTTAGGGGGGCGCCCCGTATTTTAAAATATATTTATTTAAAATAGAATCGGTAACCAATTTCGCGGAGGCTCGTTTTTAAGGGAACAATTTCGGTCCATTTACTAAAATGATCAACCATAACAAGGAGATAGCGACTTTTATTTAACTGACTTTTTGGGAAAGGGCCCAATAAATCGATGCCATTATTTCATTTGAGAAATTCGGATTTAATACTATTTAGAAACCCGGCCCGGGCGGAAATTAATATAATTAACGGCTTGACATGTTGGGGCAGGACTGGACATACGCCCTTGTTAACTTTCGCAGTTCAGGAAAGTAGACTGCCTCGCGTACGCGTTGGATAGTTTTTCGAATACCAGCTTGAGAAGCTAAAGGGCTGTTATGGAGCTCATGAAGGATATTTAATCTAAGACTAGCTGGGATAACAGGTCCGAAATTCGTTGTTGGAATTCGTAGGTTTTTTGTGTAGAATAATAGACCATCTATTAGTTCGTAATGGGCCGCCTCATTTCTTATCGCCACAATATCTTGGTGGCTAAAATTTTCAGGATCCTTCAAATACTCATAAATACTTCCAAACTCAGGATCCTTACCCAGTTCTGTTATTACAGTTTCTCGGGAATTTATTGTACACGCTGTAAGCATTGCAACTTTTTACGGTATTACCCTGTTTCGTCTAATTTAATTCGTGATAGGGCATCTGCTACTCTAGTTTCCTTTCCGGGGGTTATGCTTGATTACCAGATTATATTCTTGCAGCTTGAGTGCCCATCTTATTAACCTTGGGGATAAATTTATTCGCCTGAGTACAATCTAGTTACCGCCGCATGATCAGAGTATACTATTATCGGGCGCCTTTCCAAAATAGACTCGGAACTTTTGCACTGCTAACAGAACTGCAAGTGCCTCTCTCTCGGTCGCGGAATAGTTTCTTTGTGTTTGATTTAAAGTTCGGCTAAAAAATGCCACGGGCTGCTGATTTTGCGAAAGTACCGCTCCTACCGCATAATCCGAAGCATCCGCTGAAATTTCTAAATTTTCATCTTTTCAGGAAATTTTAACACAGGGGCTTGCGTTTAATGCTTGTTTTAATTTTTCGAAAGCACTATTGGCTTCGGCCGTCCACGAGAATCTTGCCTTTTTCCTTTTTTTAATTTTAACAATGGCTCAGCGATAGCCGCAAAATCTTTCATAAAGACCTATAATATGAACAAAGTCCTAGAAAAAGAGAGAGCTTCTTTGCCGTGTTTGGAGTCGGATACTTTTTCCACAGCCATTATTTTTGATTCGTCTGTCTCGATTCCTTTCTGAGATATTTTGTAACCTAAATAATTTTAATTCAGGGGTGCTGCAAATTTGCACTTTTCGACATTAACTTTTAGACCGGCCTCATTTAATAAAGTCAACACCTGTCTTAAATCCTGTACATGTTGGTCTAGATTATCACTAGTAATAATGATATCGTCTAAATAGATAAATGTGGACTTTCCAAGAACAGGTCTTAACACAATGTCCATGCATCGCTGAAATGTTGCTGGGGCCCCTGAAAGGCCAAACGGCATACGCAAAAATGCATAAGTGCCAGACTTGGTTATAAAAGCAGTCTTAGGCTCGTCCTCAGGCCTCACCCCTATTTGAAAATAACCAGTCGTTAAGTCTAAAGTCGTCATAAATTTGGTTGATTTTATGTTCCTTAAAATTTCTTCTATGATCGGCAACGGATATACCGGATATTTCGTTATGGAATTTAATTTACGGTAATCAATAGCGAATCTCCACCTTTTTGGATGCTCCAAAGGATAATCATTATTTTTCTTACATAAAACCACCGGGCTAGCATAACTACTTGAGATGGGCGTTATGATCTTTTTACGTAGCATATCGGTAATATGCCATTCTATAATTTTTTCCTTATTCTTATCATACCGGTATGGTTTTTGACGAACTCGCAATGCATCTCCGGTGTCAATACTATGGTTAGTAACCTGAGTAAATCCTGGAATATCACTAAATAACGAAGCAAATTCACTTACCACTTGTCGGATTCTATCTTGCTCGTCATTAGGCAGGTGGTCAAGATTTAACCTTGGCGGTTCAACCTTTTCTACACGCACTGGTTTCATTGTCAGCTTAAGGGACGCTTCATTAAAATCCAGTGTAGCTTGTGCGCCTGAAAGAAAGTCTATTCCTAAGATCAAATGTGCTTGCAGATTCTTTACTATAAAAAACATCACCTTTACTTGTTCGTCCTTGATACGGATATACAAAGGTACTTTACCTACGCACTTACATTGTTCTCCTTGCGCCGCTAATACTGTCGTATTATCCGCATTATATATGCGGTATTTGCGAAAATACTTTCTAAAAAAGACTTCTGCCACACAGGAACACTGCGCGCCGGTATCCAGGAGTGCGGTGGCTGGGATAATATTCACCAAGACTTCAATCTTCGGAAGAGTCAAATTTTTCACCATTACTGTATTTAACTTGTAGGAAGAGGGGTTTTCGTGGCCTTCGGATTTCCGCACCCTCTCGTGAGCAGAAATCCGTTTTAGTTTAAATTATTTTTCCTTTCCGTGCTTTCCTTCTTTTTCCCCTGGCCTTGAGACTTTTTTCCTGGGTTGCTATTGAACTGTCGACGTTCGCCGGCTGTTTTGAATGCTCGGGTTTCCTTGCCCACTGATTCGCTTTTTCTCCGTAGCCGTATGCTTGAGTTTGCTGTAGTCTTGGCGTACCAAATTGGTTTCGCTGTTGATATTGGCGTCTTCTTTCGACGTCCGCCGTTCTTCTACTTTCAAACTGGATTGCTAGCTCAAATAACTTTTCCAGTGTAGTCGGATTTCGTAATTCAATAAAGTCTTGCACTTGGGGTAGTAACCTCGGCAAAATCACTTGAATTATTTCAGGATCCGGACGGTTTCCATACAAGAGCTTGAAAACGTGAATTTTTCTTAAAATAAAGCTCGAGAGGTTTTCGATTCTTTGTTGATATATACTAAAATGTTCCGTTTCTAATTTCGCACGATCCCTTACAACAGGGAAGGCTTTTAGTAGGGCAGTCTTGAAATTTTCGTAAGTATAGGTGGGACTTCCTGCTTGACCCAAGAGACTTCTGCCGATACATTTGAACCAGTTAAGCGCTTGGCCCCTCAAAGCGCTGGTAGCTAAGGTAACCTTTTGAAACTCGTGCACGGGGTAGAGCATGAAGTGGTCATCCAATTTTTCCAAAAAACTGGTTACCGGTGAGTTTCCATTAAACGTTGCTTCTGGTTTCATCGAAGCGCGCATGGTCTGGACGATGTAACCGAATCCTTCCAGGGCGGCAGCTGGCATTTCTGGATTCTGAGCCGTTTCTGCAGGCAGCACAGGTTCTTCTTGAAACTCGGCCATGGTTATTCTTCTTCGTTGGGCGCCACTATCAGGTTCAATGTTCCTTCTAACCTTCTTCGGTAACATACAAGGACCTGACTCGGAACAGAGAGCCTACTAAAGCTATGTTCACTAATTGTGGTAAGTAGACAGGATACAGACGAAGGGTATACAAAACCCTTTATTTTTTTCTATATACAATAACTTCCGTACTTCGGAATACACTGACCCTCCACTCGGGGTCTAACGTAAAAAAGTATAAAAATAAAACTAAACTCTAATTTAACTTTAGAATAATACACGTGGAAGATTGGCCTTATAATAACAGGAAGCGTATGTAGCACAGAGACTGTGAACACTACAATACGTTTAATTTATCAAGAGGATTATAACCTCTGGCCTGGAAGGCAAATAGCAACTGCGTAACTTCTAAGGTAAGCGGCCTGCTTCGAACTCACTGCTTCCTCTCTTTCGCTTGGCAAAAAGGCCACACTTAAGTACTTGGCGTTCGCCAGACAAACTTTGCATAAAAACCCTCACGCATATAATTCTGGCCGGAAGTAGAAAATAAGAAGTGATAGTAAAGATTTAAAATAAAATAAACGTTAGTAAAACTTAAGATCCTTACAACGTCTCAGTTTCAACGCATCTACGTCGTTCTTATTTCAATGCCTTCAAAATTGTTCTGCCATTATATTCTTCTGCCAGTTCTAATTATGAAACATTCTGCACGAATTAGTTAAGGTATGTTCACAGTGAATCATGTCCTGTTTCACCGAAGATTTTGATGCAAATTTGTGCCACATTCTCAATCAAATCATTCATGTCGTGTCATCGAACCACAGTTTCATTACATATAAATACACACTTATCCAACTTAAAAGTTCTTACTCGGTATTTATTTTAGAGATCGTTGGTTGTAGTCATATACATCAAATTACGGAAGTATTTTAAATGACAAACCTGACAGGGATATTTATTTCAAAATTTGCAGTTATTGACGTTACTTTCAACTTGTATTGTGGGATCAGTTTATAAATTTGGAATAATTCGAAGAAATAATTTTAAATGTAATGTAGCCAAAAATGTGTATAATTTAATAACCTGTGCAGCAAAGCCATGTGATTTCCATATCAGATTATGAAACTTTATATTTCTTTGAATCGATCAAAAGACATTTTATCCTTTTTCAACTGGTTTAGTTTAAATCCATAAAGTTCTTTCAATGATAACACTAGTTTTGTTTTTGGTATTTTCATGGATTGGGTATTTGGAGATTAACTATAATAAAGAATGAGTAATGTAATCGTAAGAAAATTCGCAAGCATAAATAAACAAAATTTTACCATTTTTACGCTACAATTTACTACTTAATTAGTAGAAGAAGGCAGTAAAAATGGCAGTGCTCTTAGATTTTTTCCATTTGTCCAACAGTAAACTAAGTTCAAAACTTCCACCTTGCTCTTATTGTCATTCAATGAAAACTGGAGAACACTTTGTTTGCCATATTATTATTAAAATGTTAGTCTCCGAGTATCTTATTAATTCTCCTATAGATCAGAAAAAAACTAAACGTTTTTTTAACAATGCAGCTAATTTGGTATTGTGAAGACTTCAGTAATTTCATTATTGTTTTCAATTATTGAGAAATCAAATCACTTATGTTTCTATTTCCAACTGGTTGCCACAAAGTCTAAAAATGTGATAAAACAGAAAATGTTCGGTTAGATTAAGCTCAATATCCGTTGTAAGGAGGCTGTTGTGATCATATTTCCTGTTGCGATCGATACAGGAAAGTGCCTACCGAAAAATCAATATCCCATTGTATTTCCTTTTGCCTTCAAAACGCTATTTTCGGCTTTCACAAAATAACATATTTGACTTTTTTATATGTCTAATTTATGAAGTATTATTTTATTTCATTCAAAGTACCGTTAGCTGTCATTTAGAGTGAAATCGCAAAGCAAATATTCTGTGGTATTGAAATTTAAGCAGAATAGGAATAATGTTAAATATTTATTATGCTTATTGTTGAAAAATTTGGTTGAATAAAGTTTCGATTAGTGTTTCCTGAGTTGTTACTAAATAAGATTTAGCCTATAAAACGAGAAACTTCCAGAACTACATTTGTTTCCTCTTAGCTTCTACGAATGCTTGGTACACCAGCGGTGGAGCGCTAAATTCGCTGAACAAATCGCGGGCTTCAAATCTCGGTCCGAGATTCGAATCCCACGAACAGGTTGGTTGTACAGGCGGCGTATACGTGTTTTTCCTCATGCGTAACGTGTATACGAACCAGTTTCTCGTAGAAAGTCCTCCACGAAGGCATCCCTCCTCTTAGGCGAGATAGCCCTCGAGGCTTTGCTATAATCACATGAACCAAATCTACGAATGTTTGCTTCTGCGCATCTGTACATGTCTTCGAGGTTGAAATACGCAGAAAAACGTATTTTAAGAAATGTAATTCATATTTTACTAACCGTTTTACACCTTTGTGAAAAAAATTCCACTTCCACATAAATAGTTACTTTCAGCTATGTAATTTGCTTTTCACGTTTCTAAGGTATTTTGTGTCCGCAATTAAAGAAACAAAGCGCAGGAATTACGTTCTGCCCCGTTACGTTGTCGTTGGCATACAAAGTCTACCCCGAATTCTGTTGCCGTGGCTGACGGCAGCATTCGCAGCTGTAAAGCAAACACTAGACACTTTTTCTTAGAATGTCTTCTGCGAAATCATGCTTATTACTATGCAGGTAACTTTATAATTATTGATTAATTTAATTCCCATAACGTGCAAATAAAAAAATTAAAATGCGGCCTTTTTTTCCGAACTTTTTAGCCCAAAGGATGTTAACCCACAAGGGCTATTAATTTCATTTTGGTACTTTGCGTCGAAAAGTTTAAAGGTCCGTTTCACTTTTCAAATTGTTGCCACCGAATATTATCGCCCTATTTTATATTTCAAGAATTTAAATATTGACCAAGCTGCATAAATGTATGTATTTTTCTCGAAATGTGATAAAACAACAGAACCTAGAGCCATCAAATTTTGGATAATGTAATCCTCCACCGAATATGGGCATCTGGAAGCTATAATTTGGAGTTTGAAATGTGTTTTATTATCGATTTCATATTTTGTCACACTTTAACGAATTTTTGATTAACAAACTCGACGATTTCAAAGCGAGCAATGGCAAAACTGTAAGGAGAAAAAAAACATTTTTGTATACAGCGCGTAAGACTGTATATCGGAAATTCTAAAGATATGCTCATTTTAAAATTATTTTCCGTTATTACTGTTGAACTGAATTTTATGGTCTAAGCGCTAAGAATATGATATTTAATAAATATAGGTAACACACAAAACGCTAAAAAAAGTCCGTTTGGGCGTGATGTAAAATCTGAAACCTTTCAATTTTTTTTTTATTCTTAATTATATTTATATCTAAAATAACGTTAGCAAGTCTTGTAAAATTTGCCACTGAGTGAGTTTTTTTTTTATAGACGGACGGTTATGCATGATGGCTCTAGAAGTATAAATTCAAAACTATCCAACGGATACACTCGCTTGTATTCACATGAGAATTCAAAGTCCAAATTTCTCGATTCAATTCAGGTGCAAGAATAAATTAAATTTGTTGCACACGAATTAACTCATCTTAATGTTTTATTGGGATTATGTAATATGAATAACTGAATAATTATTACAATCCTTAGATCAGTGTTAAAATTTTAAGGCACTTCATTTATTTCTCCCATTTACTAGATTAATTAGTAAGTGTTCTCTTACTTTCATGACTGAAGATATTAAAGCACATACAAATTCTTTAAGATTTGTTTAAATTAAAAATTGTATAATAATATATGTTACATTATTTATATATATCATAAATGTTACATTATTTTCAGAGTCGAAGGCATTTCCTCTCAAGTATATTTCAATTTCCCACATGATTTAACTCGAAATACGATGATCCAGCATATTTATAAACCTACTATTATAATGTATTTCTCGCGTCTTCCTGATGTAGTGGTCTGCACACTGTGAGCGTATTCCAGAGGTCTGTGGTTCGATTACCGGTGAAGGCGTTGCTCATTTTTCAAGTCTCCTGCTTCCAGAAAATCCTAATATCTCTACAGTGGCGCCCGAAATAAAAAAGGGTGGTGATGATGATTCTCCACACCCAGGATTTGGCGATTGGGTCACCTAAAACCACAGTTGCCCTTTAAAAGGGGAAGTATATAAGGTATTTCTCTCGCCTTCTTAGCGTGCCTTCGTGGTGTAGTGGTGTGCTCGCTAGGAGAGTATTCCGGTGGTCCGTGGTTCGATTCCTGCGAAGGTCAAGTCTCCTGTTTCCAAAAAATCCTAATGTCTCTACACTACATATTATTACTTCATTAAAATGCAGTCACTGTTAAAAGTGTGATTTCAATGAGGTAATAATTATTATAATCAGCGAGGTAATAATAGCAATAATTAATTTCAGTGCTGTATTTTTCATTCAAGCGTTCGAGATCTGTTTACTACTTCACCGCGTAAAACGGAATGTGATTATAGAATTATGTGGTCTTATAATGAGATGAAATAAGGAGCCAAACCAAAATAAAAAGCACTGAATTTTGCTGCTTTCTAAGAAATAATTAATATAAAGAACAAATTTAGTTTATTTATTCAACCAATTTAATGTTTTACATTTTCTTTGAAACGAGACATGATCGTAAGTATGGGGAGCATCCCTGGAATGTGTGTGAATACAATTTTTCTGTTTAGTATTCCAATGCACAGTGTTTTCGTCCATGTATTGTTAAACATATTTCCGATATAATACGGGATATGTGGTCTGTCTAACTTATGGAGTAATAAAAATTAAAGCGTAACATGTAACATCTGAGAACCTCAATTACAGAAATTTAAAAAAAAAAAAAAAAATGCTGAGTAGTCAAAATTTTTATGAATTTATGTTTTTATTAAACATTAAGCATTAGGATACTACTATAAAAAATGTAAAGCGAGTGTGCATTTTACGAATTTAAACTCATTTTTTTACATAACATAACTTATAGAAAATTGATACGTAAATATTCTTTACGGAATTTTTTAAATTGCGCACTGAATTTCTGATCATCTACAATCTGGAAAAAGTTGCTGCCTGCTGGACCCCTATTCGCAGCTGAGACATCGATCCATCCGAGGTGGAAAAGAAATAGATTTAAAATGTGCCTTACAAGGAAACGAAATTTTTAAGGCCTATTCTTAAAAAAAAAAAAAAAAAAAAAAAAAAAAAAAAAACATGTGTAGCTTCAGTAAGATTAAAAACAAATAAAGACCGCTTCATGAAATCGTAAATGGCTCTACAAAATGCTTCATGAAACATGAATTTAAATTAATATGAAAATTAAATTAAATAAACATGAAATTAAATATGAATTTAAAAATATTATAGAAATACGTAAAATAATAATAAGTTCTCAAGTTCTCAACAAATGATGTTTTCCTTAATGCTTTATTTGACCTACGCTTATGCATAATTGGTTGGCTTTAAAATGCTGAAAAGAAGAAAAAACATTCTGCATTCATCATATATTCTGTATGTCCCCGGAGCAATGTTTTGAGTAAATTCTTGTTCGATAAAATAGTGTTTAATACATCTAGTTTCATTTCTATCTGACAAAGTCTGATGTGGCCACAAGACTTTATTGTACGGCCTATTAAATTATATACATTTATTGTTGCATTTCATTTAAACTTATTTTTTCGTATTCCATTAGACATATATTTTTTATTCAATCATTTTAGTTCTCAATTCGAGGAAAGGCAAAAATGCATAAAAACTAAAAACATCTTCATTTAAAAATTGAAAAATACCGAAAATTCTAAAACACCAAATACGGTTAAAAACAATTTTTACAATTAAAATTAGAGTTTCCATGCCGAAAGAAACAATTTGGTCAACGGGCAGGAAGAAAAAATTTTCGGGACACAAAATTGAAAGTTTCCTCCAACGGGGAGAGAAAGACGCTGAATTTGGTGCATTTACTGATTTAATTTACTGTTCTACTAAGAGTTTCAAATGTTAACTAATTGGCGGCTTAGTGACACTTGAATAACTTTTAAATTGTTAATAATTCTACAACTACTGCACACAAATTAACGAAAGTAAGGCATAAAAACCTTAACTAGAACATTAGAACAACAAAATTCAATCACATTTAAAGCAAAAAATGCATAATTTACCGGGTAAGACACGTGGGTAAGGGAGTACGGGTTAACAGAGTGGATATACATATATTACACTTTTGGTAATTACTACATGTTTAGGAATCCCATATATAAAATTTCAACGTTCTGAGGCTACTCGTTTTTGACTTATGAGCGATGTATTCATATGTGCGTGCCTATCCTCATACACAAGTCACGAAAGAATTACTACTGAATCTATTTTAAATCCATTTTTCAATCCATTTTGGGAAAAACAGTCCTTTATTCTGTCGGTACATACACATGTTAGGCAAAACCATTGTTCTTATTAAATCGAGAGCTGTCAAAATGGATATTTTTGTTGAAATATGATACCCGATATTTTTCGCGATTACAATATTTCCTTTACTTCGTACAAAAATAATAATCTGTCAGTAGAATTTTTCTTTGATGCACAAGCAAATTGCACTGATGACAGTTAAAAAGAACATCATAATCCTATTATTTAAAACTCTAAATTGAGAAGACTGTTTCTTTTTAAGTACAGCGTATGATCGAAATCAAAATTTATATTTTACTTAAAATCTTGATGTTTAGATTAAAATTAAATTCTTCAAGCATCTTCTAAAATATCAGACACTTCGAACAATAAATATTTCTATAAATCTTTATGTTTGTGTAAGTTTTCCTTTCAATTTAATGAATTTTAAATTTAATTATGCGGCCGAGAGTGAGAACGTTAAATAAACAACAGCCTTGACGTAATTTTGCTAGAATAAATTATTGTTTATAATAGGTGTCACAAGCGTTAGTTCTAGGCATACACTTCCACTCAAAAATGTTTTAAATCATGCAATTATTCATGCGTTATTGTTTTAAAATTTAAAAGAATTAGTTTTGTAGAAACGAGATCTAGCATTTTATATATTTCTCCAATGACTATAAATATATTTACTAAAAGTTTATTCTCATTAAAAAAAACACCTGGACTCCTGTAAGAAAAAATTAATAAGACGTTTAATTTCAAAATTGGGGACCAATGCACTTTGTTTAGCTTGCCTTCAGAAAAATGTTAAAAATTAGATTAATGCTATTCGAAGTTAATTTTTTCCTCTTTCAAGTCATTCAGGGATATTCTTTTGAGATTTAAATTTGTGCAACTTTACTTAATTTATAATTTTGTTACACATCAAAATAATTTTCATCAAAGAAATTCATAAATTTTCAAACGCTGGAAGTACATTTTTAATATTCTCATGCATTTACATTTTTTTCATAATCAATCCAATAGTGACAAAAAGTTTCGCAGAAATGTTTCCATGAAATTCCATTATTTTTTCATTAAATTCCTGATACTATAATTACTTTGCCATTATAATTTATGTAACTATTGTCATGGCTTGGCTTGGTGCTGAATCTGAAACCTGTCTTTTACAATGTGAATTATACAGGGTGCTCACTAATATTCGGTACCACCCGTTTAACTGCCGAACCGCTGCAGCTATAGACATAGACGTGATGTCTAGGTGTAGCAAAATAGCTGTGCGCTACTAGATGAGACTGCTTATAGCGGAATCTGGCGAAAAAAGGCGGAATTAATGCCAATATCTCGAAAACAATACGGGATATGAAGAAAAGGTGAATTACTAAGTTGTAGAGCATCGTCGATTTAGTACGGAAAGACACCTTGTGAATATGAATGCTAAAATCAGAATGCTGAAAAAGAACATTTGTTTCTTCGCGACTACCAAAACTTTGACGTCACGAAAATTCGACGAAATGAGAATAGATTGCCCTTTCGGACGAAAAACGAGCCCGCCTTTCAGCACAGTGTTATCGCTTGTAATTCATAATCGAGAGGACCCTGTGGTTCAAACCACGCGGCGTGCATCCCTCTATTGATTGTCTTTTACAAACAGAGTGCACAATATTTAAATCGTGCACAATGGTGTCACAAAACGCCAAAACGCACCAACTCAACGTAACGTGATCTTTCGTCACGTCACAGTGAAGGAAATTGTTAATAAACGAATGCGCTTTTAAAACGTTATATTCTTAACACTCATGTCCGCGTGTCGTTTCGTACTAAATAGATAACACTGTACAACTTTATATTTCACGTTTTCTTCCTATCTCGTATCGTTTTCGAGATAGGATCGTTAACTCCGCCGTTTACTACCAGGTGGCTCTGTGAGCGGTCTCATCTATTAGCGCATAGCCATTTTTACTGTACCTAAACACCACTTTATGACTATAGCTGTAGCAGTTCGGCAATTAAACGAGTGGTGCCGGACTTAAGTGAGCACTTTGTATATGATTCATTGACGAACATCGTCTTTTCGAAAATATTTTTATTGATCAAAATACTTTACAACTGTTTTCATTGCAATGCTTATTTCTTAATTTATTAAATTAAGAGACTGTTCCCTAAAGCGATATTTCATTGTTAAATTCGTACAAATGTAAGCATATGTTTGTACGATCCCAGAACACGATCTCAAATTTTAAAAATAAACATCTGTGTCAATTTTTGTAGTACGGGTGTCAAATGTTTTGAGTTTTATTTTTATAATTAGTTTAAAATTTTACTAAGGGAACGGGAGCCATATACATAATTAGCTTTCATAGCTTTTACAATTATTTTGATTTAAAAATACAATACTATGGTTATTTTCCTTTGCATATTTCATCGAACTGCATGAAAAGAAATGAACTGAAGGAAAAACCACTGCTTCGAGATAAAAATGCAAATCTTGTACGGCAAATACGTAAGCGTTCACGTGTGTGTAGACGTACCCAGCAGAAAAACAGGCTTTATAAGCGCGTGGAGGGTAAGACGAATTGCGTTCGCTAGCATACCTCGGCGAATTTCTTGGTGTTATCTTGCGACAATAAGTTAAATTCACATCGGAACAGTAAAAATGAGTAACCAAAAACATTTAGATGATTGAATTAGGTGACGAATTGTGGGGAGGCTAGAGGCAGGCAAATCGCAAGTCCAGATATGCAGAGAGTTTAATTTAACGCCCGGCGTCGTATGTAACCTATGAAACAGTTCCAGGATACTGGATCCATCGAGAGAAAGCCTGGGCAAGGTCGTACAAGAGCCACGACGGCCAGAGAAAATCGCTGTTTGTCCATTTTAGAGAGGCGTAACAGAGGGGTTACAGTTTCTCAGCACTCTCGCGACCTGTATGCAGCCACAGGAACCCGTGTAACAAGGGTGACTGTTTTCAAAAGACAATGAGAGAGGGTTGTTTGCCAGAAGACAGCCTCTTTTTGTCCCGCTCTAGTCTACAGACAGCTGAGTACGATTAGAATGGTGCAGGCAGCATAGGGATTGGAGTAGGGAGCAATGGGAAACCGTTCACCGACGTGTCCCGTTTTAGCCTAAACACCGATGCTCGCCGTACTTTCATATGGAGAGAACCAGGGACCCGCTACCTACTCTCCAATGTCAGTAAAATCAATAATTATGGCGGTGGCGGTGTAATGGTGTGGGCAGGCATCAGGTTGAATGGCCGCACACCTCTCCAAGTCTTTGACATAGGCTCTGTGACTGGTGTGAGGTGTAGGGATGAGGTCTTGGATCCCTATGTTCGCCTCTTCCGGGGTGCAGTGGGCCCCGAGTTCAGCTTACAGGACGATAGCACTAGGTCACATAGAGCTTTCTGGTCGACGAATTTTTCGAGAGTGAGAATATTCGCCGGATGGTTTAGCCAGCCAGGTCCCCAGACCTCAACCCTATAGAACATGTCTTGGACGCTCTGGGTAGGGAAATTGCAACTATCAACCCCCTACAAAAACCCTCCAGGGACTGAAAACAGCGTTGCTGAATGAGTGGGAGTAATTGCCACAGGCCCTGATAAACTGCCTTATTTCCAGTATGAAATCACGCTGCGAGGCCTGTGTGGCTGTAAGAGGGGACCATATCCCCTATTAACCCATTTTTTCTGCAACCGCTGTTTCGGACCTTTAGACTCTCATGAATGTTACACGCGAACATGTATGTCTATTGTAACTGTTGAATTAACAAGTTGTAGAGCACTTGTTAATTCAATAGTTACAGTTTATTTTGTTTGTATTATATCAAACTATGTTCACACCAAATTTTATTAAAATCTGTCCAGTAGTTCTGGAGATCGTAAATCAAATATGAAAATTCTCTTAATTTCTTACACCAGTGTATTTTCTAATTGGAAGTACACGTCTATAGCCAACGAAAATAAAGACTACATGAATATTTTATGGACATGGTGTAATTGACATATGTATGTATGTATGTTAATTAGGTTGTAAAGGATGATAGTTTAACATTTGCAATGCGTTAAAGCATAGCATCACAAAGACATCATTGTTAAAATCCTAATCAAAACTTAGAGATGAGCAACAAGGCCAGCGCTATAAAAACAAATCTTAAGACTGAATATGTAAAGATGAATTAAGTTGAAAAATGAGCTATTTGAGGCTTGATGCCATTATGGCAATCCTTAATATGGGCATCGTAGTATTTTTTTCTTACGACTCCGTTATTACATATGCATATCATTTGCTTTTGCTACTTTGCTAAACATGATTATGGAAATTTGTTTCTGTTACTCCATCACCTGTCTCTGACAGTGGTGATTCGCTTCAATAATTCTGTTGCTAGATTCTAAGTAAAATTTATATTTCGTCTTCTAAAACCATCTTTTGGAATGGCTTGTGAAGTGTCTTAATCTACGTTTTACACTTATTTAGCCGGTTTTGAATATGTAGTATATGTGAGACATTTTCAGAAGGGTGTAGTTATAAGGATTTCCTGCCACCTTCCTAGCATGCCTTCGTGATGTGGTGATCTGCGCGCTGGACGCGTAATCCAAAGGTGCGTGGTTCGATTCCCAGCCAGGGCGTTGTTAATTTTTCACTTCTGCTTCCAAACAAAAAATACATAATGCCTCTATAGTGGCGCCCGAACAGTGACGGGATGGTGGATGATGATTCTCCACACGCAGATTGGCGATTGGGTTCTCTAAAACCCCAGTCGCACTTTAAAAGAGGGAGTATATAAGGTATTTTTCCCACCTTCCTAGCATGCCTTCCTGGTGTGGTCGTCTGCACGCTGGGCGCGTATTCCAGAGGTCCGGGGTTCGATTCCCTGCCAGGGCGTTGCTCATTATTCCCTTCTGCTTCCAAAAAAATATCTAATGTCTCTACATAGTATTATGCGAATATTATCTTTTTGATTTCGTACTCAGTTAAACATGATATGGAAACTAGGAATATATTTTCAGTCACAGTTAGAATTAAGTTTAAGGAATTTTGAATATATTTATACCGCAAATATTCACCCGATAATGAGCGTCTGCGTTCCATTTCGTTGGCATTGACTCAACCGTTATTTTATAACCTATTTTATCCATGTTCTGGGAATGAATGTATTTTCAGCTCATCAGAGTTTCATTCGGATGGGGAACAAAATCAATAATTCTGCTACATAGGGTAATAAGACAACTAGTTATTTATATGCTTTAATATTGATCTTAGAAATATATTTCAAACACAAAATTTCTTATATACGATGAAGAATTTTATGAAAATAACCTTAGCGTGTCTTGTAGAATACGAAAGAATAAAATCTGTATGTTGAATGAAAGTACCTCTGCGTGAATACCGTAATCTTTGTGCAAATCGGAATTCTAAGAGAGCAATCTAGTATTTTATATGTTCTTTCAAAGTAAAGATTCCCTTAGCAGAATATTCATTATCCATTGATTACTTAAAACCCAAAACCATACTTATTCATGTAAAATCGGGAAATACATTCTAATCTGAATTCACTGAGTTAAATTACACTTTTATCTATAACTGACTTAAATTCTGCATTTCAAGATAGCTTCAAAATGAAATACTATTCATTCTTATTTCCTTGTGCGAAGTGAAGGTAATCATAAAAATGGTAAAACTTGTAATCGTAAAAATTTTCTGGTAGCATATGGTCACCGAAAATATCCATTTTGACCGCTATATGGAGTACAATTTAACGATATTTTTGCCTGACATCTGTACTTAAGGACAGAATAATTGACACGTTTTCCCAAAACGGGTTGCAATAAAAGTATTTAAAATTGATTCAAAAGAGATTATTTTCGCGACGTCTATATGTATGTACATATGTATGTATATCTCAAGAGTAGTCTCAGAACGCAGAAATTTGTGTAGAGAACTGCTGTAAGATATAGTTCTGCGCCTCCCTTTTTGGTTGCAATCGGCTGCACCAAAAGTGTATATATATATATATATATATACATATATATTTGCGGATTCTAAAGTTGAAAGTAAATTGGAGTCAAAGCAAGGTTGTTTCTCAACAATATTAATATTAGCAATCGTGTAAAAGAGGTTTAACGCAAAATCTTTTACACGATTCCTCAACAATATTAATATTAGCAATCGTGTAAAGGAGGTTTAACGCAAAATCCTTTACACAATTGCTCATATTAATGTTGTAACCTTGCTTTGACTCCAATTTACTTTTAACTTTATGATCTTGAAGTCTAGTTTTACTTCAATCCTGCAGCTACAGCGCAGCACGGGTTTAAAAATTTGCTTTTAACTTTATGTTATGTTTCCTCTTGTTATGTTTCTTTTTGTGTATATATACACCCACTCTGTTACATGGTTGCGTGTTTTTTATTCTTAATTGGTAAATTGCTCATTTTATTGCTTTAAAAATGATTGGATTATGTATTTCTTATCCTCCGGTTAAGATTTCTATGCATGCAATAGTTTTAGTTCATCTGCATGCAATAGTCGTAGAATTATCAACAATTTAAAAGTTGTACCGTCTCAGAGTTACGGCCGGAAAATTCCGTATAGAAGACTGCCTTCTATATTCATTACAAATGAAAATTTCAGCTAGCTTTTAATGTATTTGATTTCGGTTTGGCTGTATATTGGAAGAAAAGGAATCAAGATACAAAATGAGAGATTCATTTTTTAATTAAAATCAAGAAAATACCACCTATTCATGACATTTTGAGAAACTTTGAAATTTCAGGGCTAAACTCGTAACACTCGGAGGGAAGTGCGGCTAAGCCTTAACATAGCAGCCATGTTTGTTTATATTTGAAACTTAACAGACTAATGTTTCTGCACCTTCATTGTCTTTTTGTCTAATGGGACCAAAAGCAAACATTCAGTTTTGTGCACCGAAAAATCGTGCCCGCTGACCGTATATATATATATTTTTTTTTTCTGTAGCAACTGCAATTTTACTTTTTAAAAATTTGTTTAATTGTTTTAACTGTATTTGGTGTTTTATATTTTTCTATATTTCTCAATTTTTAATAAAGATATTTTGAAGTTTTACGTATTTTTGCCTTGCCGCGAAATGAGAATCGAATTCATTGAATGAAACATATATATCTAAGGAAATTCGAGGAAATAAGTTAATATGAAATGCAGCAAAAATGCGTATAATTTATTATTCCTTCAAAGAAGTCATGTGGTTTACACATCAGATTTTTATGATATAAATTCAGTGATTGTGAACAAAACAACATTAGTCGTTAAATGTTCAAGGGTCCACCTTTTTTTTTCTCCAAAATATACTAAATTTTCTACTAGTGTTTTGCATGTGAAGATGTGAAATTTTTAAATATCTGAATTATCATAAATACTTTAATATTTGAAGTTTCTCTCTATGTTTGAAAAGGAAACATTAAAAATTTCGAAGAAAAACACTTCGATGTGTTAGTTGTTTTCGGCTTGCGGATTTTGCACACTGAGAAAAGTGGAAATATTGCCGTCTTGCCAACTATTTATTGCAAGCTTCTTACCCAAGGACTGCAGAGAAAGAAATACACAGATACACCTTACGTATTTAAATATTTTCTTTTATAATGAGTACGCCAGTCACCATGTAACATTAATTTAAATTGAAATAATAACATTGCACATTTTTAGCCCAAAGGGCCGCTACCCCGGAAGGACTATTGGTCTCGAATCCGCATTTTGCGTTGAATCAATATGAACGATTGTATCACTTGCACAAGCTCTGCATTATTTTTAAAGAAATTAAATAATGAAGACTCAGCATGAATGTATGCATGTTTCTCGCACGAAGAAAAAATAATGATGCCCAGAGACATCAAATTTTGCATAACTTACTCCTCCACCCGAATATGGCAACTGGAATGTCGAATTTGTTTCAGATTTTTTAACCGTTAACTAATTTTTGTTAAGAAATTCAACGATTCCAAAGCGAGCAGTGGGAACACAGTGTACAGAATAAGATATTTTTATATATTGCATATTCTAAAGATACGCTGCTTTTAAATATTTTTAGCCCAAATGTTCTCGAAACGTGTATATATGTTTAAATAAAAAAAAACTCTCTTTTGGTCTTATTATAAAATCTGAATTTTTTTTTTTTTTAATTATTTGGTCTTGCTATTTTGAACAGTTTATTTTAAACATGAGATTTTCCATTCTGGATCTTTAATCTCCTGACACTAAATCTTAAACTTGTAAACTATCATAAGTGCTTTAAATAATATCAAGTGTTAAACTGAAACTTAAATAAAAACTGAAAACTTAGGTCTTTCTAAGTATAAGGGAAAGAAATAAGAATCTACTTGTTAAATGCACTGGCTGTTTCTTAGTTTTGAAGCGAAATCATCAAAACACGTCGTAGATTGAACGATATCGCATTGTTTAGGAACGAAGTTTTATGAAAGAAAATTCCACAAGAGAATTTGTAAATAAATCACAATGTAAATCACATTTGTCCAAATGCAAAATGTTTAACTTGTTTATAACGAGCATCGCGTAGCATCATTAGCTTTGTTTTAAGCAAGGGAAGTAAAAACGAGAAACGCCCTCTCCGGAACCTCTCGAATACGTACCTAGTTTGCTACAGTTACACCAGGGAAGCATGCTGGAAAGAGGGAGAAATTACTGTTGGCAGCTTACGGTTTCGTAATAGATTGAAAGCATATGTCCGATAATAGTTTAATAAAATTTATTTTTATCAACAGAAATATTTCAGAACTCTGAAATTCTCCACAGGAATATTCGTACAAGTGTTTACAGTATCACACACTATAATCAGTAGTTATACTTCAAACTACAAAGAACGTTAAACACAACGCAATGAAAAACTCATCTAAAGCGAAAACTGACTCGGATACCTGAGTTCACCCAGAACTAAAATACTGGCAACAACAATGACTAAACAACTGAACTCAGATGCTGTGTCTCCGGGGTTTTATAGTTTAATGTTTTATAGCATAATAATTTTAACTCGTATATTTTTTCCATACTTTAATCCAACCATTTCTAAAGAAAAAAAGAAAACGACTAAACTATAACAAATAATGATTAGAAATAAAATATTCTGTGATTCCCTAACGCGCGTAATAATCACGTCCGTTCACATAACTTCTTTCGTTTCAAACATTTGTTTCAAATTGCTATTGATATCCTAGATATAAAGTTTCATATTTGATTCAGAAAATACATTTAAAGTAATAATAAGGCGATTATTTAGACATGTAGGGGGATTAGATTTATAACTTTGTAACTTGTGCTTTTGTAGCAAAGCGTCAGCTGCAGCTGAGAGAGTATTAATAGCCTAAACGTTGAGTCGTTCTTAAGTCTCCGTTTATCATATCCGAAGAAATATATCATTACGATGTATATTAACCTCTTGAGCTCTTATTATGTCAATTTTTGAATATAATATTTCATGAATGTAAGGAAAATTAGGACACTACTGTTAACATTTTTAAATATTGTATGAATTTTTAATAATCATATTTTCTGATAATTATCAACTCGAGATTTATACTTTTTTACAATTTAAACCATAAATCGAGGCATTTGACTTCTCAATGAATGTAAATCATATGTTTCCAGTTTTCACTATGATATTCTTTACATTATGAAATCAAAAATTAAAACTTGAAAATTCAGACTATGATTTTGATTAGGACAGTAAAAGTTTGATTAAACTTTACATAAATATTTGTATTAGGCTCACCACTAGAAAAAAAATAAATAATAAAAAAATCTGAACGCTTTCATATTTTAAATTATGCCCAAAGGGCGTTTTTTAGCGTTTTCTGTGTTACCTTTATTTATTAAGTATCATGTTCTACGTACTCAAACTATAATATTCAGTTCAACAGCAAATCGAAAATTAATTTTAAAATGAGCCTATCTTTAGAATTTCCGATACACAGTCTCGCGCGCTGGAGATAAAAATGTTCTTTTTTTCGTACAATGTTGCCATTGCTCGCTTTTAAATCGTTGAGCTTCTTAATCAAAAATTCTTTAAAGTGTTACAAAGTATGAAATCGATAATAAAAACAAATTTCAAATTCCAAATTTGGTCTTCCACATGTCCATATTCGGAGAAGGATTACGTTATTCAAAATTGGATGGCTCTAGGTACCGTTGTTTTATCATAATGTTATCACAGTTATTCAGATTCTTCATTATTAAACTTCTTTAAATATAACACAGGATGATAATATTTGATGGCAACAGTTTGAAAAGTGATGCGAACATTTACAGTTTATCGACACAAAATGCCAAAACGAAATTAATAGCCCTTCTCAGCTAACACCCCTTTGAGATAAAAAAATTGTTTTAAATTAAAATATCAGAGCATACAACCGTTTCCTAAAGACAAAATTCAAAAACATTGCCTTTCTTAGGAGCTTAGTAATCGAAGAATTCAAGGAAATCTGATATTCCTTTTAGTAAATCAGAAGCCAAAAACAAATAATCCGGAAAGGATTAAAATACATGCTGTGAAAATCCATTTCATACGAATAAAGCACCCCGACGCACGTAACATGACGTCAGTCAATTCACTCTTACGTAAGAACAGAAAGCCATTTAAACTAAAACTCACCAATAAAAAATAAAGACTTAGTGAACAGTTTCTTCTCTCCCTAAGCTATAGTTTTTGCATTCAAAGAATGTTTGTGCGGTAAGTTTAGTATTCATCGTTCATGTTCGTTTTTATATTCAACTTATAATTCGAAACGAAACCGGATGCTCTTGTAATGAAAGTAAAACAAAATTACTTTAGAACTAAAGTTGAAAATAATTCATATATATGAAAAAGGAAAAATTATATCAAGAAGAGGGACATATACACGTAAATAATGATTTATTATTCAAAGAAAGATGCAAATGAAAACCTAAAAATACATAACTTCTCTGCTTGTTGAAATCAGGCCCCACTGGCATAATTCACAAGTGCACATCAGTATCGCCACTGAAGGAGGGGTTTCAAAAATGGACCAATGATCTTCTACTGCTTTTGTGACGCTGATTCTTTGAAACTGCGGATATGACCACATGTTGTTGTTTACGTTTTATTTTACATTTGTTTCTCAGTAATATACTATGTATGGCGTATAAATGCAGCTACTATTTTAGTAGAAAAATCTTGTAATAATTTCATTCAATATGTTTATGCAATCGTCAACATTTTACGTACGTGAAACTTATCACGAACTGATATTTAGATTCATGTTTATGGCATATCATCTCTATATATCGAGAAAAAGACTCGATACAATTAACTTCGAATATTATGCGTTTCTAACAACTTAGGATTAAGAGAATTCATGCGTACAATTTTTTATTAAGCTGAGGATAACTGGAAATGTTACAATGAATCTAATATTTTCCTACCCTAATGTTTGCAATTTCTTTGATTTTGAAGCTGTAAGGCTCAAAATATATATTGTACATTATCTGATTGTACATTTTATTAACATTAAAAGCTACAAATGAATAAATTAAAAATATTCGTTGAAAGTAAGATAAATTCATTCTCTTTGAAGAGCATTTCTTGTGCAGGCAATACATTTAAGAGTGAACAGTTATGAATGTGAAATTAAATTCGCTAAATGTGTAGGAATGCAAATTAGGAAAATTTGGTTTGAATAAAACTGTGCATTGGTTAAGTTATAGAACATCTTTCCATACAGATTGCAATAAAAATTGCTAAGATTTCTACTATTTACATATATAATTATGCTTACATTTAGTCTAACTTCGCACTGAACATTTTTATAAAAACCCACAATGCTTTAATTATTTTGTACAGGAAATTGTATGACAAAACATTTTCAACCATCTTCCTTATAGTGCGGCAACAATCATGTGAAATGACAGAATTATTACTGGCAACCCATTGGTCCATTCTAGAAGCCACTGATTCGGTGGCTATACAAATGTGCACTTGGCTAAATATGCGTCTCGCTGATGTAAGAACATGTCTTACATTCGTAATTGCATTTAACTAATTATCACAGTTATGTGATGTGATTTAACTAATTATCACAGTAATGTGATGTGATTTAACTAATTATCACAGTTATGTGTTTCAGTTTTGTTATAATAAAGATTACCTAATGAAACAAATGCTAATATAAACTTATTACTTCTCGGGGAGAATAACTTCATTCATTCGTAATTGGCAAAATATGCTTGTAAATTAAAAACAGTTATGTGTCTCATTATGTCATTTTTAGTTCTTCAAAGAATATGCTGTAAAATGTACAATATATCAAAATAGATTCTTAATATATTTACTACTGCAATTACATTTTCAGCCGTTCGAACAACTGAAAGTGATGCTCTCCTCCGACGTTATTAAGTTTTTGGGTTATCTCTAAATATATTGTTCCGTAACTCCTATGAGCACTCATGATTCAAGTTACAAATAATTACTTTAGAAGAAAGTAATTTAATTTTTCTATTGTTACTCCATAATGTCATTATATGGGACGTAAAGGGAAACTAATTATTGAACCCTTTCTATAGAACGTATGCTTCGGAATTGGAGGAATTAATGAGGAACGATACAACCTAATACCATCGATGTACGTTGCCACTAATTGTTTAGTAATGATTATTGAGCGATAACATTCTACATTAATGATGATTTGTGTACAAAGGCTTAGTCTTTCCTATTACTCTAAGTCACTGTAATAGGCTTTATGCATCGAGTGTAACAGGCTACATGTCAAGTGTATAATTAATGTTTCTACGACATAACAGCGCGAGTATTCGTAATATACTAATTTGAAAGGTGTTATAAATTAACTAAATTTAAACAAATAATTACTGCAACAAGGTATTGTGTTACTCATTTTTCATAATAATAAATGATATTTTTAAATATATAATACACGAACACCAAACTGAAATAATATCAGGAATTTAGGTTAAAATGACAAGCCGAACAAGGGTTATTTGATAATTTAATTTTTATTTAATTTTTCAAACAAAAAAATCAGCTCTATATTTGTAGATTTTGCGGGACTAGTTTCGATGGTTTGACTACTTTAATAACTATTAACCAAGTAGTTAAACCATCGAACTAGTCTTGGAAAATTTGCAAATATATCGCTGATTTTTGCTGTTTAACTTCTAAAATATTAATAATATTACATTTAAAAATACATATTAAAAGAAATTAATATTACCAGTTTTAAATGGAAGTGGAATACGTAAAATCGATTTGTTTCCGCCAGCTTCAAAGTTTTGGTTTAATTTTAGGAATTTATTTAAAAACTTTCCCGTACTTATAAGGTTTTCGTCCATTAGCAACTGCAACAGCTTGCTATTATCGAAATGTAATTTGGTTTCTTTCCTTTAATAGTCAATAAATAATGTACATGTAATAAAATACACTAATATTTATAAAACTAACGAAATCATTGCATTACAAGCTACTTTAAAAATGATAAATATTTTACTGATACTATAATTACAATAATACGTTTTGTGTCATCACAATCGGGTCCTTTTTACGTATTTCTTCATTGAAAATGACTTTTAGGCTGGCAGACGCCACTAAAACTTTTAAATGCTTGTTATCTATTTTTCTGCAAGTACAAACATTGACAATAAAAGCTCTTCGTGTATCAAAAGCATATAATAACAAATAATGCGTGGCAACAGGCAGAGCCATTTTAAGAACCAAAATGTAAGCCCGATTTCAACTGAAATATTGACAAACTAAGGGGAGAGGGATAAGTCTATTACGTAGAAGAAGAACTTCTACGCTTTTATTATATTCTTAAGTATGTTAGAAATCTGATATCAGACAGCAGTCAGGAAAGATGTATATAAATTGGAAAACAGGTGAAAAAGTTATATTCTGTTTTTTCTAATAGATAATCTTTCAAATGTACGATTTTCGAGATAGTTTCCCTCTATGGCAGCTTTAATTGATTTCATGGAGTCTTAATATGTCCTATAGACACCAAACTGTATGTCTTACTAAAAATCATTTCTTAATGTTGATTCAAGCCTTATACTTAAATAAATGCAGGCATTTTCATGATTTAAAACATCTGGCTTTTTAAAATTCCAAAACTAATCCTAATTTCAGAATCTTAAAAAACATTTTGATTTTTTTTCCATCAGCAAAGATTTTTATCTCCGTTGTTTTGATTATTAATTCAGAATTCTAAAGAATATTTTATTAACACGGATTTGGTCCACGAGCAATGATTCTATCCGTTGTTTGGTCATTAACTCAGAATCCTAAAGAACATTTTATTGACGCGGATTTGGTCCACAAGTAATAATTTTTCTACCTGTTGTTTTGATCATTAACTCAGAATCCTAAAGAACATTTGATTGACGCGGATTTGGTCCACAAGCAGAGATTTTTCTTCCGTTGTTTGGGTCATTTCTCCAGTTTACCTCGAATGTCTAAGCCGTAATGCAAACATATTGAAGAGATCTAAAGTATGTCGAGACATTGGGTATTTTGGAAAGATGGAAAATAAGTAATGCCCTTGCCGGGAATTGAAACGCGGACCTCTTGAATACTCGCCGAGCATGCTGACCACTATACTACAAAGGCATGCTAAGAAGGCAGGAGAAATACCTTCTAAGTATAACCTTATAAGTGTAAGTTGTGAACAGGAGGCATATATTAGAAAAAAGGAAACACAGAAGTCTTCTGCTGCCCTTTCTGCTGCCGAAATTATTCAAAAAACAACTTCCATTGGTGAACTGGATTTTTTAGACGCATTTCATATTTAAAAAAAATCTTTCTGTTCTAGTTAACGACCCTAATTCCAATCCATCTTTGCCTTCAGCCTTTAAAGAAATTCTGATTTAGTTCTGGTTTGACCAACAGATGGCGCCAGTAGTTTATCTCCTATCTAGGCTTTCTTATCTTATCTAATCATTATATTCTATCTCGTTCATTTACGCTTTTGCAGCTGAGGATGATGTTTCGGTAAAACCATCGAAACTAGTCCTGTGAAAATTTGAAAATATAACGCTGATTTTTGTTGTTTGACTTCTGAATTACCTTATAAATGTATTTAAATATTTTGAGATATAAAGTGTATTTAAATACATTTTTTGCCCGTAGTTGAAAAGTGCTGTATTTTCTAACTAGTATATTTTGCGTCTAATCTCATCGGCAACAGCTGTCTTACAGTGGCATTCGGAGTAAGCTTCAGTATATTTGATTTGTATTTCCTTCATAAATATAGTACTATAAAACATGATTTATTACTTTATAATTTTAACAAGAGGTAATGTTTGCTTAAACTACAAAAACGGGTATGAAAAAGAATTGCAGGAAAGATTAAGTAATTCATCAACAATTTTTCTAATCATTTCTATTTCTTTTAACGCTTACGTTAAAGAATTACTTTGGATAAAATATTTTAAATACTAATAATACTGGAAGATAATTTCACTAAAACTTGTGCGCTATAATTGAATTATATGTATTTTAAACTCCCTTCCTCGCCCTCAACATAATATGTTTCCAAATTGTATTTGTTTACATAATAGTAAATAAAACGTTTTGATGCTACTAAACAGGTACTATTATTAATAACATAATTTTACAGCGTGATTACAATTATTAAATTATCCACTGAAGGGTTGAATAGCAGCTATTAGATTATTTTCTATTCATTTGCCATTGTTAAATTAGAAATTAGCGATTTATTCTAAAAGGTTTTACGATTCCGTGAAGCATTTATTAACAATTTGCTATTTGAATCCTGCAGCTGGATCAGATTTTAGAGATAGTGGGAAATACTGAGTATATATAAATTGATTGCTTATGATATCTGTTAAAGCTATTGCGTGAAATGTTACTCTTCCCACTTTATATGAATTCCGCAAAGTTTAGTATTTTACGAGAATTATTTACTCCGCCGATAACCAAAATGATAATCTTTTTTTTTTCTTACATATCCGGTGAGATAATATAGGTGGGAAAATACAGTTATTGCTTTTCAGAAACAGGGATTAGACGTACGCATTCGCGATATCTATTTTTTCAACTAATTAATGAAATGCTGCTCATATTTAATGTAAACAAATATGAGCATACTTAAAGTTTGTTTGTCTAGGATGAGTAGTGCAATAATTTTCAACAGTGCTGAAATCCTGTGCCTTGTTAATGATTTCGGTTGCAACCTGGAAGGTCCAGCCAGGGGACAAAGAGGTAAAAGAAATCTTTTCATCAGGGTCAGGAGATGGATCCTTTGTTATGTATGAGTGAAAGAATCATTCTCCTCCCTGGGAGTTCAGCGCAAGTAAACACAAGGAGATATATAAGGTGGTTTCCTGAGAAAAAAAGAGACTTTCCTGTTTGAAGCTATGGGCATGTTGGCTATGGGCTATGGGCATGTTCAAATTTTTCAAGGAAAATAATGAATAATTGTCGTATTTATATAAATTAATATTGTTGCTTGCGTACTGGTTCGTAACAGATTTAATGCGCACAGCTCCTATGATAGGTTAATAAAATTTATTCTTATCGAATGAAACACTTCAAAATTCTGGAATTTTCTACAGAAATACTCGCACAGGTATTGCAGAATCACAGAGTACAATCAGTAGTTTCACTTCAAGCTACTAATAACGTTAAATACAATGCAATGGAAAGCCCATCTGAAGAAAAAGTTAATCCGGAAATATCCTCGAGGTCACGCTGAACTAAAAACTCGCAATAATAATAACAAAAATTAACTAACTAAGGGCAGATACTCTCTCTTCTGCCTTATATAGTTTTCAACCGACCGATGAGATATTTCTAGTACTTTCCACTTCTTGAAATTGCTGGAAAGAAATATTGAGGTCGGAGGTCAGTATACGGTTACAGCTAACATAGTGGTCAATTACAATATCTATTACGGTGATACAGGGACCGGACCAAAATGTCGCCAATGGTCGACAAGTTTGGCGAATTTCGGCGATTTCTCACCAAATTTAGCGAAGTCGCCAAAACCGTTGTCAGCTTGGCGGTATCTCGCCAAATTACCGAGATACCCATTTACTCAATGTTAAATGCACTTGCCCCTGTGTTCTTACTTTTCCGGCACAGCTTGTCTCTTTAGATTTTCCATGTTACATTAGACAGTAAAATAAAAAAAATTTACAAATGACTGCACTAAAACCATCTGTATATGTAGAAAATTCGTAACATTACTAAGAGAAGCTCTGAATTTTTTTTTTTTTTTTTTTTTTTTTTTTTTTTTTTTTTTTTATTTTACATAAGGTCAATAATGTCTGTAAAAGAAAAAATGTCAAGACCAAACTTAACTTTTCCGTTTCGGAAACAAATCAATTTTGCTCAAGCTATTAACAATATGTGTAACAGTTGCAGCATTCAATAACAGTGGACAAGTATTAAACAAAGTAAAGTATTTAATTATTTTAAATCTAGGAGAACGTATGAAAACGCTCTTATCATAGAAATAATGCATTATTTTTTCTAGAAAACTAGCAGAATGTTCATTTACAATACTTGTATTTTGTTTCTCCGACATGTATCCAGTTTTATCATGAATTACTGTTTCTTCAGAATCAATCGGAAACTCCAAGGAAGTGGAAAATGAATTACTAATTTTCACATTTGTTCTTCGATATGAGAGGCTCAGGAAATGAATTCTGTCTTTGCGAAGGAACGTCAAGGGAATTACTTTTTCCTTGGAAGTTCTATTAAATGGGTCAACGGTTAAAGAGCGTTTAGAAGATTTGAACGAAAAATGTGATTGAGTTTGACTTCTTCCTTTAAAAGGTAAAACTGAAATTGGATTTTCTTCCAGCTGCTGAAAATACATTCCAGAAGAATATTTGCACACGGTTTTCAAGAAGTTGTTTATATGTATATATATATATATATATAATTTATTTATGTATTTATATGTACACACATGTGTATTACCTTTATATCTATCTATATATATATAAGCGAAATACCACTGACTCATCGCGAGATTTCCAAAACTATTTACCCGATTGACTTGAAATTTTGCATAGTTACTCATTCCACGATGTAGACGCGCAGAAAGTACGAATTTTGCGAAAATCCTGTGCAAAATGAATTTTTCTTATACAATAGAAGTTTCTCATACATTTGGTTTTCAAATCCAAGTTCAGAAGTTTCTTTTATTGTTCCCAAAACTAAGTATGAAATACAATGTTGTCAGTTAATGAATTTTCCTCTAAAATTATTAAATTGGTAAATAACTTGCATCTATCCAACGAATACAAACAACATTTAAATCATAAGGTTAGTAATAACATTTATATTTAACTGTTTCAACACCTTTCATGAAAATAAATGTTATTATCAAGAGAAATAAATTATTGTGACGAAAAATAAAAATGCTGTTGTTAATTATAAGCATTGCCATGCATAAAAAAATCAAGAACAAATAATTATAATTGATTAAACAATCTGATAACGAAGATCATAACATTTATTTTCATGAAACTTATGATAAGAGCCAAATATATATAAACCTTAGTTTTATGCTGCCAATTTTTCGTGGTGTAGGCCTACTAGGGATCCCGCCACGTTAAATAATGGGGCGTATCCCAATACACAGTACCTCATGGGTGATAGGGAAATCTGTGTATGACAGATTCACTGACTGGCGCTATACATCCAGACTTAAAAAATTTACATCAATCATCAATTCGAAAGTAGACATTTTGTCTATATAAGAAGTCTAGGTTCACATTCAAATAGATAGTGTGCCTAGCAAAGCGGGCGGCATCAGCTAGTATTTATATATATATATATATATATGTGTGTAAAGCTCATGCATTAAAAACTAATTAAAATATGGCTTGTTAAACGTTATAAGTTCGTGGACATTTTCACACGTCAAAGAGCGTGAAAATATTTCAAACAGCATTTTCTGAGTTTAGATAATATTGTTTATTTATTATGTCTTGTAACCAGACATATCTGGCAGAATACGGACGCCGCACAAATATTCCTGTTCTTGAAATGATCGCATTTAGAAATGGGCTATTTAATGCAAAGCGGCTGCAGCTTTTAAGCGCATTTTCTTTACTCTGTCTAAGAAAACTGAGATTACCTTTATACAAGGTAAAACTTAACATCGTCATAAATTACATCAGACATTAATTTTACTAATCCCTAAAAGAAATGTTGTTTTAATAACAGTACTTTTCCTGTAATATTGTGAATCGCTTATATAGAAAGACACCGAAACTCCTCTTATTTATAGGTTCTGCAAAAACTACACTTTCGCTTAAGATCTGAAAAGTACCGGCGCCGACCATCTACCGGCTGCTCTTTAATTAAATATAATTTATGTTTTTTTAAGAGATGAAGGTTTCAACGATATATATGTTTTTGACAGTAAAGCTAAACAACAAAAAACGCTTATGCCCAAAATTGTATTTGCTAACTATTCAGTTCTACTCCTTAACTCCTATGGTTTTGCAAGCTGCAGGTTAAAATTCCCTGTATTGAAAACTCCTCGTGTTCTGCAAACTGCAGTTTAAAAACCACTGTACAGAAATATTATAAAGCAGTTTTGCCTACATTATAGAAATGTAACCTCTTGAAAATCAAAACCCCCGAGATGACCTTTTATTTAAACAACCACAACCCCCGAAAGGTTCGAAAATGCGGGGTTGTTTTCTCTCGTTCCCTAAGCTATGCAATAACAGGTGCAAATGCACTGTATTAGTTTATTGTAGACAGCTCGTCTTAAGAGGCTAACAGAAGCTTCTTTGTTAGGAAGTAGAAAGGATGCCATTTTGTGCGTTAATGGACGGGAAGGAGTGAAAATTGCTTTGAATCTCGAAAGGAATTTCGGCCGCTTCCGTATTTTAAGCATACAGGTTACCGAAGGCTTCAGTTTCTTAAGGGATAAAAGACTTACTGTTTTAAATTTATTTCAGGAAAGTCTATTAATGATTTTACAAACTTCAGGAGTATAATTTCATTTATATAAGCTCTTCATCATAGTCAGAAGCGCGTTTCGTATGTAGAAGCAAATACAGACTAATTAATATCGCAAAAGAATCAACAGGAAGAGAGGCAAGAGCTACCAGACTGTCAAATTACACGTATATAATATAAATATACTGTACCTTTTTACTCAATACTATAAGCATATTTTTGAATCTATATTGCCAGAATATCTGCTTTTGTTAAAGAATTTCTTAGAAAAATGTTTGTTTGTTATGTAAAAAATTAGCAGTATGAAAAAGCTCGTTATTCAAGAAGAGTTCTAAAAGATACAAAGAGCGCGTTAGTCACCGAGAACCGAAATTAAGGCGATTATCTAATATTCAGACGTGATATAAGTTTAGTGCCTTTTGTTCATTTATGTGTATGTGTACTGGTTCATTTGTATATATAAGCATGTATATAGAATTTTAAAAGTATTTAAGCCGTAGGAAAATAGCTTTAAGATAGTTCTTATTTGTTATAAAATATTCTCAAAAATTCATGAATTTCATACAGTTTCAGAATAAATCATGAGTGTAATAATAACAACAAATTCAGAACATTTAAAACTGTTGTTTCAAATTACCTTTCCTTGCTTTCACGTATATATCAGGAATTAGAAACATTCTCAATACTTTTAAATTATATAACATAATAAAATCTTTTATCAACCTAAAAGAAGGGAAAGTCTTTTCTCTTTTTTGAAATACTATGAGTAAATATTTGTATTGAACATAAAGATAGTTTTTATCAGTTGTTTAAAGATAAACTGTTTGCTATTTATATTTTAAGAATTCTGAATAACTCCCATTCTCTTAATCGAATTTCTTCCGTTTAAATGTTTGCAAACACGTTTTTTGTTTTATATATATTTTCCATTTGTGCCCCCCTCCCCCTGATCGAGTGGTTTAGACCGCTGAAAATTGGAGTTGTTAAACGTAAGTCAGATTTCAGATAAACGGGCAACTTGTATGGTTGATTTTTGAAGTTTTCTCCATGTGTAACTTGAATATGATCCATTTTCTCCTAGAAAGTCCTCTACGAAAGAATACTTATCCTTAGACAGATAACCTCGTTTGCTTTGCTATATTCAAATAACCTAACCTCGCTAGTGGGCTGTTGCTTCAGAAAATAAAAACTACTAAAAATGAAATAACTTAAAATAAAAGTTAAGATAAAAGTCTAAAGTTAAGATAAAATTTTAAAGTTTTATCTAAGTTAGATAAAAAGATAAAATAATTTAAGATAAAATTCCACTTTATTGCAAATAAAGTAGTTGACATGATTTATGGGCTCCTGGACAAAATCAGTTCGAATCATGTTCCATTCCAGACTCAAGACAAATTCAGACAAGGAGTGTAAGCGAATTTCCATCTTTAAAAATTAGAAGACAGTAGCTTAGCTCAAGATAATAATATTTAGCCTGCGTAATGTGTTAACAATTCTTAGCTGTATAACTATCTTCATCTGAAAAACAAATTGTATTCAGAAGGATATTTTTCTTCAAGATGTATGCTGTAACTGAAAAAAAAAAAAAAAAAAAAAAAAAAAAAAAAAAAAAAATGCAATGCAGAAAATACAATATTAAGGAGGTAAAACGTCATTATTCTCAGGAGAAATAAATGAATGGAATTTTTAAACAAACATTGAATAAGGCACTCTTTCTAAAAGATGAGGCCGCTTGTTAATGTCATTAGTGAAGAGAACTTCAGATTAAGATAATTAACACTATCTCATATCCTTACGGCTTTCTGGATCTGGAAGATAATAGCTGCCATATTAAATATGGTCTACATGTTTGCCATATTAAGTAAGCAAATTAGTTTGATTTACCTACGACTAGATGTAATGAGAACATAAATTCATCGATGTCGCTGTTGTCACACTAGCTACCTCTTATTTGGAACCTTCTGTTGTTCAAGACGACAACTGTTGTTGTTCTGTTGTTCATTATTTAAAAGTATTTTTACTCATTTTATTCATCAGATTGTAAGGGAAGTATTTATGTATGATTTTAAGTATTGACTTCAAGAGTAAACAACAAATACTGGACGTTGTAAGTTGTTGATAGAACAACGGTAGATTTCAGGAAGCATGGAAAACAGCATTTGTTATTTTATTGAGAAACCAAAGATAAACTCCATTTTTTCAAATCACTTTAGATCCACAGGCTTTCATAATGTACCGTTTGTTGGAAAACTAATTTTGTGTAGAATCGTGTTCCATCTTTGGGACAAAAAATATGCTTTCCGAGTGATAACACTGCTTTAAAAGTGGATACATACAAAATTCTAGGCTCAGTTTTGGTCTTCTATCTATATATGAGAAATGCTCTGTACAGGAAAACTATAATGTATTTTCTCTCCCCTTTCTGAATGGCTTTGCTCATTTTTCATCATCCCTGCTTCAAAATAGCCTAATGACTATATAGTGGGTAATAGAACTAAAATGTGGTAGCAGATGTTGATTCTTCCCCACCAGGATTTGGCGAATGGTCCCCCAATCCCCAATTGCCTTTTAAAAGCGGGGTATGTAAGTTATTTTATCCCTCCTTTCTTCATACCTTCGTGGTGTAACGGTAGCACACTCGGCGCGTATTCGAGACATCCAGGTTCGATTTCAGGTGAGGGCACTGCTTATTTTTTATCATTTCTGCTTCAAAATAACCTAATGCCTCTTCAAGAAAACAAATCCTGTCGTGTTTCTCGAGCGTTTGATAAAACTGTCATCTTTAACTCATTAATATTGGGTTAAATGATATTCAAATTAAAGGAAAAACCCTTTCGCAGCTTTGGAATGCAGTCAGGTGTAAAAATCTTTTATTAAGAATTTATCAGCTTTGTCAAAATATATTCTTTAGGAATTTGCATATGATTTAACTTTATTTTCTGTCCTCTTAGCAAAGACGGGTTATAAATTTCTTCAATAAAATCAAGGTTATTTTTGTAAATAACACTGGACCTCAGAGCAGCATCAATAAATTTGGTATAAATTTAGTCTAACTTCAAACTGACGTCTCGTTTTAGAGTATGCAAAGTTTTGCAATAAAATCGTCACCCTAGGGTTAATACTTAAAATGTGTAAACGGCTTTTTTATAGTAAATAATGTTTTATGAGAAATTAAATCCAAAATTATTCTTAGGCAGTAAATTTTGCTTTGAAAGAATGATATAATGTGTTTGTAAGCTATATAATGAATTCTGGAATTACTTAAAAATCACAGAAATATTCTTATAAAAAAAAGTGGGAATGAACTTAATATCTTGAAACTGTATGCCTGGGACAGTTCATTTTGGAGTTTACGAACAATCTGCTTATCATCAATTATCCAAATTTTGAAATACGGTTTCCTACGCAAGAATATCTACTTCCGAATGGTTTGATTTTAATTATGGCAAATCACACCAGAGCTATGTATCTAAAGGAAGGGATGCCTTCGTGCAGGACTTTCTAAGAGAAATTAGCTCGTATAATTTACATATGGGGAAAACCACGAAAACGCCTATGCAGCCAGCCCGTTCGCCGGGATTCGATCCCCGGGCACAACTTCAAAGACATTACCGCTCGGCTGCCTTTGGGCCCCCTACTTACGAAAGCATTTTCATGAAAGCAAAAATAGTTCTTATACTTGCAGATGTTATTATTACAGATCTATGTGACCTCTTTTCCGAATAAACTAGTTCTACAAGACTCTAATTTATAATGTTGGAGGATCAGAAGTTTGAATATCATAAAATGTTAAAGAGATGACCTAAAAAATGCTTCTGTTTTAATTGAAACGTACTTGTGGAAATTCCCAATTAAAACATTGTTTGTTAGCTTTGTAGTTCCTTTGAAAGAGCTTTTTTCATGTTCAACACTTTACCTCGCTGATCCAGTATATTAAAAGTAATTTACATTGAAGATTATTAATAACATGCACACATAATATCTGCTAGTATACATTGCAAATAATATGCATGCATACATAATGTCTGCAAGTATACATCGATACTGAAGTACGCAGCTATGGAAGTAAAAGCAATTTTGAAAGTATCTATTCCACTGTCTCTGGAATCGCTTTAACCTAACAGCACTAAATCGCTTTCGAGAAAACAGAGACTTTTTTTTCCAATTTAGTATTTAAAAGTGTGCGAATTAGAACTTCTGAGAACAAGTTTAGAAACAATAATTAGTAAACAAATTATAAATAGTAATGAATTTAAAAATCTGAAAACGTTCAGATTTTATAATTATACCCAAAGGGGCGTTATTTAACGTTTTGTGTGTTACCTTTATTTATTAAATATCACGTTCTTTGCATTTAAACCCTAAAACTCTATTAAACAGCAATATCACAAAATATTTAAAAGAGCATGTGTTTAGAATTTACGACGCACAGTCTCGCGTGCTGGAGATAAAAATGCATATTTATTCGTACTCTGCTGCCGTTGCTCTCGCTTTGAAATCTTTGAGTTTCTTAATCAAAAAGTCTTTAAGGTTTGACAAAATATGAAATAACAAATTTCAAATTCTAAATTTGGCTTCTAGATGCCCATATTCGAATGAAGCAGTATGTTATTCAGACCTGGATGTTTTTAAGTACTGTCGTTTTTTCACAGAACGAGAAACATATATACATTCATGCGAATTCTTCATTATTTTATTTCTTTAAATATAATGCAGGACTCCAATATTTGGTGGTAACAATTTGAAAAGTGAACCGGCATTTATATTGAGCCGAAGCAAAATGCCAAAACGAAATTATTAGCCCTTCCGGGCAAATTGCCTCTTGGGGCTAATAAAAGTTTTTAATTAATTTAAAATTTTTAATAAACGATTTTATTAAAAGTTTAAGTAATTTTTTATTTACTAAAACATTTCAGTTATAATCTTGAAACTATTTTCATAATTTTTTAAAGAACTTTTGTGGCTTAGAGTTACATATCCATATTAAATATTTAAAAAAGCAAAGAATGTAGCATAATTTTCCAGACGCCGTGCATATTATTTTCCATCAAGCCATACAAAAAAAAGCTAAAGTTTTATATCAATGTCGTTAATGATCTAGGTATTATATTGTTTGTACAGCTTGACCTTGAAAGACTAATTCATTCACTCACGCTCTCCAAAGTATATAAATATCACCATAAGAGCTGTGCTTCAGAATATAAGCACTCTTTCCGTGTTTTCTCTTAACTCTAGGGAAAAGTGCTTTGGAAAGGTATTGTCATGCAAAAGAGTTATATTTTCGCTTGCTGAAGAAGGAGTAATCGGCCTACGCCCAAATTTTATTAAAAATAATTTTTCGGAGAATTTGAAAAGTTAACTAAAATAATAGGACTCAAAGAAATAAAATACGGTTAATGAATTTTCTATAAAATATGTTCGCCTACATCTATGATTAAAAATATAAGTTGCAACTGTCGCTATCACTCGGCGCAATGAAAAAAGACTGGCACATGCGCAAAATGAAACTTTGCCCATGCGTTAAAAAGAAAACGATTTTATTGAAATAACACTATAAGTTTATTCACAGTGAGAGAGCAAAATAATGGGTTAAAGAGAAATTCGCTGCTAGGTTGAACTACAAGAAACAGTACGATTTTTGTTGATAAAACGTTTTAACTGTACCATAGCTTGTAGTGAAGTTATGGGAGTGTATGAGGCAAATCATTGTCATAAAGAGCTGCTATCAAATGGTTCTAGCAATCTGATAATTGTCGCATAGAGACGACTGATATTTATCGGCAGCAAAAATCATCAACGTCAATTACAGAAGGCGTAGAGCCGTAGGCTAATGAAACGATTCGCAATGATTTCTCAATGACAATCTCAGGAACTACGTAGAAATTAGAGTCAGCTGGAGAATAATTTACCATTAATTAATAGGTGTTGATGAGCAGGTGCTCTTTAATGGCTATATAAGCAAGTAGCAGATTTCTGTCATCAGGGTAAATGGTATTTATTTCCTATTTTCTCGTGCCTCAGTGGTGTAAGTGGAAGCATGCTCCAAGCATATTCAGGAGGTTGGAGTTAGCATCCTGGTGAGGACATTATACAGATTCCACGCCTAATGCATATAAGCTAATGACTCTACAACTAGTGTCAGAATAAAAAGGTGGGAGACGATAATTGGTCACGACCTGGATTTAGTGATTGGGTTCTCTAATCATTCCAAGTCGTCTTTTTAAAAAAGGGGGAGTATATATGCTACTTCCTTCCTCCTTTCCGCATGCTTCGTGGTGTAATTAAAAGCAAGCTCGACGCGTATTCGGGAGGTCCCGAATCAGAATCCCGGAGAGGGTATTGTACATTTTCCCCGTCTCCTGCATTGATATATTATAAGGCATTTTTTTCCTCCTTTCCGCATGCCTTCGTGGTCTAACAGTAGCAAACTCGGCGCGTACTCGAGAGGTACAAGTTCAAGTCCCGATGATGATTTTTCACCACCAGGACTTGACGAATGTGTCCCCTAGCTTTTTTAAAAGGGGTAGTATGTAAGGTATGTTGTCCCTCTTTTCTGCATGCCTTCGTGGTGTAATGGCAACACAATCGGCGCATATTCGAGAGGTCCAGGTTCGAGTCATGGCGAAGCATTGTACATTTTTCACATCTCCTTCTTAAAATATCCTAATGTCTCCGTAATATGATTGATTATCCTGCAGTGATAATGACTCTGTAAGGAAATCGAGTTTTTAACGAAACATTAAAACAAGACTTTACAGTAAATGAACGATTGTGCAGAAAAACATGATGTAATGTATCTTTCACCATACTTAATTCATGCTCCGCGAAACAAAAATTTCTTCTTCTCCAGCATACAGGTCTAATATACATTGTTTTTATTTACCGTACTATATTGTATCCATAAAAAGTAAAAAAAAAAAGAGGTATTAATCAAATGAAAGACATTTAAATGACTTCTAATGGAAAATTAGAACATTTATCAAATCTAAATATAACAAAGTGACTTAATAAAGAATGGTAAATAACAGTGTTGCACACCCTCCTATGATAGCTGTGAATTAACATACAGAATGGTACTAACGAGTAATAATTATCAATTATACAGCACCAGATGTAAATTAAGTCCAGAATGCATTGCTTTGACATAAATACAATTACAAATAAATTTAAGTAACATTTTTCTCCTATATGACGAACAAATACTTCAGTTTTCAGCTTGCTTTGTAATGTATCTAAATGGGCTGCAAGCATGGGATATGTCATTAGGTAGACCTCGACATCCAGGATTTTTAGGTATAATGAAAGTTCTTATCTTAAGATTCGGAATTTTCCGGGTTTTTCCGGTGTACGAAGTTGTACAAACATTAGGAAGTTTTCATGCTGAGAGACGTGAAAAATGAGCAATGTCCTCACCGGGACTCGAACCACGGACCTCTTGAGTACGCGCCGAGTGTGCTAACCACTACACCACGAAGGCATGCTAAGAAGGCGGGGGAAATGCCTTATAAAGTAATTGTGAACCATGTTGCCACCGTTATGACTTCCCTCTTCTTAGGGCAGATAATTTGGATGGTCTTTCTCACAATCATTAATTCAACAGCCAAGGAGAAAGTGAAAATATGGGCGAACTTTTTAAAGGCTACTGAGAAATATGCATGAAGAATAAATCACGCAGTAATTTTATGATCAATTCTATGTAAGAAAGCATTGAAACATGAGAACTAGGTCAAATATTTCCTTATACCAATTGCGTAACTTATTAAACATATTATATTGCGTAACTTATTAAACGACATAAATATTAAAAATATGGATAATTTAGCACCGAAACCCCCTGATGCGCTGTTCTAGATAATACAGAATAGCCTTTTTTTCCCGTAAAGACAGGAGAGAGAGCTTTTTCCAAAAGAATAATAACGAATAAAGAATAATAACAAATTAAAACGGTTCAGAGAGTTTTTTTCTTTTGTTATCTAGCTGGTTCATAGTTTTATTAAAAGGATTAACAAACAGCGCTGATCCACCAACTTTGAGCAGAAAGTTAAGTGAGGTCACAGTGATCAGCACCGATAGTTCGACCCGATTTTAAATACCGGGAAATGGGCTCGCTGTGTGGATATTTTCGTGTCCCCCCCCCCATGATTAACATGAATGCGTGCCAGGTTTCCTTAAAAAACGTCATCCATGAACTTCTTTATGTCCTTAAGCAGTTAGTCTCTGGTGTGTTTTGCTTTAATAAAATCAACTCCTTTTCGCTCTAACTACTGTTACATGAGGTTTGTTTTGAAGCAGGAGACGTGAAAAATCTGCAGTACTCTCTTCGGGACTCGAACCCTGGACATCTCAAATACACGCCGAGTGTGCTTCCAGTTACACCATGTAGTCATGCGGAAATCAGGGAGAAAATACCTCGCATACTCCCCTTTTACAGGGCGACTGGGAAATCCTGGCGGTGACGAATTATCTTCCAGCACCTTTTAGTTCGGGTTCCACATGTAGAGTCATTATTTATTTTTTTCTTCCCCGTGAAAATGTGAAATGTTCTCACAGGGACTCGAACCTTGAACCTCTCGAATACGCTGCCAATTACTCCATCAAGGCATGTTAAAAGGAAGGAGAAATACCTTATGACTGCACAAAACCGGTGAACTGGCACCTCTTCAACTTGAAGAAATCAAAGACTAGATCTTATTAGTTGCTTAAGAACATTAACTGCAAAGGACCATATGGTGTCATTTCAACAAGGGTATGGAATCCTACTGTACAAGGAGAGATAATTAGTTAGAATTCTAATAACTGTCACGATATTTACAATTAAGTAAAATGTTTCATATTTACGGTCAATAGGTTTATTCGCGCGATACTACTGCGTTATTACCATTCGAAGCTATTGATCCTGCATTATTATCGCTTGGAACTAAGAAATGTAATTTACTTGTATTTACTGATCTGGTAACACTGTGGCATTCCACTAGCATTTATGTGTCTCTTTGGTGTCAGGAACTTATTTCTTACGTGGTGCAATTGTTTCTGTAAAGATTACCTGTGATGTATCTATCAGAATTTGCTAACTCAAAATTATCAGAGTGCGAATCTTAAATAGCTATGATTGATACTTTAAGAGCAATTTTATCATATTGGTCAAATTTGTAAATATCCTGTATCATACACTTACATGAACTGTTATTATAACATTGTATTGCAAACTTACATGAAATGCTATATTAAGTTTCGAGGTCTTAAGAATAAAGTATTAAAATTTACTTTTGTCTTTACATGTGCTATGGAGATTTTGCAAATATTTTACTAAAACTTTATTTGAAAAAAATAAATGGTTTCGAAATGCTCTTTTTTCTTTCGACATACAACCTTGTACTTAAACACTCGGGTGTGGCCAACACCTCCTTATAGAAGGAAGCCGGGACACTGGATTGTGACGTCACGCGTAGTCGTCTATGTCGAAACCCCGAGAGAGCAACGAAACAAAACAGGCTGCGCGCTAGTGCCGTACTTAACGTTGATTTCACTATTTGATATAGATACTTGGGTGGGATTTTATTCAGAGATTCAATTATATATAATGAATAATTTAATTACTTCAAAATTTAACACAATAAAATTTGACATAAATTTAAGAATTTTTTGTTTCTTATTTCTTGACTTTAATGAATTATACTTCCTTGTAGGTTTCACAGCAGCATTTAAAAAGTTAAAAATCAGCCATACTAACTCAAAAAAGGAATTTCTGACTTTTCCCTCATAATTTAATATCGCTTTATATTTTTCTAATATTTATGAAAAAAACCCAAATTATCTGCATACAAACTATTACTTATCATTTCATTTTTCTTCCAATCAGTAATTTGTCTTTAAAAGAAAATGGTATAAAAATGCTTTAAATTTTGTCTATAATATGCTATGTGTCTTGCAAGTTTCAAATAAATTAGTATATCAGAGGTTTGCTTAGCAAATAATTCAATGTGCAATTTAAAATTATTGCTTAAATCTGTAGAACCAATAATATTAGTTGTATATGTACTTAACTGTATTGTGTTAGTTATATAGCTGAACTTGAAAATAAAGATTCACAAGTGAAAAATAAAAAAAATTTATTTACAATTTTATGCAAGCAGTCAGCAAACAACACAACACCTAAGTTATAACATACAAATAAGTTAAAACCAGCTGATCTCTTTTTATCAATAAATTATTCAAACTTTCTTGTAAAAATTGAAGCAGAAATCTCATTAAGCATATTGCCATACTAAGAAATCTCATCAATTCTTATTTATTAACAGGTGTGAAAATTTCAAAACTGCTTCTATATTAATTGGGTCTCATCAGAAACAATAAGATGAGACTATGTGACCTTAATATTTAAATTTTGATACTGCAAGTTCAAGTTTCTATTCGTTAAATTTCAACCCATTTTGTCTGGCAATTACAAACACCGTTATTAACTTTTTACAACAGCCAATTAATAGTTTCAAAATGTATTACGATACTGCCATAATATGGATAAATATCGGGCAAACACTTGAGAAGACCGTCCATTACCATTTAAAACACTTCAGGTGCACAAATGATATTAAATTTTATACGATGGCTATTATTATTTATGAAGCATATAAAGATACATTCAACAGCAAATGGATGTCAGCATCACCAGTATATGTAAAAACATTTATTGATGTTGTGTAAAGGAAGTGATTATCAGTTAATGTTTCAAATATAGAAAATAATAAAAATGTTTTACCTATGCACCAGTATCCAATTTGAAAGTATCTGGTCACTACATGCAACACAATTTTGTTGTAATTTTTCCAAGCTAAAATCGTGATCTTCTAAGTTACTCGCTATCAGGCTTGTTTAATTTAAGCAAAGAATATATCAAAATGATTTGTCCAGAAAGCCACCAGTCTTAATTATGGGACACCGGTAATTTCAAAATGCACATGAAAATCACAGGTTTGTGAAATGAGTGCTTCTAATCAGAGACACCCTTTATTCAGCCAATTCCCAGAATAATAGTAGGAGTTATTACAAACCTGTTATTTTGTCGCCATGCTGAAACACATAACTGTTATCTTGATAAAGTAATTTATCATATGGTAACATGAAAATTATACTCAAATGATATAAGTAATGGCCACTTAAAGACACAACATAGACCCTTTTTTACACAACAACAAATTAAAGACAAGGAAATGAATTTTTCAATAATTTTAAGTGTAAAACAGTCAGTACATGCCCATATAAAAAATATAAATTATAATGACCCATTCTCAGTATAAAAGCAGCAGTTACCATAAACTTGTCATCTTGTAAGCATGCTGAAACACAACTTTTATCATGAGAAAGCATTTTACAGTATGTTAACACCAAATGATAACCACTTACTAAGCATTAAGTGGTAGCCATTTAAATACAACCCAGATACCATTTTATGCAGCAAACACTCAACAGCACGAAAATGAATTTTTCAATATTATCATCTTTCAAGTGCTCTGAATATAAAACAGTCAGTGCATGTCCATATGAACAAAATTATAATGACCCATTCCCAGTATAATAGCAGCAGCTATTATAAACATACAATTTTCTAATCATGCTGGAAACATATAACTGTTACCTCGATAAAACATTTTACCATATGTTAACACAAAAATTATATCAAAATGATAAGAGTAGTGGCCACTTAAAACATAACCCACACACATTTTTATGCGATGACAAATTAAAGGCAAGGAAATTCCTTCTTCAATATTTCAAGTTATAGAGTGGATATATATATAAATATATTTATATACGTTTGGTGTGGCCGATTGCAACCAAAATACGAGGTGCACATATACATGTTATAGCAGTCCTATATACAAAATTTCAACGTTCTGAGGCTACTCGTTTTTGAGTTATGTGAGATATGTACGTACGCACGAACGTACGTACATACGTTCGTACAGAAGCCACGAAAAATTCTCTTCAGAATTAATTTTAGTTTCAGTTTTTTTAAGCAGTTTTATAATTTTTTTGAAGGAAAAGAGTATTTTATTCTGTCCTTACGTACAGATATGGTGCAAAAACATCGTTAAATTGCATTCGATAGCGGTCAAAATGGATATTTTCGGTGAAATATGCTGCCTGAAACTTTTCGCGATTACAATACTTCCTTTTTACTTCGTACAAGGAAGTAAAAAGGACATGCCTTCTTCAATATTTCAAGTCATCTAAATATAAAACAGTCAGTATATGTTCATATCAACAAAATTATAATGACCCATTACCAGTATAACAGTGGCAGTTATTATATACATATCATTCGGTAAGCATGCTGAAACATCACTTTTATCAGGAGAAAGCATTTTACCATATGTCAACACCAAACTTATACCCAAATGATAAAAGTAGTGGCCGCACTAAAACACAAACCGAGATACTTTTTTACGCGATGACAAATTAAAAAAAGGACATGCCTTCTTCAATATTTCAAGTCATCTAAATATAAAACAGTCAGTATATGTTCATATCAACAAAATTATAATGACCCATTACCAGTATAACAGTGGCAGTTATTATATACATATCATTCGGTAAGCATGCTGAAACATAACTTTTATCAGGAGAAAGCATTTTACCATATGTCAACACCAAACTTATACCCAAATGATAAATGTAGTGGCTGCGCTAAAACACAAACCGAGACACCTTTTTACGCAATGACAATTTAAAGGCAAGGAAATGCCTTCTTCAATATTTCAAGTCATCTGAATGTTAAACAGTCAGTATCTGTCCATATCAACAAAAGTATAATGACCCATTACCAGTATAACAGTGGCAGTTATTATATACATATCATTTTGTACCCATGCTGAAACATATCACTTTTATCAGGAGAAAGCATTTTACCATATGTCAACACCAAACTTATACCCAAATGATAAAAGTAGTGGCCGCACTAAAACACAAACCGAGACACTTTTTTACGCGATGAGAAATTAAAAAAAGGACATGCCTTCTTCAATATTTCAAGTCATCTGAATGTAAAACAGTCAATATCTGTCCATATCAACAAAAGTATAATGACCCATTACCAGTATAACAGTGGCAGTTATTATATACATAACATTTTGTAAGCATTTTGAAACGTATAACTGTTACTTTGATAAAGTATTTTATCATGTTAACACCAAAATTATACCCAAATGATAAAAGTAGTGGCCACATAAAAACATAACGCAGACACTTTTTTACACAACAAATTAAGGGCAAGGAAATGAATTTTTCAATATTTCAAGTCAATTATAATGATAAAGAATCTTACCATATGTTAACACTAATTTGATATCCACATTAATAATAAGGACCACTTAAAATACAACCCAGACACTTATTTACATAGATGCATAGAAATGAATTTTTCGTTACTATTACTTTTCAAGTGATCTCAAGGTTAAACAGACAGCATACATGAGTAGAAAAAAAATAATAAGGAATTCACAATAATGTGTAACAGTAACTGTTAGATGCGAAAATATTTTTTCAACAGAAATAAATCTGAACTAACATCACTAGGCTTTGCAATTAATTTTTTGTGTCTTGTTACATGCATTAAAGTTACTAAACTTACTAGTCTATGAAATACAGCATCATTTGAATTAAAACCTACATTTTTTAAATGTTTAATTGCTAAACACCCATTATATTTTTATTTATGCTTTAAAGTTTTCAATTTGCGCTCTTTTGCAATGCTTTTCTGGTTTAGTGTATCATTCTTTAATTTGCAATAATTATTTAAAAATGTGTTCGTTGATGACCAAAGAATCTGCTTTAACACTTTCTGTGACTCATGAGCTTTAGGGCAATCATCTAGATTTAAAAAAATGTCATTTTCTATCAGTATGTCTAGAGTTAAGTTACATGCTATATCCCTCTGATTTGCAGAAAATAAAAATTCATTCTCAAATTCTTCAGATACAAGTTTTTGAATAACAACATAATTATATATTACTGAATTTAGTACATCAGGATGAGGATATAGAAGTCCTCTATCAAATCTTTTTATCCAAGACTGTCCTTCATTTTCTACAATTAATTCTTTATCAATAGTTAGATTGCCTTTACAAATATCACAGCTTAATAGTTTCACAACTTTATAACTACAGTAACCAGCTATATACATTAAAATTGGTATGTCATTTTGAACATTTTGTATATCTTCATTTGTAATAGTTATTCTTCCTGAGAAAGTGCATCCAATATTTTCTTGCTCCAGAGATTCAATACACAGGTTTTTACAATTTAGATAAATAGGAATTCCTCCATACTTTGATGATTTAATAACAGTTGGCAGAAGACTTTGTAATCTTAATTTTGCTTCAGTTTCATATACTTGCCTTATAGAAATATTATGTTGTGAACCAGCCAGCTGTCTATATTTTCCGAATCTATTCTCTAGGAGATCTGTCTGAACTTTTCCTGGTAAAAAGTAAGTAAATTTTAGCTCCTCAATGCAATACCTTGCCATTTCGAGCAACGAATAGCTAGTATGTGTTAATGCAAAATGTGTTTCCTTAGTTAGTCCACCACTAGAACAGCCTAAAAGTTTCCACTGATCTAACCACTCAAGTAACTTATTTAAATAAATATATCTAACATCATCATTTTGCACAGTTAACGGCTTTTGATACTCATTCATCTTATGGTGTCCTTTAAAGATACTTTTGACATTGACTATTGACCACCATGTAGATATAATTTTAATAAATTCAGCTGTTGTTTCGTAATTTAAAATACTATTTTCTTTACCAATAACCATTATTGCCTCTGCAAGACGACTGTCAAATATTTGTAATGCTAGCTTGACATTTTGTCTTTCCAAATTGGTTGGATACAGAGCTTTCAGAGTCAAACCATAACTATATTTTACAATTCTGCCTGCCTCTAATGAATGGAGACTTTTTATGCATGCAAATGCCGCTGTTTCGACCTTGGAAAAATTTTCAAAATTTGGATAAAATAAACATTGCCCAGAAGTTTTTTGATTTATCCAGTTGTTCCTGACACACTTCAAGATGTGCACTGAGTCAATAACAAAAAATAGTGGCCGAGATAAGTCTGCAGGGTTTTTATACACAATACTAATTTTTGGAGGCATACAAAATAATGACATGGCTTTTTTATTTATTGAATTATTGTCAGAGACAACTGCCACAATTCTATAACCTATATTTTCTAAACCAATTATAATTTTCTTAAGATATTGATACAGATCCTCAGCATTTAATGATTTAACTGGTAATATATGTGCCACATCCTTGAAAGGTGATAATAAGCTACGTATCATAAAAACATAAGCACTTGTAGCAGCTTTTTCACAGTTGTAGGCCATGCCACACAAATTTCCTCCTTTAAAATCGAAACATGAATTTAAATGCACTTCATCCATCATAATAATTACAGTTTTATCATTTTCTTCTAAATCCTTGCATCTTTGTTTAACATATCCTAAAAAGTCATCATTAAATTGCTCAGTAATAGGATTAAGAGAAAACATTGAACAAATTCTACGAATAGTACGTGGATGGGGAATAGAAATGTAACCTGAATGTCGTAAAAACTTGTATGCATGCGGTGAGATCGAGTTTAACAAACTGCAAAAAATAAGTAAATCTGGAGTATATCGATACTTCTCTTTCTTTACATTTAGTTTATTTACTTGCTCTGAAAGGAAGTTCAGTTCAGTTTCTTTTTCAGGTAACACTCTTTTCAATTCTGAAAGCATATCATCCACAATTTGTATAGAATTCTTAATATATTCTTCATTTTGTAAGTTATGAGACAGACTTTCAACTTCCTTTAGTACTTCTAGAAACATATTTACATTACTAATTTTTAGAGGGAAAACAAATTTACCAATAGATTTTATAGCGATGTTTTTAATATAAACACATACTGTTAAATCCTCATTTATTACTACCGATTTCTGAATTTCTGGAGCTGGGTCACTTAAAATATCAAGTAACATAGTTGAATTTTCAGTATGTACAGTTGTCCAAAATGTTTCTAAAATCTGATGTTCTAGGCAATTATTGAATTCAATTAAACTTTCAAATGATCGTTCATTATCATACCGTTCTTTCATTTTCAAACTTTCTTCTATCGCTTTCTCCAGGTATTTCTCTTCTAAACGAGCTTTCTTCTTTTCTAGTGACATTCTCGATACAGAATTTGATGACATGTAGGATGGGCCATCAGGGAACTGAGAAGGTATGCATCCTTTTTTCAAACGTGGCCTAGAAATTGGGGCTTTAATTAACTTCGCTGATTTCTCATCATACATTTCAATTTCTCGTATTATTTCATCTGATCGAAAATGTAATTCACATACCTATAAAAGAAAATATTCAAAAATCAACTTGTTGTGAGTACAAAAGTTAGATGTATGTTAATATTTAGTAACAGAAGTCAATAAGCCCTATGATTTAAATAAATAATTTGATACATTAATACGAATTAAAAAACCAGTAATATCATTTCAATTACGTGTATAATTTAAGTAATTTGTAAAATCTGGAATGCTCATCATAATGATTACAGCTTTATTTACATTTAAAGAAAATTATATATTTGAGATAATTGTTTACAACAAACACTGGTTACCAAATACAAATAATTACCTTGAATACATCATACCAAACTTTCATATATCATTACAAAAATTTTAAAATGAAACCTATTATGATTACTTAGTAGTTCCTTGTCATATAAATTATGATAAATTTGGAATAACTACAGAATCTGCCTGCACAGTATACTAGAAAGCATTTACAAATTATTGGCATTTATGTAACTACTAAATTTAGAATTATTCCTATTATATGGAACTTTATTTCATTCATAAAACTTTGAAGGAAAATATTTTTTTGAAATGATTAAAACAGGCAAGATTAAAATCTTTCAAACATAAAACTTCTTACCCACAGATCAAAATCTAATATCGTAAGCATAAACATCACATACCTATCAATAAAAGTAATAAAAAAATGTAAAGATACAAAACATAAAAAATGCAGTAAAATTGAACTTACTCTGGTATGTTTAGTAGGTTGAAAGCCATCTTTTCTTCGTAGACTCCTTATCCATTTCATCCGGAGTTCAGTCTCATTTGGAAACTTGAATACAGCCACTTTTAGTCCGTTTTTATAATTACCACGACATGTGGCTACAGCACATTTATGAGGCATCGTATGAAATTATAAAAGCACGAGACAATATATAAAAAAAAGCACGAGACAATATAAAAACTCTGTCGCTAACGCAAATAACCGCTCCACGTTCGTCGCTCTTGGCTCAACTACGGGGCTTTGATTTTGTTTGAAGGAGCGAGGTGAGTCAGAGACGACTACCTGTGACGTCAGAGCTTCCCCTCGCTTCAGTGTCCCGGCTTCCTTCTATAAGGAGGTGTTGGTGTGGCACCGTTCATATTAGATGCATGCCTGCATGACATATGGTACGTTAAATCCGAAACTCGCGCATATATAGTGGGATCAAAAGTGAAAAATCTCAAATATCTGAGCTTTGGATATAATATATTGAAACTGTTAAATCATGTTGCTCGAAAAATTCAACTGTTTTTGGAATTTATTGTCTGTATTGTTATATGATAATTTTTAAGAACAAAGCCATCTTGGTGTTATAGCCATAAATTTTAAATTCCGTTTTACACCAAAGGAAATATTCCCAGATCTCTTGCATTTATACGCTCTAGCTTTAAGAATAGTGATTAATAAAAGAAAAGACGTCATTTTTAAAATTATAAAGAAATGTAAAAACAATAACATGTTCATTAATTTTTAATGTTTTACATTTTTTCAAATTTTGGAATGGATTACGTATTTTTCATTCATATAAGGACGATTAAGTATTATTGTTTCACGCTATGTTTTAATTGTAAGAAAATGTGATTGAAAATGATGTATTCAGAACACGCGTTTTGTCACGTCTGCTCTAATTTATAGTCGTAAAAATATTTTGGAATAAATTGGAATTTTGTTGCATGTCCAAACCAAAGATATAAAAATTATTACTAACGCAAACGATTCGATAAAACTGAAATAATCGCTCAAGTCTAAAGTTAATGCATCCTCTGATAATAACGTTTTATATTTTTATTGCATGATTTCAGTGTTCAGAATTGTTAACTTTTGAGAAATAATCATAGAATTATGTCACGTAATTCATCAAGACAATTTTATAATGAAATTTTGCTGAAATCTTCGGTCACAAGGAACTATTAAAATTACGTAAATATACTTAATAATATATTTTAAGCAATTTCCGATTTCGAGAACCTGTTTAAAAGACATAAGAAATTCTAAATTAATAATCTAAATTCTTCTAAATTATTTTAATAATATAGCATTTTGAAATCAAATCAACAGCGCTTCCTCGAGTCATGAAAACGCAATATTACCCACTTTAAAACATATATTTTTTTAACCTTAACTGCACATAAGTAAAGTTAAAAAAAACTAGAAAATTAAAATATTTATTTACAAAGAAAGCCTTTTGTTCGGGATTAAATCTTTTTATTGGTTCTTCAAGCTAGTAAAACACGCACTTTACTGTTTAATGTGCAAATTGCCCCTGTAAATGAAACCTAGCAGCAGTAAAAGTTCTTTTTCTTTTGTTACCGATCCAACGTTCAACTTCGGAAGTCTACCCACGTCTGTTTTAGAGTTATTTTTATTGAAGAAAGGCATGTAAAGTAGTTCATTTGCAAACGATGTTTTCGGTACGTGAGCTTTCTGCTTTATGAATTCGAAATAAAGAACTTGCGTAAAGGAATACCAGATACAGGAAAGTTTTCATCTTCATTTTCGAATTCACCAAGGGAATTCTCAAAAAGAAGATTCGTAATTTTAAACTCCAGTTTTTATCGACCGGCATTTATTCTAAGTCGACGCTTTGTAATGAATATGTAATTTTTTTCTTGCATTAAGTCATCTTTTGTTGGACGAAAATTATGTAACAGAATAATCTTTTTATGAATGTGAGAATTTAGCTAACTGTTTTGTAAAAGAAAAAAAAAAAAAAAAGAAGAAGAAGAAGATTTATTCAACGAAATTTTATCACTCTTTTATTATTTGTTGATCCTTTATTACTTTAGATGTACAAATTCTAGAAACTCTGAAAATAGGTTTTCTCGCTTTAGATGTCATATAATGCAATTACGAGACGTATTCAAACATTCGAAAAATGAGTACAATTAGATTGCAAAAATTGAATTGTTTTTAAAAAATGCTTTTTCATTATCTTAAAATCGTATTTTAAGTTACAGCCCAAAGCGGCAGTAGCCCATAAGGACTGTTAGTCTGAAAACGGCATTTTGTGGCGTTTTACTATAAACGGTGAATCAATTTGTAAATTGTTGCCACTAAATATTATCTGCCTGTATCATTAAATAAATTACATAATGAAGAATCTGCATAAATGCATGTATGTTCCTCGCACTGTGAATAAACAGCGGTGCCTAAAGCCATCAAGTTTTAAATAAAGTAATCCTTTGACTGAACATGGGCAGCTGGACGCCCGAATTTTGATATTGTTTTATTATATATTACGTAATTTATAAAACTTTAAGGAATTTTTGATTAAAAATCTCACGGTGTTGAAAACGAGAAATGGCAACACTGTACGAAAAAAGAATATATTTATCTGTAGCGTTCGAGACTATCTATCGGAATTTTTAAAGATATACTGTTTTTAAATATTTCAAAGGAGGGCGGCAGAATGATTCGTAAAAACGTGAAGCATTTCAAAGCGAATTTTAATGATATACAAATCACAGTGGTCTACGTGCAAGGTAATATTAGATTCGCTGTCCTGTACGCAAAACCGAATCTCAGTATCAATTATATACTCGATGCCCGTTTTCGGATTTTGGAATGCAACAAAGAATGTAAAACGGTCTTGGCCAGAAATTTCAGTATCCATTCGGATTTTTCAGAAGGAAGGCAATTCGCTGAAGAACTTCAGTACATGAGCCTCGAGTTGTGAACGAATCCGAAACTACTATCACAGGATATAGGACGATCGATGGAATCTTTTCAAATAAAAGCATGAGAACGGATGTGTACATGAGTACATATATTTACCAGTTTCCGTTATATGGAAAAACAGAATAGTTAACAGTGATCAATAAGACTTAAAAGGCGGTAATAAATAAACCATGTCATTGATATCACTTCTAATGGTAATTGGTAAAATACCGCCTCTTTGGGCATGATTTAAAATTTGAAGGCTTTCAGATGTTCTTCTTCTATATTGTTACTCCTATAAGCAGTTTTTTGTGGTAACAAAATACAAACAAATACAAACTTCTGTGTTCTGTCACTGAAGAAGGAAACTTCGTATTGAATAAAACTATTCTGCTGAACACGGTTTACTGAATAAACCTATCTTGCTGCATTCTATTGACATCAGCATTGTCTTGAATCTTCGGCCAGAATCTCAGCCAAAATTCTGCAGGCAATCTTCGAGTTCAGACAACTTCTCAGACAATCACCGAAGAGAACTCTTCAGGTGCAAAAACAATTATGTCACAACGCGAAAAAATATGGGCGAACGCAAAATATGGAGTCTATTTTTCCTATAAAAAGATAATTTAAGGGTTTATATTTGAGCTGTAATGTGGAGTCGAGTGTTGTCTTGAAGAATACTAATTGAGTAAGCATACCAACCATGTCTATTGATTTAAATCTCACAATGTAATGTTCTTAAGTCACGCAGAAGGTGACAGCATTTATTTGTGCTTCGGTGCAAGATTTCGGCAAGAAATGTTTCTTGTTTGTCTCAGGAAACCGCTTATGTGATAGTTTGTAATATTTAGTCAATAGTGTTTGGTTCTGTGACTTTCGGTCATCACTTCCGAGTCACACGAAGCACCCTCCATATTAGAGATAACATAACTTTCTTTCCTGTGTCGAATCAAAAACATCAAAGTTCTACAGCCCGTTTAATTTTGTAATTATCTGAGATATTCAGCACCAAATTCACAACAAAATTTTATAAGAAACGTCTTTGAAAACTGAGAGACGAAAAGGGTAATTCTGGGCTCAAAAAAAAAAAAAAAAAAAAAAAAAAAAAAAAAACGTGGAGCAAAGCTAAAATTCGAAATCATTATTCTCACGTTTTTTTAGTGTTAACATTCGCACCAGATCATGAGTTACCAAATTTGGCTGACAGCTTATAATTCATCAGGTCTAGTCTGAACTTCTAATCTGAAACAAATAACATATTAATAAACAACTTTTTCCAATGAACATATTAAAGTCACAGAAAGATGCTTTGATAATTCTTTTTTGAAAATGACTGTGAGAACAAAATTTTCTCACTGATGGACTTAATGCTCTTTCATTTAATCGTAAGTTGAATCGTCATCGAATAGTCGCATGGGGGATTAAATCCTCGCAGAACTGTTTTTTCTCTCTCTTTTCTGACGACGAAAGCGAACGGGAGAGTCGGGTTTTGGTCTCTTTAATCTCGTATCGAAGTGTAAAAGGTATACGATGTAGCTGACGCTAAAGAAAGCATGAGGTGCATAGGATGAGGTATATCCAATGCTATATTTAATGGACGTTATGGAAATCATCTCAACGGATCTATTTTACAAAAATAAGCAACACAGCGTGAACATTGTAACATCAAGAATGCAAGTTGGAGTTAGTAAGTGATTTCAGAGAGGAATAGTGAACGATGACGACTGATTAACTTCGGAAACCATTTTCATGCGCAAATAATTAATGAAGTCATAATGTTCTTACATGTATATTTAATCAAGAGTGCAGCTAACTTTATTCATAAGTAATTAAATAAACTAGTTTGGTAAAAATAAGTATGCGTATTTTTGAAGGGCACTGTACCTGGAAAGGGTAAGTGAAATGTTTTATTAATTTCTTTTTATAGGGTTAACTCGCGCAATGTACTAATTTTAGTAGGCCAGCAAAACATCATTGTAGCTGATGGCATCAGCATTGTAGCAACTAAGCACGACATTTTTTTTTTTTTTTTATTTCATAGTTTCTTTTTATACATGTTTTGCCCCTTGTCATTTTACTCAGAGACTGTAATATATATATATATTAATAATAATAATAATAATAATAATAATAATTCACTTTATATTTTTAAGGCGTCTTCGTGATATTATTATTGCAGTTTTGTTACTTTCTGTTATTTTTATGAGAAAGTGAGGTATGTAAATAATAAGGTGGCATCGCTGGAAGTAAGTTCTGATGCATTAAAGTACATTAGAATTAATGATGAACGAAGTATAAGAAGACTATAGTTATGAATTTTTTTACATTGCTCATGTAAATAAAGTTGACATACTTTTCTGTATTTGCAAAATATGTCTTCCCACCAAATGACTGAATTACTCGTTTTGGCATAAAAACTCTAATTTTTAACTGTAAAAGTTGCTTTTTAACTCTTCTTAACTGTATCTGGTGTTTTAGGTTTTTTTCTCGTTTTGTATTTTACAATTTTTAATAAGTATTTATGCATTTTTGCTTTGTCGCGAAATGAGAACTGATTTTGTTTGAAAAAGAAAGCTATGCTTAATGAAATTCGAGGAAATAAGTTCAAATAAGTGTTAAGAATTCCTGATTACCTCGAAGGGGAAACAAATCGCTCTCCAGTGGGTGCCTGACCATTTTGGCCTTTACGGCAATGAACAAGCGGACTTCTTTGCAAAAAGAGGTGCCAGATTACAACAACATACTAATACAGCCATTTCTTACTGTAGGATTGAACTGCTTTTGAAAAGTTTATTTACTTCTAATATCTTACGAGATCTTCAGACTCGTACAGCATTAAAAAGTTGGAGAGTGGTAAGTTCTCTTATTCCCCATAGTCCAAGACGCATTGCAGTTGCGGCTTTCTTTCTGTCTACAGGACATGATTGCTTTGCCGCCCACCTTCACCGCATAGGTATTTCAAGCGATCCTGTTTGTTCACTTTGTAATTCTGAAGAAGAAATGAACACGGACCCCTGCTTCGATGTGGGACCCTCCGTGGTCTTACAGAAGAGCCGAGATACTGGAAGACAAGAGCGCTGCTTAGGCAATCACTTCCGTCTTTTTGTTCTTAGTTCTATTATTTGTTCCTCTTATAAGGTATTTCTCCCGCCTTCTTAGCGTGCCTTCGTGGTGTAGTGATGTGCATGCTGGGCATGTATTTCAGAGTTCCGTGGTTCAATTCCTGGCGAAGTGTTGCTAATTGTTTTACATCTCCTGCTTCCAAAATACCTAAAGTCTCTACACTCTGTTTGTAAGATTTTAGTTCTTTGTAATTTTTTGCCTAGCTATTGTAAATTAAAAAAAAAACGAAATATTCAAATGAAGTGCAACAAAAATGTGTATATATTAATATGCTTTATAAGGGAGTCATGTGGTGTCTACATGAGAGTTTTTAATTTTATAGTTGTACATAAGTTGTTAAGTACAGATAAATCTCATCATAATGTTGCTAGGTATAGATAAATCTTAAAGTGAATAAATTCAAACATACTGAAAGGGCAATTCGGATTACACCAATAAAGTATTTACAGATAAAATATTTATCTCGACGAGCTAAATTTTGTAGCATCTTCTTAAAACTTCTTCTGGGTACAAAAATTATGATCATCTAGGGAAGAAAATGCACGTGTTCACCATTAATATTCTATAAGACAATTTGTATTTTTTGCATATTTAACGGGAAATAATCTTTTAACCCACCCGATGATAATGCGAGAAATTCTTCCATTTTCAATTCAGATAAAAATCTAATTCAGCTCCGGATGAATCAATGAAAGGGTAATCACGAATGTTATAAGCTATAAAAAATGCATAACTGTAACTGAGGTAATTATCAGTTTGTTCCTTTTCACAAAATGGCAATTGCTAAGCCACGCAAAAATGTATAGATCAAGGAGGAGCATTACTGCAAGTTCCATTCTTCGATGGTGTAATCAATCACTTCGTGTGTCCTGGATAATGGGCAGAAAAACATGAGAAGCGGTCTGACAAGAGCAACAAAAAACCTGTTCGAATGATACGTGCGATAATAAGGGCTAAAGGATGGGTCATTACTGATAACCAGTTCTGCCCTAGTTTTGCTTTGTGTCACCCTTCATAATCTGTCTCTGACAGCCATCTTCATCAGCTTACTTAGGCTCCTACCGCTTTTTCCGAGCACAGTATATAGAAAGTCGCGACTTTTCTTGGATGGGAATCGATTATCGTTCTTTCTTGATCATCACTCCTACTTATATCTATTTTTATACTTCACGCTGTATGTGTGGCATATTTAAACAACTTATTAAAATTCAATGAAAAATTTTTTATTCAACAGTAAGATATTTATAGGAGCACTTTAGAATTTTTTTTCTCTTTTGAAATTTTGGTAATTTAATTTAAATTTAATTTCATTATGATGAAATATCTTTTAATGCTTTGTGTTTGGAAGTAAGCAATAAAATATGTAAGTTTTGGAAATTGTGTTTGGAAGTAAACAATACAATTTGCAATAAAACTTTTGTTAACTGTATGTAAAATTCAATCAGTTAATTTAGAGTTTTAGTTGCTATGTTAATTCACTAAGTTTCTCAATTATTTTCTCTACCTAAATAGGTAAAAGCCAAAATAAAATTTAAAAAAAAAATTTTAAAACTGAAAGCTTTTATATTTTACATTACGCCCAATGGCGCGTTTTTTAAACGTTTTATGTGTTACCTTGATTCTCTAAATATCAGGGCCTTCACCATATAAAATTCAATTCAACAGCGATATCACAAAATATTTAAAAACAGCATATCTTTATGATTTACGACAGACAGACAGTCTCGGGCGCTGAAGATAAAGATGTTTTTTTTTTTTTTTCCGTACAGTGTTGCTTATGCTCGCTTTGAAATCGTTGAGTTTGTAAATCAAATTTCGTTAAAATTTTGCAAAATATGAAATGGGTAATAGAACAAATTCAAAATTCAGCCATCCAGATGTTCAAGTTTAGGCTGAGGATTACGTAATTCAAAATTTGATAACTCTAGATGCTTTTCCACAACGCTAAAAACATACATCCATTCATGCAGATCATTTTAGGCCTCCTGGACTAATACTGGGCTAATAATGGGCTTTTGCTCTAATTTTGCAACGTATGAAATTGCTTAAAATAAAAAGAAAGTTTAAAACTTCATTGAACTGGCCAACCAGTGCTCACCGATTTTACTGCTCCTGCCTGGTGGGAAAAAAAAAAAAACAACGCATTCATAGGTTAAAGTCGATTAAGTAGGCAAGACTGTACCATGCAGAATAATTTCATTTGATCTTAATTCATAATTCTATGATATAATGTAACAATAATTCAATTTCAGCTGCCACTAGTAGACCATACATAGAATATTAAAAAGAACTGCATTTACATATAAGATATAAGCAAACATACGATACTTTAAGCAAGAGTATTTTGGTAAAACAAATGAAATTACAACAAATCAAATTGTATAATATGCGCAGTATTTATTTTAAAATATTCAAAATCTGCAACTGAAAATACAGTTTTCAATAATTATTTTACCATTTTTACCAAATAGGCAAAATGTAAACTTGTAGAAACATTAGGTTACTACGAAGCAGAAATCATGAAAAATGAGGACTCGGACCTTACGAATACACGCCGACCATTACACCACGCAGTGTGCTGACCATTACACCAGCAAAAATACCTTATACACTCCCCCTTTTAAAGGACGACTGGGGATTAGGGAACGCTCTCGCCAAATCCTGGTGGTGAAGAATCATCATCCACTATCAATCTTAGTTTGGGCACCACTGTAGAGATATTAGTTTATTTTGAAGCAAAAGACATAAAAAATGAGCAGTGCCATCGCTGGGACTTGAACCTCGGACCTCCCGAATACGCGCCGAGTGTGCTGACCATTACATTACGAAGGCATGCTAAGAAGGCGGTAGAAACACCTTATAAACTGAAGATTGAAAAACTGCTAAGAGGTCCTCGAATTTTGTGAATCCTTAATCACGATCAAAAGAAAGAAAAGGAAACATTTTTACTCACTGTTTAAAGTTTTAAGTAAAGCAAAATTTGAAATTCGCATTTAATGGAGATCAAATTTATAAATATAGTTTATACAGGTATATACTGAGAAGATACAAATAGAATTTTAATAAATGAAGTACAAACTTAAAATTTTATTGAAATCCGAGGTCCCCCCCTTAATATCATTTGTCATATATATTTGGTTAATTGTTCAGCTTTCTTTTAAATACTTTTTGAGAAAATTTTTAAAAAGCGCTCAGCTACCCTGAAATAACACTGGGGATCAGGATACATTAAAACTACAGCAATCGCTCACTACTTAGTTGTTTCTACTGGACGTCAATATACCAATATTTCCAAAGTTTTGAGATGAAATCTTTTAACGGATTTCTTCAAGTTAAAATTCAACTGAAGAAAATGTGCAATATTTCGAATTAACGAATCTCGAAATTCGTAAAATTCTGGAAAATAAAATATTCAATATTCCATTTCTACTGAAAATTTTAAAGTAGTAAAATCCTTAATACTTGTTATGCATTCAGAGATGTTGAAATTGGGCTTTTGTTTGAAGAAAATTGGAACCTAAAACACTTCGATATACCTTTCTTCAGTGTTCTGCTCATTATCTACCAAAATCATTAGCTCAAATTCTTCACATTCGAGAGGCGGCAGATATTTTATAAAACTGCGATAAATATTTGGTCCCTTAAATGTACGAATATTGATTCGATTTCTTGAACTATCTGCTTCAAAATACATATAGTTTACCTATTTTCCTCTCTGCCCTATCTCTAAACTGCAGATTTTGTAGATTTAAAGGTCAGTAACTTGAGAGCTAAATAAACAAAGATAAGAAATAATCAAGCATCAGATGAAGTAGAAAAATAAGCTCCAGGAGTTACCAAAATTGCGTTTATAAAATCAATTTATTTCTCAGAGTATTAGTATGCATAAGCGTTAGCATAAAAGTGTGCTAGGTGACATGAGAGAACTCAAGAAAAAATTTGGGAAAGGCTTATATGGATTCACTTTTAGAGCTATAAATTGAACCTTTCAACAACATATTCTTCTTCATTTATCAAAGGCTACTTTTTATAATATGTTTTTTTAACCTTCTAAATCATATTCTTTCAATATAACCCGCAAGGGAACAAGAAAGAAAAGGAGTTTGAAGCTAAGAGGAAAAAGTAGTTACATGTCTTCCGAAATGAACCGAGCTTCCTTTTGTTATCAGCTTCCAACATAGTGATGCCAAAAAATATTTGGCAGTAATAAATTGTCGTTGCCATAGCAGAGAGTTTTTCTTGCGTTATTGGTATGTCGTGCTTCTGTCCAGCTACACGTTTCTTTTAAACATTTTTATTAAAAAAATGTACACTTTATTCTCTATTTTGTCAACTGAAACATAACTATCGTTAAGGAAGAAAACAAATGAAATCGTCAGTTTAGTTTAATTGAAAATAAATACGTAATTGAATAATAATTGAAGTAACTTAATGTGGCAAAATTTACAATGAAAAGTTTAGATAGTTGTTTATTGTACAAAATAATTTTTTACACCGATAATCATGGATAATCGATCTTGGGTGGAGTATGTTGTTGTAAGTGTTGCTTCTTTGGAGATAGAATGTTCTGAATAGGCACATTATTGGCGGAAAGATAAGGAAAATCTTTTCTTTCCTTCAGTACTGCACTTATGATCACAATTTGAAGCTAACCATTACGACCCAATATTTACAGCCTTACAAGCTCAGGATGACACATCCAGCAGCATAAAATGAGGATGATTCTTAGAAAGTTCACTACATAGGGTTGGATATTCCCCTGGTTCTCGAATGGGTGAATTCTAAATACTGTTTTTTCGTTTTTAACCTAATAAATCTTTAGGACCCGTGTTGGACTGACAATTTATAATCAGGGATCCATGCATCTAAGCGTCGTTATTAGCTTCTGATGCATTATGTCACTAAATGTTTTCCTCAAATGTTTTTTAAAACATTGCCTTCCTGCTGCCATTTACCGTTTTAAAAAATCTGACTTGCCGTAAGCGTTTGAAAGCCGTCGGGTTACATTTCTTAAAAAAATCTCTCATTCCAGTTTGTGGGTGTGGAAATTCTTTGATTTTTTTAATTGAACTCATAATGTGAACATATTTAAATATATATTAATATAGTTAAATTTCAGCATATTTAGGGACACACAAGCGATATGCGTATAAATTTACGTGAGATTTCCAATAGCCCTTATAATAAAATTAGTCTTTGCAGTTTTTTTCCAGAACAGGGTGAAATAACAGGTTATAAAATAATCATAAATTAAAGATAAAACATATATTAGCCAAATTTTTTGACAGGGAAGTCAAATCATACAGAACTTCTGAAACATATGTATGAAATATGAGCGGAAATCCTTTCCTTAAGATAAAAAAATTTATACATAGAAGATAATTACCAATATGTGTTCATGTCGTATCAATAAAGTAGGCTTTTTGAGCTTTTGATAGCATTACGTTAAGTAAAAATAATGTATTTAACTTATTTTGTCCTAGATTCATAATTCAAAAACAAAAGGAAATTCCTTGAAACAGGTTGTGAGACAGTACAATTTAAACATCAGTTAGCTAGCTTTACTTCGGATAAGCTTCACGAAATAAACCATGTCTCATACTTTCACATAATTGTAACACAAAGTCAAAAGAAAAAATAAAAACACAGAAAATAAACAAATTCCTATCAATTTGTTTACACAATTTTAAAACGAATTGTTCCTTACTAAAAGTTGAAATTATCGCTGAGATAATAAAACTTTGTATTATATTTTACAGGGAAATAATAGTTTAGTAGTCTAGATTCATTTTGAAATCACACAATTCATGCATATATTCTAAAGGCAATTTAAGAGAATTCGAAAATTAAATAAATATTCTTTGCTGTAGGGGCAGTAAAGTTCCGTAAAAAAAAATATGAAGTGCTTTCCATATTCTGTAGGGAGGAGGCAAATTTTCAGGTAACATTTATTAGACAAAAAAATGAAGCAAATTTGTAGACACCAACTAATTATCTAAGGAAAGTTAAGTCATATCCCACTAACATTTGGCATGCGGGTAGAACAACAAGGCAAATGAAAAATCACTGGATTGAAATGCAATGAAACAAACTTGTCAGTTGAAAAATGCGTTGATAAGCTATTTTTCTATGTAGAACAATAAAACTGCAAGTCATTTTGTTGTTGGGACTTATCTCATTTGTCTCACAATAATATTGGCAAGAGGCTTGTGCACCATTCAAGTGAGAGTACGACTTTCTCAGTTTCACCCTCAATTTTGATGGAGAGCACCCCGGGGGTGGGGTTGAGTCGGAGGGTATCCCACCCCTTTCCATCATGCTCTCGAGAATGACGTTTTACTGGCTGAACACATATTTAGAGCTTAACCACATATTTAACGGCTGGCCACATATTTAGAGTGCCCGCACGCCGCACAGACACTATACATTTAAAAACATCGATGCGTTCTCCGAGATTCGAACCCGGGCCTTTCGGTACGGCAGTCAGATTCACTAACCACTATCCTGGTTGAACGGCATTGAAATCATAAAAATAAGAACATCAGCAAGCAAATAACATATAGTTTAATATAACCTACAACCATAAAATTCATAACATTAGCAAGTTATATCTTGTAAAAAATCATTTGTTTCAAAAACATAAAGTTCGTATTGAAAGGAAGAAGATTAATCCCTTGAATATCGCATATAAATAATTATATTACCTACCTTTAAACATAAATTTATGATTATGTTTCTCATTTTAATGCTTAAGTATTAATTGGATATTGCCAAACATGATAATAATAATTTGTCTGTCGATTTAGTTATCACAATTTACATCTTACTTCCATCTTTAGAAACCGATTAATATTTTAAAATGTAGAAACTCGAAACTTAATTCTACTTGTTCTCTGTTTTTACTGCGAAAAGAAAAACATGCAAAAGAGACTCTGCAGTCAGATTAATCTCATACAGTTTATTATAATATGGAATTAAATATCAAATTAAATGAGTTTATCAAGTTATTGAAATATTTCCTATTCAACACAAATGGAAATGTAGTAAATTAACTAAAAAATCAAAATATGTTTCTTGCATTCTTATCTATCGATAATATTACAATAAAAATGAGATAATATAACTTCATAATAAAACTTCTGATTTGTGACGACGCTCCTAGAAAGAAATCAAATTAATCGAAAGAATGTAAACTTTTTTGCATTTATTCTGCCATTACAAAAAGAAGCTAAAGCGAAATATTAAACAATAGAAGTTAAAATGGGTCTTTAACAAGAAATGAAACCTCGGTCCTCTTGCTGACAAGTGTGTCACTCTTTTCCCTCCATAGTTGGATGAAAGAATTTGCACGCTCTATTTCTCACATCTGGAGCGGAATATACTCTCATTTTTACACAGTTTTGAGAAAGACTTATAAGGTATTTCTCCCCTTCTTAGCATGCCTTCGTCGTGTAATGGTCTGCACGCATATCCACAGGTCTGTGGTTCGATTCCCGGCGAGGGCGTTGCTCATTTTTCATCTTTCATGCTTCCAAAAATCCTCTACAGACTCTACAGACTCTGAGATGTCTCTACAGACTGAGGCATCTAACAAAGATCTCATAGTTTTTAGTCAAATTTAAATGCTATTTAATATAGTTTTAGAATGCTCTATTGCTCGTTCAATTTAAAAGCTATAGTATAAACTAAGCGGAATATACTCAAATTTATACACATTCTTGATGAAGACTTCGACACCTAACAAAGATTATATAGTTTTCGTCAAATTTAAATGCTACATAACGTCCTTTTAGAATATTTGATTGCTTGTTCAAGCTATGGCATAAACTGAGTGGAATATTCCTCAAAGTTATACACAGTAATGATGAAAATTGGAAGCCTACAAATATTCTATAGCTTTTAGTCAGATTTAAATGCTACTTAATATATTTTTACAATCGCTTGTTTAAGCTATAAATGCTATTTAATGTTTTATTAGAATGTTCTATTGCTTGTTCAAGTTAAAAGCTATAACATAAACTGAGGGGAATATACTCAAATTTATACACAGTTTTCATGAATACTGGGGCACCTAAGAAAGATTCTGTACATTTTAGTCAAATTTAAATGCTATTTAATGTACGTTTTTAATGTTCTATTGCATATCCAAGTTAAAAGCTATATTATTAAGATGAGTCGAAACCCCTATACCGAATATGTTTAACTGGCCATTTTGGATGCACCTTTTCCCAAAATATGTCATAGATAAACGTTTGAAAATTTTTGTGTGATTAAAGTTTACCTTTCTGAGTATACTGAAAGAAGCTTTTGAAAACTTTTGCGTTTTAGAGTAATTTACTGGATATTGTATTAGGCAAAGTAAAATTTAGCATTTTTTTCACAAAAATGTAACTGTTTTTTCTTAGTTTATCACAAAAGTCTCATTTTAGTAAACATAATAAATAAGCCACAAAACATGCACATACCTGTGGGCTGTAGTTCTTGAAAAAAGGTAGATCGAGTATAAAAAATCACATTTGTAGAATAACGCATTTTTGTGTAAAAATGCTTATTTATCAAAGCATTCGATGATAAATTAAAACTGAATTTTTTACAGTACTAAATTTCATAGAAATGAAAGTACTGTATTTTTAGAAAGATAAAAGTGTGGAGAATCTGAAAATGTAGAAATATAAAATCACCATTTTTTGACGATTTTGGACTTCCAACAATCCTTAACAGAATTCTTGACATTTTTATATGCGTTGTAAATATTGAGCTATCAAAGCATTAGTATTATTTGTTATAAGTATTGTATGCGCTAAATTAAATAACTGTTGTTGCAAAAGAAAGTGTAAACAGTCTGTACAGAAAAAAGTGTAAACACATTTTTCTATGTAATGAAATTTCATCAAGCAAGTTGAGCTCAAGAAAGTGAAAAGAATTCTCAGACTTTGCATGATTTGATTTAAAATAAAAAGGAAATAAAACATCTTAAGCTTTTATTTTAAAGGAAGCATGTTGTATTTTTATATTTAAACATCTCTGAAGCAAGAGTAATGCAATTTTTTAACAGTAAGAAACTTGTTTCAAAAGATCATCATCCTAGAAAGAAGCACGTAATAAGATAACTTTTACAGTGCTAGTTTTAAGTCTTTGAAAAGACACAAAATATGTTACTCCATTTCGTGCAGCTGTTTACTTCGTTAGATTAAAAGCAGAATATTTTGAATTGCATCAGTTTTCATTGCTTGTCTTGGAAATAACATTTTTCAAATTATGTAAGTGCTATTACTCTCTGATATGGTTAATAGATACAACATTTTAAGTATCTGTTTCAAGAGAAAATTCTGAAGCTAAGTGCATCTGTTGAAATTAAGGGAAACGGATAAATATGATTTCAAAGTATTTGTAAAATGCCTTTGTAGAATAAATGTTCCATTTTTCTTCTTTTCCCTTTGCAGTTGAATGATATTTATGTATCTCCAGAGGATTATTTTATAAAAGATACTTTCAAAAAGGACATTGTGTCGAATTCCGCCATGAATTTGAATGAGAAAATTACTATATTTTTTCATTCATAAGATATTAGAAGAGTTCAAGAAGAATTATATTAGAGACAGTTTTCTGTATTTTCATTTATCATAATGAATTTTAAAAAATAAGTGATTAATATTTTCTTTTCTTTTTCTTTCTCTTAACTCATCTTGTCACTAACATCACAAACTTAATTGTTGCGATCTGAACTGAGTATTTTGCTGAATACAGATTAAAATGGGAAAACGCTGCAGGTATTAAAGGAGAAAAAAGTGCTTTATTATTAGTTTTAGATAAATTCTGGAGTCTAGATATTAATAGAGCTTAGATTATTTCCTAGCGTGTGCAGATTTTCTATATTAATTACATACATAATTACTATAATAATATAGTAATTATGTTTACAGTAATAGGAACTTAAAAGTAATTATTTTTTCTGTAACAAATATTTCAAATAAGTAATATATATAGAAATTACTTGATGTTTAAATGCAAATACTTAAACAATTTCAGCAACTTAGAAACACTGTAGAGTCATTAGGCTTTTTTGAAGCAGGAGACATGAAAAATAAGTAATGCCCTCGCCGGAACTCAAACCTGGACCTCTGAAATACGCGCCGAGTGTGCTACCATTACATCACGAAGGCATTCTGGAAGGAGGAAGAAAATACCTTATAAACTACCCCTTTTAAAGGGCGACTGCGAATAAGGGGACCCAGTGGCGAAATCCTGGGGATGACAAATTATTGTTCACCACCTTTTAGTTCGGGCGCCATTTTAGAGTCACTAGGTTTTCAGACTCGAACCTTGACCTCTCAAATACTCAACGAATGTGCTACCGTTGAACCGCGAAGTCATCCTGGAAGGATTGAGAAAATACCTTATAACATAAGCAGCATATTGCAACAGTTTTCATTTTCTGAGAGCCTAAGTCAGCTAAAGTTATGACAGGTTTGAATATCGTCAGATATTTTACTAGCTTATTTCACGACCCTGTAAAGTATCGAAAGTCAGCCAAACAGATATCGGTTTTAAATGTGCGAATACTGCTATATTTTTAGAAGAATTTTAAGCTTTAATGGTAACATGAATGGCACGTGCATAAATAATTACTTCATATTTCGATGCTCATTTTTGTTAACCGATGTACTCATACAGAAAATCTTTCCAATCACATTTTCGGGAAAAGCGTAACTTCGCTTGAAATCTGCAAGTACGCTTACAGGGTGTCATATCGAGCCATGTTCATTGCAGTATATATCACATCCTAATGCAAAGTCGCATTTTCAGGTATCACTTATTTTGTCAAATTCGATTTTGTGTTCGTTGGAATTATATTGCGAGGGCGGGTTGTACGATGTTGATCTGCCTTCTCGTGTTACTGGTAAAGTGACAAAAACCAAAAAGCTAACTTGCTATAGCTACGTAGATTAAAATATGTAAAATATACCGATATGTTGGCCCTTCAACGCTATTTTGGCGATTTTCCGGAATTTAAAACTGCTGTTTTCTGTGTTTGTAAATGATTAGTTATTGGAAGAAACCTGTAAAATTATTAAATGATCAGTTATTGGAAGTTGTTGTTGGTGTATTTAATTATGGCAAAGCACACTAGGGCTATCTGCCTGAGGGGAGGGATGCCTTCGTGGAGGACGTTCTAAGGGAAACTGGCTCGTATACACGTTACACATGGGGAAAACCACGAAAACACCCATGCAGCCAGCCCGTTCGCGGGATTCGAACCTCGGACCGAACTACCAGTGTTCAGCGACTTTACCGCTCGGCCGCTGGTTAGCCCAGTTATTGGAAGAAACCTATAAAATTATAAATGATCAGTTGTTGGAATAAACCTATAAAATTATAAATGATCAGTTGTTGGAATAAACCTATAAAATTATAAATGATCAGTTATTGAAAGAAACCTATAACATATATATATATATATATTATAAAGTACTTCTCCTGCCTTCTTACCATGCCTTCGCGGTGTAGTGGTCAGCACGCGGGACGGGTATTCGAGAGATCCGTGGTTCGAATCCCAGCTACGACATTATTCATTTTTTATTTCTCCTGCTTCAAAACAACCTAATGTCTTTTAAAACATAATAAATATTAGCTGCATACGGAGACTTATTTTCCATATGTTTACTCATTTTTAACTAATTTGTATTTTAATTAAGAGTTATGCCTAGTAATATTATTTATTTCCATGTTAATAATATTTTACGGATGTTTTTAAGACGGAGTAATTTAATAAGTGATAACGAAAATCTTAGGATCTAAAATATTACGCTATAATTTGAAAATCATCATATTGTTATAAAAGGCATCATATTGTGGGTTCGGGATATTGAAACAATTAGTGTCCTTTCAAATGAAATTCAGTTCACTAATTACGATTAAATTGAATGAATCATATATATTTAAATAAAAATACGGACGCCCAGACGGTATAGTGTTTAAGGGGAGTTTATTGTGGTACCAAAAGGCCCGGGTTTAAATCCCGGAGAAGGCATGGATATTTGTGAATGAATAGTGTCTTTGCGGTATGGGGACACTCTAAATATATGACGAGCAGAAAGTTCTCTCATGTGGTTTGGTGACAGGGGAGAGGTGTGGGAGAACCTCGGACCACGCTGATGGTGAACTGGTGTGGAAATAGAAGTCCAACCTCTGTGAGGCTTTGACAACCATTCTTCCACGAAATGTATTGACAAGAGAAAAACAATAACAAAAATATATTAGCCTCATATCCCTTCTAACGTTCTTGAGCATTAATATACGCGTAATTAAGATCTGGATATCAATTACGATTCTTTAAAACTCAGCTTGAATTTTTTTCAAAGCTGCATATGTAAAACACTATTGGTGATTTTTTTTTCTTTTTAATTTTAAACCAAAAGGCGTGAAGTAAATTGACGCCTTGAAAATAATTATAAGCATAAAGTTATTTTATTCATACCCGCAATGCAATAAAATTTTATTATGCATTGTCGTATTGGAAATAATGCTATTAAAACCGGGGTTTCTAAATTTTAAATTAGAGGAAGCTACAGGTTAGAAATCACGATTTTAAAGCGAGCTTAACTTCTCAAACAGCCACAGTCATAAAGTTAAATCCATTTAAAAGAAGAAAAATTGATTTTGAATATATATAAACGTTGCAAATGATGTAACAAAAAATTTCAAATTGTTTAAATCTAACTAGTTGTTTAGAGGAATATATATATGAATACTTTTATTGCAAACTCTATGCAAACAAAAAATACTTCTGCAACAAATAAATCAACTTTCTTGCCGTAGAATATTTTTTTTTTGTAAAGAAACCTTAAAATTTATAATTTGTTTATAAAAAACTTTTTTTTCTGATTACAATTATAGAATAAATTCGGTAGATGTACGTTTTAATAAAAAATGAAGTGTTTTAAGAAGAGCATATGAAGCTACTTAGAGTTGGTGTGAAGAATAAAACAGTAGTTTGAAAAATAGAATCAATGGTTTGTTTGTATTAATAGCTCATAAACAACTTATACATCGGGTCAGCTGTAGGGAAATTAAAATAAATATATGGAAATTATTTTAATGCAAACTGTAAAATTGTCAGTAACTTTGGTCTGAAAATAATAATTTAGTTTCTATACGTTGAACATACAGAAATAATACCTTAAATCACTTAATCTAATCATTTGGATATAAAGGAGATTTTTAGGTATGCTTTCTTTATCCAGAAGAAATAGTCTGAACATATTCATAATGCCTTTCGGAGAATACTACGCATAACATTAACATAGCCAGTTTTTCGAAGTATTTACCTCTTCTTTAGCCACTACTTATATAAGTAGTATCACTCTGGAAATGACGTGTAGAAGCACAATTATTTGTCTTTTGTTTATTACTGTGACACATATACTGTTATTTTTATTACATATTAGGGGTTAACAGCCAGAGGCGAATTTGTTCAAGCGGAATTTCTTTAGATAATAATAACAATAATAATTGCTGTATTTCCTACAATCTGCAAAAAAGGTACTTCGGGAACGCCTCTATTCTATGAGCCGAAATTTAGACTTAACTTATATGTGTTAAAATTACTAGGTTCATTACACCACATGACTTCCTGACTTCCTTGTATTGCCTATTATATTATACATTTTTTGCTGCACTTCATTTAACCTTATTTTCCCGATTTATTCTAATTTAATTAGACGATTTCTTTAAGGCAAGTTGGAAATGACGTCGAAAATTGCAAATTTTGAAATTAAATATCCCGGCCAGTTTTTCTCGTATGCGGGATTCAAACTTCTTATAATTCTTTTTTTTTTTTTTTCCTTTTTTTTTTTTTTTTCCATAACGATTATAAAACTTTCCCAGATTTAAGCATAGAAACTGGGAGCTCGCACTGGAAGTTAGATTTCGTTATAAGTCCAAAATTAATTAATCGTCTTAAAATTCTCTTTAAGTTTTTCATTGCCATAATATAAGTATTTTCGTCATTTAAAACACTTCTGTAATCGAAAGCATACGACTACGGTCAACAATAGCGAAAATAAAGGCCGGTTAAGGAATTTAAGGTGGGTACGGGAGTGAGTATATATATATATATATATATGTTTGTTACATCCGGGGTTCTAATCAAAAAGTGAACAGCACATCTATATGTTTATAGCAATGTCACATGTAAAATTTCAACGTTCCACGACTAATCATTTTTAAGTTATGCGAGATACATGTATACGCACGTACCTACGTGTAGATGTCACGAAAATAATCCTTTTAAATCCATTTTAAATAAATTTTATAATCATTTATAGAAAATAAGTCCTTTATTCTGTGCGTATGTACACCACGGGAGTTGAGTGGCAGCAATCCTGGCATTCTGGCTAGGTCAGTATCTAGACAGACTCGACTTCTGGAGAACAGTTAGCAGTCTTCACATTGACTGGAACCATCGTTTATTCGATAGTAGGTTCAGGCTCGGCAGGGACCATATGGCACTGTCTTTATCTGCCCCTTGGTTGTGGGGACTCCAGATGGTTAGATTTCGTAGGTGGCCCTTGGGGGATTTTCTCCCCTTGGTCATTACTGGAGGACGGTCGATGTCTAACATGCATTCTAAGTTTTTTTTCGTGGATTCGTTGCAGTCCACCTTTGTTCTAAACGTTGCAAAACCCAGACTTTGTGAAACTAAAATTGCCTCCCCCCGGTGTTGACCGGGGAGTTATGCCTCGTAGTATCGCCTATAGAGGAGTTGGGGTGATTAACCGTGTAAAGAGGTTATCACACTTGCCTACAGTCCCTGCTAGACGGGACTTTTCTGAGAAACGAGATTCTGGTAGCACGGGAGGATTCCTAGAAAAAAGAGCCCCGCTTGAAGCGAAGTCCCGCCTAGCTACGGAAACTATGTTGCGGCTATGCGGGATGTTTTTCAAACCTCACCTAAAATGTCATGGCTGGACTTCAGTCCCGGGTAGAAACAACCCAATCAGACTAAAGTTCTGTTTCTGAAGCCTCACGTGATCCCAATCTGAGCGATAATCGATTAGTGTTTGGCGTTCAAGTCTTTGTAGTAAGTAAAAATGGTAACCTAGCTATATAGGTTTTCTGGAATTGTGCGGGTTCTGAGAATTGTCCCTTTCGACGTCAAGTCCCGCGTAGCCGATACATAATGTGATTGGGACTTTAGGCAGCCTCGATCAAGCCAGGTCCGGGTGCCCCTTCCTCCTAGTGAGTTGTCCGTATGTACAAATGTCACACAAAACAATTGTCCAGTCAATTCGGGAACCGTCAAAATGGTATTTCCGATAAAACATGATACCGGAAATTTTTTGCAATTACAATACTTCTTTTACTTCGTACAAAGAAGTAAAAAGAAGAGGACGAAAGTAAATTTTAAATTACGTTTTTTTCGCATTACGCGGGTAGTAGCAGTGGTTAATGAGCAGATTTCGGATATTAGTTAAAAATGTTTTCTACATCAGTGTTAAAAATACTTTGAAGATATTAATTATGTTCCCAGAAGAAATAGAAATATACTTGGAAGATTATTCAGAAGGTTTTTAGGAAATACAAGTAATTAAATAATCCTCGTTCGCAAAGAACTTCAGAGGAGTAGTTACATGATTCTGCAAGTTTTACTTTCAGTTCTAAATTTCTAACCTTGACATAGTGCATCACCAATACCATTATTTACTATTTTATATTACAAAAATTGTCGGACATCTTACTTACAATATCGTAATATTTATTTTGATATAAAAACTAAGGCATGTGACTGTACCAAAGTGAATGAAGACATAATTTAAAAAGCATTTCAACAAATTTATATTTATGCAGAATAGTTTCTTACGAGAAAAATTATTCATGCAGGAGATAAAAATCTTGAAGCGAGATATTATCAGTTTTCTTTGATTATTATCTCAACGGTTATTGCAGTTTTTAGCCCGCTTCATATCACAATAGCTTATCTCTTATTCAGCAGGAAGCTTTAATAAAAAAATAAAGAAAGATGGAGGAAACGAAAATAGAAACTCACATTTACGGTGGATATATCTTTTCCCATGAGCTTCTAGACATTTCGTGATGGATAGTGCGGAGAAGACCTGACAGTATGAAATAAAGGATTGGTGGATGGCTATTTTTAGCGTTTGAATTTTCAGTGTGCCACGTTGACACACCTCCGTAAGATGAACGAAATGTAGAGTATGTCTATTGCTCCGGCCTTTCTATGACAACTCAAATCAATAAGATGTGTCGAAGACGCGTGCTTGGAATACAAATTATTAACATTTTTAAAATATATGAAGGGTAAGCAAATGTATTTTGTTTTTAAATATGTAATATTTGTTTGCCTTCTGAGCGTGACTAGACTAGGCAATTTATAGTGGGAAGTAAGAATTCAAGTATGATGGATATGGCATTGTTTCTATCGTTTAAGGTTTTTGTATATTAAATTAAAGAGTTTAGAATAGAAAGATGCGCATTGTTGAAAAAATAAACAAATAAATAATTTATTTTTGGTGAACAGACAAACATACATATCATAAAAGGAAACATTTAAATATATTGGGAATTTTTTTTACATTAAAATGGTTTGGAAATTGAGTAAATTATAATTTTTATATTCTGAAAGACCATACAAGAAAGACGATAGTTCTAAACATTAGTCACATAATAGTATTCCAAAATATTTTACTTAATATCGCCAGTTAAATGCGAAATAATGATCCAATTTTAATTAAAGAGACACCGTTTCCTCCACTTATATCAATTTTAGTATGAATGATTATATCAAAAATAAATCAAAATCTTAAACTTACTTTCAGATTCCAAAAGGAAATTTTCAGATTTACTGGAGAAACTGGAAAATGCAGTTGTTAATTAGTTTAACAACTATATACTTCAGTTTCCATATGAGCCTTGGTAATCTGCTTATCACTTCATAAGCAGCCTTGCTGTTCATATTTTAGTTCGCACGATTTATCCGTGTTTTGGAATTTTACGTTTGACGATATATGTAATGCTTTAAACTGATTAATAAATTGTTCAAGTTCTAACGCATTTTATAAGGCTTCTTCTTACATGTTCTTATCTTAGCGCCATTTTCAGATCTGTGTTCCAAGATAGAAGAATGGCAACTGTCTATTGGTGCTTCGTATATTAGTTTATGGAGACATTTAATGTTTATGGAGACATTTATTTCAGATATTTTAACTATAAATGTGCAATGATTTCAATCAAGTCATTGGTCTTTTATTAGAAATTCAACTATCTTCACAAAATAATAATAGTATACTGTGAATGGAACTGTCGCGATAAACAGAAATACTCGTTGTCTGAGAAAGTAGCTTTCACGGTAGACAATGTTTCTTCTTCTTCTTACTAATCCGTCTGATCTGAATCAGATCCGATACATTAAACGCATTTACCTTCATACCTTCCAGCTTGAAATTAAGCAAATTCAGCAGATCTTTACGCCCCAAGGCACAACTAAGTAGATGTTGTGCAGTAGCTTCATAGCTTTTACATTTGGCGCAAGTGGAAAAGTGGGAAAGTAGTACCACAGGAATATCTGAGTGTCCTTAAATCTTTTGAAGTCAACCTAGCCAGAGCCGATTGGACCCTTTTGTCACCCTTGAAATCAATGGCAGTACTATGATACCATGAGTGTGTCGGCAGCTTTCTCCAGGAATTGTTAATTAAAGCCTTACTACTCGAGTATAGCTCAAGGTACGTCAAAGGTTCAGCAATAACCTGAAACATGAAAGTACCCTCCTTTGCTAGTCTATCAGCTCCTTTGCTAGTCTATAAGCTGTAATTTTAATTTATATGAGATGGTATACATTGTAGATGGAACACAAAAGAATGGTACAAGGTCTTGAGTTTTTCAATAACTCCTCTCAGATCAGTAATATTTCTCCACTTACCTACATATTGGAGCCATGTTCATTCTTACTGCCGTTTGCATATATTAGAACTGCCTGAACATGTATTCTATTAATAAGTTCCATAGCAGCCTGTCTTAAATATTTAGGAAGTTAAGAGGACTTATTAGTCAATAACTCTGTACGAAAAAAACATACCAGACAATCAGTCCATAGGGGATATAGTGATAATCAGTCCATAGACAATCAATCCATAGGGGATAGTCCGTGAAGCCATCACAGCAAGGTGTCAGGAGTGGGGTTTTAAAGAATTCAGTTCAACAGAAGCATGTAATGCATCCAGTTTCCTGGCATGACTTGAGAGGCGTAGTCCTTTGTAATTTTTGATTATTTTACCAACACTTTTGAAAGATTGCAGTCTGATGCTGATCACGAAAACTTAAGAGTTTTCTAAAGTATTTAGTAAGATTAGGGATACTTCTCAGCCGCAAGGATTTGCAAATCAGCCTCGTTGAGAACGATTTAAGTTAAAGTACTGTTGCTGTCCTGTAATAAGGGGTGTTTGATGCCCGAATATACTGCGTAATAAAACAATTTTTATTATCATCTGCCATAAAATTGCCTTAATCATAGAATTAGTCAAAATGGTAAGGTTTGAATCTGGTGATTGATCACTCAAATATATCTGAAACATTCAAATATATCTTCCCTTTTGGACAAAATGCCAAAGAGAATTAGGTTATGATAACTGCATAAGATATTTTCTCCCTCCCTTCAGCATGTCTTAGTGGTGTAATGGTTAGCACACTCGGCGCGTATTTGAGAGGTCTAGGTTCGATTCCCGGCGAGAGCACTGCACATTTTTCCCTTCTCCTGCATCAAAAAGTCTTAATGTATCTACAACTGATTAACGCAAAGCAACTCGACAGTTATCTGCCCAAGGAAAGTGAAGCCAACGTGAAGGCTGTTCAAAGGGCAACCTATTGAAGTTGCATATTTGGAAAACCATTAAAATCACCGTATTGCTAGCCCTTCGCTGGCGTTTAACCTAGATAAAGCTACCAGTATTCAGCTCGTACTGCTAATAGGAGTATTTATCCGTTACATAATATATGAAATCTTAACGTGTTAAACAAATTCTGCTTAGAAATACTGAAGATTCAAACTTTGAAAATAATAGTTCAGAAAATGACGAAAAATCCTCAGTGTTAGATGACTCTGAAATTATCTTTCCTGTGTTTTAACTTTCATTCCTTTCTCGGTATAATCTGACAGCTAGAAGCGATTAGTCTAACATATATGTATAATGCATGCGCATGGAATGAATCACAATACTGTGTACATACGTGCCTATTGTTGCAATTTCGCCAATAAAAGTATATCTGATGCATGATAAAAGAGGGATATATTTTGGGAAGAAAACTGCATTAAAATTGCGTATTATTATACTCAAATGATGTTCTGTCAAAATAAAATATAAATTATGTGCAATGGTAATATATTCAAATTTATTATTAAAAACAGTATTTCATTCAGTAATAAGAACAAAATTCTCATTTATGTAAAATTAAGCATTGACTTGACATTAGTTTGTCAACAGTACTGTGTATATTATACCCTATCTAATGGCTATATTATATTTTAATGAAAGGAACTATTAGATTTATTTTTGTTAAAAATATTTACCTTATCATTATATACAAATAATTAACGTTCCGTTATTTCCTTTATAACTGAATTTTTCATTATTCATTGGGAACTGATAATGGTTTGTTTTGGTTTAATTCATTATGGTAAAGAACTCGAGAGCTATCTGCCTAAGGGGAGGTAAGCCTTCGTAGAGGATTGTCTAAGGAAACCTGGCTTGTATACGCGTTACACATGATGAAAACCATGAAACCGCTCATGAAGCCAGCCCGATCGCCGGGATTCGAACCCCCGACAAAATTTCCTGTGTTTGGCGGCTTTACCGCTCGGCCGCCGGTGAACCAAGAGTGCTTTGAAGTTATTCCCTATGTTAAATTGACAAATAAGCAAAATAGTACAGAACAATTAAAAAAACACATCATTTTTCTTTAAAAGTTTTTGATTTATAATTTCTCATTAATGAATTTTATTGAAATTATTATTTTTGATTTATTTTATTTTTTAATGAATTATATTTACTATTATTTATCTGATTAATGGATTTATTTTATTTATTATTTAATTTTTTTATTTATTATTTAAACCTATTTAGTTATTATTTTTAAGTTAGCAGCAGTTTGCCACTAGTCAATTAAACGAGCATTTAATCTTAATAAAATAATTACAGCTATTGGGATTAAAATAAAAGACGAATAAAAGTAATTAGCATATGAACTGAGAGAAATTCTTGGACCACTTCTTACTTCATTAGTCAACCTACAGCTAATAGCATAAGCAGTATGAATGTAGTACATCCCTTAGGAAAAAAGCAAAATAACTTGTACCCACGAAACTGATTTGCATGAAGCCCACTCCTGTACATCACAGTTTACCATGATCTTCCTAAACAGTTTCCCTTGTTTCCTTACATCACTTTTTTATCTAAGCATTTACATGTCCATTAATTATGATGCGGTAAATATGTTCTACAGGCTCAGAATATCTCATACATTTTTATCCTTGATCTTTGATGACCTATAAATCTTTTAATAACGACCTCTCGGCCAACCATGATTTAATTTTTCTCCTCTTTTTGTCGCTTATTTGCTCCTCTCAGTAATTTAGTCAGTGATGACCTTAATTACGTTATGATTTTTGAGAGTATAGGGAAATGAGAAGTTAAAACACGTAAAAAGTGTAAGATAAGTGTAGTGGTATCACGTCAAGGCTATTAATGTCTGAAACTGGTGTTGTGGTCTTATGCCTTTTTTTTTTTTTTTTTTGGCTCTGTCACTATTATTTTTGAAGCCATAATGTAGCCTAAATGTTAGATTATCCTGTCCGGATGAGAGTTTGTTAATTAACAAAGTGGCAAAGGTACTAATTTGCAAAGATGACGAAATTTACTTGTGCATGATTATAGCTTCCTCAGATTTTATATATTTTGTCCTGTCTAATTATGATTTTTAAATATATTGATGAATTATCAGTATGTGTTTTACAGGTACATTAATATTTTTAAAATATCTGTATTTACCACTTATTTCTAAGTTCATGCTGCTCATTTCATGTACAGATGCTTATAAATTTGACTTGTGTATGTTCATACATTTTATGTTGCTTTGAATTTACACTGGCTTCCAAAAGTTTATACATACATAGCAAATTAGCAATTTTCGAAAGCGTAGTTGAATTTATGAGACTGAAAATCGGTATGGATGCAGGTGACAGCATACAGATATTGTACGTTGCAGCCAATCATTGCTGTCTAAATATGTGTTAATTAGGAAGTGACTAAAGATGTCAGCATTCTGAGGGATTTGAGGGAGTTCATTTAAATGCTCATACGAAGTATATAACTTTAGTAGGATAATATTGATAATTTTTTTTCTTTCTATGCGTATTGTCTAACACATTGAAGCACTGCAATCCATCAGCGATATTGCTCCTTTCTTTTGGCGCTCCTCATTCGGCAATTTTTCGAATGTTGGACCAATTCTAAATAGAGTAAATGTTCATATACCTGTGCCTAAAAACTACCGTATTTCTATAATAGCAAACCGGGATCAACGATCGACCTCCATATCCATTACATCCATTATTGCAACATCATTTCATAAAACAATATTTGCCAACCCTTGGTACGCCTAAAGCTTCACGCGAAGGGAATGGCGCTCAAGTACCAAATCCTTGTATTCTAATAACTAGTTTATACATACATATATAGAGTGATATATAAAATATAAATTTTAAATGTCAACATAATATGTAAACATTTATTATTTTTTAAAAATTTCTTTTTCCTTTTTTTTTTTTTTTTTTTTTTTTTTTTTTTTTGACAGTTTTTCGCAATTTTTGTAATAAGACCTTACATTTGCGATGAAAAAAGGTCGAAGAATTTCAAATGCATGTGCAATTTTTCATCACCTATAAAAGAAATTAGTCACATAATTAACCGATTTTTTTGATCATCTAGTTATATTTTGTGAATTTATTTCGGTTTGTGTTCTTTTTATTTTTGGTTATCTGTTAATTATTTGGTCATCAATTACTAAGAGAAGTTTTTGCGTTATTTTATTTTTCTAGCCATATTTTTTTTTTTTTTTTTTTTTTTTCAGTTTTGATCGTTTGTCTAGCTGCTGTTTACTTAACCCATTAACCGCCAAAACTACAAGGACTGTTTCTTTTCTCATGAAAATAATAACTTATATTAAATTAAGCATTTATAACATAAATTTACATTGAAAATAAACAAAATGCTCTTACCTGTGGAAAACGCGAGTGTTGCGTTCGCGCAACGTCAGCGGAATAAGACTACGGATGTTTAGTGAGTAGTATTGTGCTCGTGTGATGTTTCTTTTGAGTGGAGCGCAGGATTACTTTTTAGCTGTATAACGTTTTATAAATCTACAAATCACTTTACGTGCAATTAATTTAATATTAAAATATACATTGTATTTCTTTTACAAATACAGGTTATTTCATTTGAAAGATTCAATCATGAAAAGCTTGATTACAATCATGATGTGAAGCTACATTACATACTTTGCATCTATAAACAGTCTGGCTATGGTACTCTTTACAACAAAGTCTTTTGTTATCAACGGACTTTATGATAAAATGTCTACATCTCCATACGATGGTTTTTGAAAGCTGAATTTACTAGGTCTTCCTGTTGCTGATCTATTTCTGGCTAATTCTACACTCACAATAGGAGTTTGCAAAAGGAATAATGCATTCTCGCGTCTGGAATCTAAAAGAGACTTTATATTTCCAGTAGTAAAATGTGGTGATATTTAGTAAGTTTAGATAACGTCTCACCTCATATAATTTATCAGTATTGTCAATTTGACTATTGTCAAATGCAAATTCTGCTTCATATTCCTGTACTGCAAACGTGATATCAGTTCTCGTACAACAGGAACAGAAATGTCCTTATCAAAAGACCAATAAATTTTTTCTTGAGGTAAAGAATGATATCCTGTAAGCAATAATATTCCAATAAATCTTCTCATATAGGCTTCAGATGCAATAAATTCATTTTTTTCTGAGCGTATATATTTGTCTGTTCAACGAGAAGAGAGTAAATGTCTAAACCAAAAAGAAAATCGAAAATCTGTGCACTAGTTTTACCTTGTGTTTTGTCTTTTATAATTTCTCTTCTATTTCTTTCTTCATGCTCTTCCTGAGACATAACTAACAGTTCCTTTTTTATCCACTTCAAGATTTCAGTCTTCTGCTTTTTAAACATTTTAGTATGACTATAACTGCTTTTAGAAGGCTGAAACTTACTTCTTACGTGAATTTCAACTTCCCCAGCAGTATCATTTGGTAAAATATCATTATGATTATTTTAAACATTGCCATTCCTTTCTTCTTCGTCACTGGCCTCTGCAATTTCTGTGGGAACAACAACAATATCAGTTTAATTCTGGTCATTATTAACATTATCATCGTCTGTTTCTTCATCAAAAAATCTTTGAAGGGCTTCTTCTAATGTAAGATACCTCGTTCTAGGCATTTTTAAACAACCAGAACATGAACCAGAACATCGAAAGGAATGAGTGAAAAAGGAGATTGACTACCCGTTTCCTGCTGACGTTGCGGCAACGCAACACCTGTTTTCCCTTGCTTCCCAACACAAATATAAACATTTGACTGATGTAATGTTCTGATAAACGGTGACCTTGACTAAAAATAGATCACTAATAATGACGGCGATTTTTTGTTAAATATTTTCAGCAAAAATACCCCGTCGAAAATTTTCCTTAAATTTTGCTTAAAGTATGAGATTAATTATTATAAACAAAATGATTGTTGAAGGCAAATATTTTTTACAGAAATAATCTTCATAATATTCCCTACACAAAATCATCTGCTGGTATAAAATATTTTAGGTAGTTATATTTATATACGCATTTATTTTGATCGTTGCGTCAACGCAACACCAGCGGCTAATGGGTTAATGTCTCTGTCTCATTTGTTAATTATTCATCAAACACATGGAGGACTGTAACGGTTTTCGTACCTTTTACATTATGTTAGCTTTATAATTTTTCATAGTCTTTCTTCACTGAATAACATCATCTTACAGAAATTAGATTATACTACTTATGTTTCGGTTTTCACTATTTTTCATTTAGAATTTGATGATTCTACGTAGGCATTATCGTCGAATCACTTCGTGGCACCTAGTGTCATCAGTTATGATGCAGTATGTTACTTTTGTTTCTAACCCAAATGGGCGTTATCCTAGAAAAAAGTTTAGTCTCTAAACGGCATTATCGTCGAATCACTTTTTAAATCGTCGCCACTAAATAATATCGCACTTTATTATACTTAAAGAAATTAAATGATGAACAATCTACATGAATGTATGTATATTTCATGCATTGTGAAAAAAAAGACGGTGCCTAGAACCATCAAATTTTGAATAGCATAGTCCTCTACCCGAATATGAGCACCTGGAAACTCGAATTCAGAATTTGGATTGTTTTATTGTCTATTTCAAATCTTGAAAAACTTTAACGAATTTTTGATTAAAAAACTAAACAATTTCAAAGCGAGCAATATTGTAAAGAATAAAACAATCTTATCTTCTGAGAGCGAAACTGTCTTTCTAAAATTCTAAAGCTATGCTGTTTTTAAATATTTTTAGCTAATATGGCGTTATTCCAAATGGTCTTAATGTATGTGCGTCTGTAAATTAAAAAAACGCTCATTTGGGAGTAATATCAAATCTAAAATCTTCCCGATTTTTTACTATATTGCTAAATTTATTCGTTAAATTGCTTCCTGAAATCTTATTGTTTCTGAAAGGCCTTTATGCTTTTAAATACATTTTAAAGAAATATTGCATTCAGTAACATTTTTTTTTCAATTTGATTTCACTGAAATATCCCCTTTTTAAAAGAAAGTAAAAATGCATTTATTTTCCTCTAAAATCTGTAAATGTTTAGTTAATTATTTAACTAAAAATTTAATCAATTAAACTAATAATTAATTACTGAAAAATCTTATAGTTTTTATATTGAAAGAAAACATAATTTAGAATTCAGTATTATCCCCTTAGAAGAAGATTAAAAATTTGTACTGTGTACTGATTCGTATAAAATACGAAAAAGGTCCGTTTCGCATCAAAATAAGAAAACGGAATAGTTACTTTTCCGCTTTTGCTTTAAGTAAACAAACACAGTAGAAAGAATCTCGGTTCAGAAAGCAAACACACAGCAGCATTACATCCCTTTCTTTTATTATTATTTATTTAGTTTCAGGTCTAGAACTACTGCCACTGAAATGTTTCGCAAAGTTACCAGTAACACATGGTGGTGAAATATAAATAACATTTTTTTCTGCTATCTTGGCTCTTATCCCTGCAAGTGATGCGGAAAAAAGTGTTAAATTCAGTTATTTCTTCAGCTGAAGTATATTGGACTGCTAGACGATATTTCTTTTTAAAAAAATTAAAAAGATACGAAAAATATTTGATTTCCAAGATATCTTTCTTACAGATAAAAAGGGTAGACGAGTGATTAAGGAGCTGAACGCTGGTAGTTCGCTACAGATTAGAACACCCAAGCCAACAGATTAGGTACATGCTTGGAGAACGGGTGTTTCCCCATGTGTAATGAAAATGCGAACCAGCTTCCTGTATAAAATCCTCCTGGAAGGCATCCCTCCCCTTAACGGCCGCCATATGCTTTGACATATTCAAATAACTATCTTATTAAAGATTTTTCCTCATTAGAAAATCCTTCAGTTATATAGATTACTATTGTAATTTTGCTTTCTGCATGCAAATATATATTACCAGTTGTATTATTACTCAAAAGTACTATTTAATATTTCAAGTTCTTTTTCAAGTGCTACATTTCTCATCCTCGAAAGGCTTGTTTAAAATTGCAAAACTAATTTTTTATAACAACAGAAAAGCATTTTTACTTCCTTGTACGAAGCAAAGAAAGTATTGTAATAACGAAAAATTTCGGCATCATATTTCAACGAAAATATCTATTTCGACCGCTATCGAATCCAATTTAACTACGATTTTGCGTTATATTTGTACGTAAGGACAGAGTAAAAGTACAGAATAATGATATTCAGTTCCGCATGGCTCAACCTATGATAGACGCCATTTTGACCGCACACCATATAATGTATGTATATTTAATATATTGTCTAGATGTAAATAGCATTGTTTAATAAAGCGTGATAAGTGATTTATAATCTGTCAGCTTTGTAAAAATTCAGTTAAGCAGCATCTGAAAAACTGCACCCCTATTTATAATGTAGATATGTACTTCAATTGCTTTAAAGACCACTGAGATCTCATTGCCCAAGATGCCTATGACGAGCAACGACGACTGCGGAACTGATTATGCGACCTAGAACAAACACATCTCTAAACATCTGAAGGGTCCCGATGTTGTCGCTCCTTAAATTACATGGAAGATAGTTTTCTAGAAGTTAGGGAATGGGGTAACACCTGGTGACGGATGGTGACAATCAGGCGCTCCTCTTATTTTATTATTCATATGAATGTCACTTGTTTGACTCGAAAGTAAATGTGAAATCACTTTTTCCAGCTCCTATGATTAGTTTTCGTTTTTTACATTACTAACACCACTCCACTTCAAGTCCAAGAATTTTTTATGGAGTAAAGTATATATATATATATATTCTCTTGAAGAAATCATCATAGAAAATATGTTTTCTTTTTATTTATTAATTTATTTATTTATTCATTGAAAAGTACACTTGTGACGTTCTGTAAAAAGAAATTTTTCTTCACCATTATGTTTCGACATTTGCTAATGCCTTAACAATGTATAGATTGAAACAAACAGGTAGAAGCAGAAGCTAGGCCAGTATCTCTGGAATATTACAGTATTATCTGTGTAGTAATAGATTGAGGTATTGCTGTAGCTAACTGCTTGTTAAGCTTCCACTCTAGTTTCAACTTACGAGTGTCTCCCTCTCCTCTTTCCTACCATCAACCTCTCGAGAGGATTTCGGCTTGCTGTGTATTTTCAGTTCTCCCTTGCCGCATAGACGTTATACATTTAAAAAATAGATGCCTTTTCCGGATTCGAAACTGGTCCTTTTGGAAAGTCAGTGTCATTAACCAATATGGCGTCTGGCTAGTAGACTGCAGGGCAGTCAGTGACATTAACCGCTATGGCGTCTGGCTAGCAGATTGCAGGGCTGTCAGTGACATTTACCCTTTGTTGCATCATGTCCACTCTAGTAGACACAAGTTTAAATTTGTTTATTCTTCTGTAAATGCCTTAAAGATTCCATTCCTGGGTTTATTCATTCTATATTATTAGAACTTTCAACTCTCGATCATAGATGGCTGTATAGCATCACTAAGTAAAGCATTGCTATTTGGAAAATGGCTGCTACTTCTGTTTCTTAGTTAGTACAATTTCACATAGTAAATATTATATAATATTGCTTACATTTTCTTATACTGCCATTTTTTATTCATAATTAGTAATTTTAGACATTTTGTTTTAAATGTCAATTTGAGAAAATTGTGGAATGGATAGTTAAAGATAGAAAAGAGTGAATTGAAACCCAAATGTACTGCTTATTAAGCCAAAACACCACTGGAAATGTTTATGTTTGGCAAGGAATTTCTAGAACATTTGACATTTGAATCCAATACGTATAGGTTACAAAATCGTAGCAAAATCAATTCAATCACAATCGACGAAATGAAGTTATTTTGGGGGATCTGTATGTACATGTAAGTTGTAGATTTACCATTTAGAAGATGGTAATGATCAATTGCAAACAACGCAGGAAATGATTTCAAATGCAATGACCGTAAATCCTTGGGAAGAGATTTGCATGCATGTACGTAAATGCATGCTGTCTACTGTAGTGAACAAACTGTAGCAATTATTTAAAACGAAGTTTGAATAAAATTAATTTTTTATTATTATTAAGCTTATTTTAAGCAAACAAACAAACATTTTCGTTTAACTTCTCTAGATTATTTGTATGCAACAAAGGGTTAACCACTATGACGTCTAGCCAGCAGATGGCAGCAAACATAATAGAAATGCACTACCAAAGCAGAGATGCATGTAGCACATAATCTGCTGATAGTCAATAAAATGTAATTATCGAAACTCATTATCGAAACAGTGGCGAATTACATTTATTTGATTTGATTTTTAAGGTACTTATGAACGTATATTTTGTTTAGGGTTTGTTCTGAACTCATTTAATTAATATCTTAATGGTATGTGAATGTTTGAATAATATATTACTTCACAATTTTACACGAAGTAAAATAAAATGTTCATTTTATTACATTTAAATTTTATATATCTCATTCGAGAATAAAACTTCAGTATCTACACAGGAAGAAAGATCAGCGTGGTGAAAAACTGCACTCAATTCTGGAATTTTCATTTTGTACTTAGGTGAAAGTTGCTTGTAATTTACAATTGTAATAAAGCTTGTTAAGTCATGACGTAATTTCATTCAATGATTCGCAAAACATTTATTTATATATCCGTGCCAAACCAAGAATATTGCAGATATTTCTGTTATTTTTAGAACTAAAATGATGTAAAAAATCCTTCAAGCATAAATCACCTATCATTTGAAAGCAGATAATATTCATATTCAAAGCACAATGAATCAAAAATAAAAATTAAAGAATGGACTATTGTTGGCGAAGTCACATAATCTATATCGTCACTAGCATCATCAATCAAACCTAGCAAAAAATGAACCAGAAGTTGTCAAGATACAACAAAAGCTGCTTTCCTTTTGAATTCTGATAGTTTTATCAAATATTGTGAAAGAAAAACATATATATATATATATATATACATATATATATTGCAAAAGCCTTGTCACATTATTAGCAAAATATTAAAGTATGTATAAATATCATGACTCATTCTTTTCTAATTATAGTGTATAAGCCATGTATAAATTGTAAAAAAATATTAACATTTTCTATACCTGAAACGACCTTTCCTAATTTTGTAATAAGCTGATGTGTGGGAGTATAATAAAAGTCTACTGAAAGAGAATATTCATCAGTGAAAACTACAGTGTCTAGGATAAAGTAAACACAATGTGATGAGGTACAGAAGGCAATTTTTTAGAAAAATTAACTCTTCGGCAAATTTCGGGCATTGCGCGATATATAAAATATTAATTTATCTACCAAGCCACTCTCACATAATGAATTCTCAAAGCGTTGCCGTTCTAGAAAACATATACTTTATATTTTGTATTTAATTAATGCTGTAATTGTCTAAAACGTTGAACGGTTTAAAAGTTATAAACATATTTCTTAATAGTTTGAAGTCTTTCTTGTTTTTAATGCTTTGTGAAATGAAAGAAAATATGTTTTTGTAATTAAAAAAAAAAATATTTTCATCACCGTACATTTCATGTATGTCTCAGTAAAAATATTTTATAAACTTGGCCCTTAAGATTATATCCTGAATTAGACTGGTTTATCATTTACATGGATATTTCATTCACTGAGTGTTCACCAAACGCCGGCGCGGGAATTTTTTCTGCCCAGTTTTTCCTTTTATATACCCAAAGGTACGTAGAGAATTGCTTTCGATGGGGACGTAATAACGTCTGTTTGTGTGACCTTAACACAGATTCATGCCCAAATTTGAGCTACGAAACATTGGCCATACTTTTGTTCTCCAGGGCGGCAGTACAGGCTACTGGATCAAGGTTATGTACAGTTAAATTCTTCCTGTGAAACTATGATAAAGAGATTGTACTACAATGGACTACGATGGACTCCTGGTCATTGTGACCTTTTAGGGTAATGATTAGGACGAAAAACTTGCAAGAAAAAGGTACAGAAATTGTTCAAAATATGTCGATAAATTGTCCTTAATATTCTGCCAAATTATATATTCATAATGTTTTTAATAAAATGGAGAAGTGAACCTATGCTATGTGCCTCAACCAAGAGCTGGAGATCTGGAAAGAAAATTGCCAGACAAACCACGGGGAAAAGTTGTGGCCTTGAAACTGGTCACGATTCTTGGAGAGTCATCTCTATCGTGTTGGTATATTTACCAGTTCAAACTGCCCACTTCAAGGCTTATTTTAAGAAATGTATAGGACCCACATACGAAGGTGCGAGACTCTGCGTGGAACTTCTGAGATGGAAAGGTATCAGAGCGCTGGAGGCCAAATCGCGAGATATTGACATTTATGTTGTGTGATCATAGAGTTTTGTTCTGTTTGTGTAACGTATGCCGTTAGAAAGAAAAAAAATCCATCTGTCTAAAGCAAAATGTCTGGAGTTTTAGCATTAAATTATTTTTAATAGTAGTTTAAAATACATTTTAAATATTTTTAAACTGATAAATCTATAAATATTTTAATTAATTTTGTACTTACATAGGCAATTTTAGTAGAATTATAAGTAAAGTTAATGTATTTCTTTTCTAACCTGAAAAATCTAAAGATGGGCTATACCAGAAAAGTAAGAATACAGGGGCAAGTCCATGTAACATTGAGTAAATGGGCATATCAGTAATTTGGCGAGGTGTCGCCAAAAGTCGCCAAACTTGTCAACCTTTTGGAGACATTTTTGTTCGTTCCCTGTATCAACATAATACGCATTGTAATTGAATTTAATGTAATTGAACACTGCATTAGCTGCAGCTGTAATTCGACCTACATATTGCTTTCCAGTAATTTCGAGAAACAAGAATACTACGTAGAAACATCTCGTAGAAACTCTCGTAGAAACATTTCGGAGGCCACATGATTGGTGTATAAGGCCGTAGAAAGCATCTGCTCTCAGAGTTGTTGTTGTTGTTGGGAGTTATTAGTTCAGCGTGAGTTCGGAGTACTGAGATATCTCCGGGTTAGATTTCACTTTAGATGTCCTTTGCATTGCGTTATTTTTAACGCTCTTAGTAGTTTGAAGTGTAACTACTAATAGTACTCTTAGTACTCTGTGATAGTGTGAACACCTGTACGGATATATCTGTAGAAAATTCCAGAACTCTGAAATGTTTCTTTTGATAAAATAAATTTTATCAATTTATAATCCGGACCTACGTGCATTTAATCTATTACGAACCCGTACGCAGGCAACAATGTATATACGAGGGCTATCCAGAAAGTAGATTACGTTTTGAAATAAAAAAATAAACAAAGTATAGGAAACAAATTTTATTATATACAGATGAAAGCCACACTCAAATACTACTTTTCTACATAGTCACCATACAAATTAAGGCATTTATCGTAGCGATGTACGAGCTTGGAAATTCCTTCGTCGAAAAATTCGGCCGCCTGCGCCTTCAACCACTTCGTTACCTCTTCTTGCCTTCCATCTTGCACAAAACTTGTGGTAACCAAGCTTTTCGCTGATGATTTCGTGCAACAAACTTCGCGAAATTTGTGGAAAACTCAAAGAAAGTTCCGTTATTGTGAAATTTCGATTTTCACGGACTTTAGCATCGACTTTTTCGAGAAGTTCGGCGGTCACTATGCTGGGTCTCTCACTTCGATCTTCGTCGTGAACATTGGTTCGGCCATTTTGAAATCTTATGACCCACTGACGCACTCCACCTTCAGTGATAATGTTGTCCCCATACACTTCACGAAGCTGCCGATAGATTTCTATCGGTTTACAGTTTTTTGCAGTCAGAAACCTTATTACTGAGCGCACCTCGCAGCTCGCGGGATTTTCAATTAACGCAGACATTTCAAACCGTCACAGTATCTGAACGGAGCACAGCACGAACCTCTCACTAGCACGGCTAGATGCAGACTGAGCTGCGCAACGCTCTAGCGGACACAGACGGAAACGTAATCTACTTCCTGGATGGCCCTCGTACTTTTCATTAGAGAAGAAAAAACAAATATTAGTGTTGTTTTCATGTTTTAATATCAAAAATAATTTTTGACTGTAATAATATAATAAATGCGTGTTATTTTCTTTGTCTTTTCTATGTATCACAAGCAAATTGAGGAAATATAGTACTGAAAATAAATTACTTCACTCTCTATTTACTTTTATTTTCATATACATATAGCAATGAATTAAGGAAAAATTATCATACCTTATAGATAAAAAAGATCTAAAGCTTTGCGGAAAAAATACGATGGTAAACTTCTTTTTTTCATAGAAAATTCGTAATTTGGTCCTTCTTACTTTATTGATTTCTGTTGAAAAGTTTTCTGCGTTTTCAACTTCTGCTTTGCCTTTTTTAATACTTAGGACATATAATTTTGTGGTCTGAATTTTAGAGTTGGTTCGAATTATCTGTGATTTTTGCAGTAATTTGCAAACGGATTATATATTTATAAACTTAAACTATGGCTAAATTTCCGTGAAAATGACAATTTATTAGTATTTGGGAATAGCAGAATCTCAGTTTCTTTGTTCAAATTTCTTTTATTCTTTTCAGAAATGCTTTCCAAAATTCCTGCCACTGAATGCTAGTCTGTGTGTTTACTGAGGTTCTCTTTTGACCTCTTTGGTGTTCCTCAACCCCCCTCTACTGTTTCTCTTTTTCAATTAGCCTACAGCCGTTGTAAGTCTCTTCTTCGATACACTTTCTGGCGTTTATCGCGTAAAAAAACCTCTCGCTTTATTGGATTTTTCACCTTCTTTTTTTTCCTTTACTCGTTTCTGAAAAAAGAAGCTATTCTAAAATTGCAATCTCAAAAATAATATTGGCTTTCACAGAATATTGTAAAGAGAGGCTTCTTTGTCAATACTTACTCTCGACTTGGGGTGTAGTTGAATAGGTTTTCCTCAAAATAGAGAGACGATGTGGAGGGGTGATTTTAGTAAGAAGCCTTACGAGTGTAATGAAATATGAAATTTAATCTGAGCATGTGAGATAGGATTTTTGGTATGTCAAGTATAGAAAAGCAATAAAGTTGGGGAAGTTTTAATCTCGTAAAAGATTTAATACTTCTTAGAGTCTTTAGGAGTGGATTTTCAAGCCACTATAACGAAACATTTCTTTTCTGCCTGATTAATTTTTATGACTGTGCAATATTTTTGATACTCAGGTACTAATTAGACAGTGCCCTTCTGTTTAATATGCATTTTCATGTCTTCAGCCAGACTCTCAGTCATTCACTAAACTAAAAATCATAGATCAAGGTATTCAATGTCATTTATGTAAAAGCATGTGCTGGAAATTAAATATTGTCGGCATTCTTTACTTTCTTTCCTTCTTTGTTCTCTGATGCAGCTGAAAGTATAAAATACACTTAAAATTTGCAATAAATACACAATGTGAAATTAAAATAGCTTTCTGTCATCGGTGCCTAAAGGGAAAAAATTGAGTTTACCGGTGCTGATATATTTCGTTAACGTTCTCTCCGAAAATACATTATGTTACGCTACCATGAAAATTATGTTACGTTACCACGAACATTATATTTCATTTCCACATTTTGTTACGCTGTCTACATTTTGTTACGCTACCACGAAAGGTCATCCGTTCACCTTGACAAATGTTTAAACTGTGTTAAAAAAATCTCCAATTTATGTTGTATGTGCTTCATGCATAACCAATTCTCAAAATGTTGCCATTTTTCTCCCGTTTAGCAAATATTTAACTGAATATTTATATATTCCGATATAGAAATAAAGATAAATAGCCATATTATGCGTCACTTGAACTGTGACAACGTGAATTTCCTAAATGTAAAAGTAAATCCATTTTGACGTTAAGCATATTTAATTAAGAAAATTGTGCATGACTCGGTAGATATTTAAATCAAATTTAATTTAATTTAAGATATCAAGCGAGTAACTGTCTTTCCAGTTTTCACTTAGATCTTTAAATAAATCAGAGACTTTCTGAATGTAGTTTAATTAACTCCGCTTAACTTTGGCAGTAGATTTAAGTTTGTTTCTCTTTCGGTTTGATGTGGAATATCGATATAATTGAAATTTAAACGATGTAATTAGATTCTTTTTAGAGTATAGCTGAGAAGGGTTTTGCAATTGGTAATTTATTTAAGCCATTGGCAATGAAATTTCATTATAATTTTCAATACCAAGACGCAAAAACGTTTACAACTTAGTTATAGATTGAGTGAAATATAAACAAAATTGAAGCATAATTTTACTCATTATTTGTAGGGGTGAAAAGCTAAATAAAAGAATTAAAATAATTTTGATGATCTTATCTAACATCTGCGTTTAAACTAACACTAGTTTTATATTACGTTTATTGGTAAAATGAGCCTTTGCCAAACAAAATTTAAACTCAATGGAGAAAAATGAATTGCTCCATGCTATTTTTCCAAGCAGATTTGATATTAAAATCTTACTTGATAGACTGATATACTTAATAAAATTTACTTCATAACTATTATTCGATTGATACAAATTCACTGTTATGAATATTATGCTCTCACTGTAACTGCAGTAGATTCCAGATTTTGTAGCTTGGTGTTTTTTAAACATAATGAGTCATTTTCAGTAATATTATCTTTTTGTGTAACAGGAAGACACTTTCTTGTATGCTATTCATTACAATTTTGCAGCTACGATAAAAATTTGAATAAATTTCAGATTTTTAAACAACTTTGTTAAACGTTGGGCGTTTCTTCGTGTAAGATAATTACTTCTCGTAAATTAGCATATATAAAGAAGTGTATCTGCTTTTTATGTACTGAAATATACGTAAACTTCGAACAGCATATAAAACTTTTATAAACTACTAGAAGATCTCATTTTTTGTTACTAGACAACTTTCACTTGCAGGTGTATTTTGTACATTCTAAAAGATATAGTTTGGTATATTTGAAGTACTCGACGGCTATCTACCGAAGGGGAGCGACCCCTGCACGCATGGAACATGTGCTATAGGATACTGGCTCGTATACTCGTTATAAATGAAGAAAACCACGAAACCAGCCCGTTCGTTGGTCGCAGCCATCCCGTTCACCGGGATTCTAATCTCGGAGTAAATTAGTACTATTCAGCAACTTTATCGTTCTGCCGCTGGTGGGCCTCTAAAAGGTGTAATTCGAATGCTAAGAGTCTCAGTTTCGAATTTTAATGTATTTTTTAGATAAATATAAATATTCAAATATTTGCCTAAAGTGTTAAAATCTCCCATCCAACAACATGAATTTTACACCGAAAAAAGAAATAAACAAATTTTCTATAGTTAATCATAGGTGAAAATTTAATCACAGTTTTGACTTTAGATCGGTGAAAGTTATCCGAAACCTTTTTTTCAATCAGTGAACTACATTCCTCGACGTTTTCACTTTCACAAAATTTATCTTATTTAGTTAATGACATCCCTGTCCTTAATGGATTCTTAATTCTAATCCTGCTCTTCCTAAGTATTTAAAGTTCTAATATCTGAATTCCTCATGTCTCATTTTTGTTTTCCTGAACAGATGGCACTATGCTCATGCTAACTTTATTCCCGCCTTATATTTATGGTATAAATATGGTCATCGCTCCTATCTTCCTTGCCCAATATAGATTCTAGCCCTAATGATTGGAATTTATTTAGGCTTTTAGAATGTAAGATGAAAGAAATGGTGCAAGTTTCTTCTTTTGCTGTTAAGTTTTATGTACTCGTTCATGATTGACTAAGACTAAACTTCATTGATTTGACGACTAGATTTAGGATTTTAATGGACATTGATTGATTCCAATGCCCTGCCAAAGTCTAATCTGGTAAATACATTCCAAATAAACTATTTCAACATGAGTTGCATCTCATCGGGTAACTTCATCATGATAAAGTCTCTTCCTGACTTATTAAATTTCACGAGACCTCATCTTCGGACACTAAGGATGACAGCTCAAGTTTCTTCGGAAAGCAGCTCCGACGCAGCTGATTCCGACTCTAGTGACACGAAATACCACTGACTCAAACATTCATTTGGCTATAAAAACTGATAATTCCAGTCTTCAGTCAAACCACCCTGCAACTGAGATTATGCAATTTGCTCCTCCCAAGAAAATACCTGATAAACCAGATTATCCCAGCATTCAGCCTGTGATGAAAATAGATGACAGCACAGAACATTCGGTCTCTATTAAATCCACTATGGAGGAGGATTCCGTTTCCAATATTCAGATGATAGCGAAACCGCATCTTTAATCTCCTCATGTTCCGTTATTCGGTTTCATGAGGTAATCAAACGCTGCGTTGGAATCACCACCCCAACATTTGTGGAAAAAATATGCGTTTACCTCTCATCATTTGCCTGCAACTCCAAGTCACTTAGAAAGCATTATTGTCCATCTTCAATGAGAACAAAATCAGAGACTACATCTGCATCCTGATGACTCGATAATGAAAGACTCCAAAGGCCATCCAGTCATTAAGTTATACAAATTGACTAAAGAAATAAAGAACAGTACCACATGATTAACCACTTAATTTTCTTCGTTGATTCTTCTCAGAAATTTACAATGAATATATCATCAGCACCTTTTCCCTCAAAATTAAGCAGTACGAGTCAGGGAAAACTCTAGAAACATGTTATAGATGCTAACTATTCAGTTACTGAAACTAAGGATGTAATTAAGACATTTATATCGCTCCTAAGATCCCGTATCATTCACTTACGAGCTCTCAAAAGATTCACAGACTTTTTTGGGAGTTTAAATTGTAGAAAAATTCTCAAGGATTCACAGAGTCTTAACAGATTTTAAATTGCTATTACATTTGACTGTAGCTCCCGTGGAGTCTCGGCACTCGGCCTTCAAACGAAGAATGAAATTCATTTGAGAGCGTTCCGTTGAAATGCTGATACCCTTATCAAAGTTATGATCCGAGCGTTACCGGCGGATTCTAATCCTGAAGAATTTAAAACGGAACTTCCTCCCAATGGTTATCCAGTGGAAAATGTAATGCAGTTCGTATGGAGGAACGAATTGGAGAAACGAAGTTACCTGAATTTTTCATCTCAGTTAAAAGACCTGATGGTGGACGTAAAAACTAAACGAAACGAAGTGCAATATATCTTAAAGTTCGTATCAGGTGATACAGAAGCGGATAAAATGTGCAATGTTTGGTCGGCCACGACCAAAACTTCCGTAACAAAGTGCCATGGTGTCTGAAATATAGTCAGGGTCACGACTTTCAACTGTACTCTAGGGAAAATGAACGCAAGTTAGTAACGACTTGCGTTCACGGAAAGTTAAAGCATATGGCTTACTCCTAGATCTGTGAATTTCACTCCAAAATTCACAAAATGTAGATGAAAGGCCAACTTCGAAGCCGACCAAACCTGCGACGATCTATGCTTCGAAAACCTGCTGGACGTGTGCAGAAGCACCGACTAAAACCTTAAAACATCAGACATTAGCTTTAATGTGTATGTCAAAATTAACAAGTTCTTCACTAAACTCACGGGGACCGAAAAATACTAGAAGATCAAGACTTCTGAGGGAAAGTTTCTGACTGTACTTAGTATTGTGAAAATGATAACAGGTGAGTAATTTTAATTTTCTGTTTCTTATGGAATAATGAAAATCTCATAAAGAATTTCAGACACGGTAGATGGCGCCGCTCCTCACACATGTATTTCCCGAATTATTTGAAGAGTAGTCAGGTCTGTTTTCATGTCTTTTATGTTTATTGCCTCTCTTGTTTCACTGTAATTCCCTCACTTCTTTGGGATATCATCTTCCAACGATCTGCCTACGACATGTTCGACATTACTTCAATGAGGCGGACACGTCGCACTTTACGTAGTATTCAAGGCACATTCGTAAAATTAAAATTCAGTCTTCTTTTCAGATCTTACTCTGGAATCCTTCAATACAATCCTTTCGGAAACTGGCCTGCATCAGCGAAGGTTGTTTTTCTACACGTTCCTGACCTAGCCTTACCACGTACTCCGCCAACAGATTGTTTCATGCTCACCACGAGATCTACTTGCGATAAGAGTGTTACTTATTTTTCAATAATGTTACTCATTCAAGTAGGATTCTCAACATTCCCGGATTCGATGAAAAGAGGGTATCTTCTAATAAAGTTTAAAGAAAGAGGTTATTTACGATACCAATTTCATGGCTGGGAAACTAGTGCAAGCGAGATTAAGAAAAATAGAAAAAGATTTCATTGCCTGGATGCATACAAAATCTTCCGATATTGACCAGTTCCTTGATCCCAACTTGACGCATCAGCCCAACAAATGATTTAAACAGAACCTAAGATAGAAACATCTTCTCCTGAGATTGGGAAGAAAAACCGAACTACTAAAAAGCCTGTATTAGCCATCCCAAGTAAAGGTTTTAAATATGAAAACTTTTCCGCCGCTCACTACCAAGAAAATACTTGCGTTTTCCCCAAGAAACCTGCCAAACTACCCATCCAGGCTGCCGTCCCCGTGATTACTGCATTAAATACATTTTACGTCTTACTTGCTGAAGTTACTAGTACTGTAAATATAGACTCTGCAATGGGGATTCAGAAAATGAGCCTGAATTCTTAGATGTTGTTTCACATATTATATCTACTCAGAGCAAAGAAAAACTGCCGTCGATCATGTGACTGGACGTAACTCGGGAACAAATCTGACGACTTTTATCCCTTTATATTAATAAAGATTATAGGGGGCAGTAATCCAGATAAAATATTGCTCTCATATTCATCTCCAAGGCTATACATGTCTAATGAAGAAAGAAATTCGTTTAGCACATTAAGAAGTCTCAAATTCCTCTTAAAGTGGTCCTCAGAAGCCTTCCTGCTGATGCGGAAGAAAGAGAAATCCCGAAGAAAAATATCCTCTGTTTTTCGTGTAGGCACAAATTTTGGACACGGGAAGAGGTATTTATTCTCTCAAATACCTACTCAGTTTATAAATATTGGTAAGGCGTTGTGTATCAGATAATAGCCCTATGATGTATTTTAGATGTCAAAGATTTGGCCATAACTAAATCTTTTGTAACAACAAGGCAAGATGTCTTGAAGTGTGGTAATGATTTATGCTTCAGCTCCGAAACGACGGAGCATACTCAAGAAAACTATCATGACAATCATGTTGCACCTTCAAATAATGCTAATTTTACTCGATGCCTCGCAACAGATTCGTAAAGGAGCCATCCGTAAATACCTTTGACGGAATCAAGATGACTGTTGCTAAGAACAGAAAGAAGTTCGAATCATGCATTCTCCCTGTACATGCGCTGAGCGATCTTACCATGAAGTCATGGGTGTTATTGTGGAAAAGGATCTCCCCAGTTTTCTTGAAACATTCGTACATATTGCTGAAAAAGGCAGGATTGTGAATTTACTAAGAGAGGAATTGAAAAGAGCATTATCTCTGCTAGAATTATTCGTAGCTGAAGATTTGTAAAAATCCATTCAACGTAAAATTTCTCGTTTACACTTCGCTTTCCTATCTGAATTCCTACTTAGTAGGTCTGTACGCACGTTAGAGGAAACCTGTTTCCTTCCTTCTTTCTTTCTCCTTACGAGGAAACAACTCATGTTTTCCTACTCCTAGATGTATATAATTGCTTTTAACGTGATCTGCCCATGATACGTTAATTGATGGAGCTTATAAAGGCTGAAAACATGCAGCCAATTAATCATATACAATCTATTTAGCGCATTCTCTTTCTTTGCAGAATTTGTTTTTCATGACGAAGAATAGACTCATATCTGATCGTCCTCAAAATCCATGTACTTTTAATTAAAAACTTACTCGAAACTTGTGAAGAAACTCATATACGAGTAATATTGCTCATTTCATCCCGCCTATCTTAACCAAGTTACTTTAAGGGCGAAAAATTAATTTTGGTAAAATTAAAATGTGAAATGCAAGAATCAATTTATTTTGCTCTTTTTGGTCTCGGCATATCCCCTTTTTTACATTAAATACAACTTAAATTTAGTATATTTATTTTGCTAGAAATGTTACTAATCTCAGCATTAAAATATAAAATCGAACTTTATACGTGTTACGGTCACAAAGAAGTTTTAGTACTTAGGGTTTTGAATAAATTACATTTGCATTTACTTATTTTAATTATTTAATTCATACTTCGTCCATCGATAAAAATGTAACAGTTATAAATATACACTTACCATCAAATTACTAATAATGTATTTTATCAAATAAATATATGATCTATAGTAAAAATATTAAAATGCAGTGCTGAAATTTTCAGATGTTCGTATCCTTATGATTATCGATTTCCGTTAACCTGCACTGCTCAAAACAATTAACGGATGTTGAGAGTTCGGCATGAAACAACCATATAATCGATAGAACGAAAAAAAAGAGTTATAAAAGAAATTTTGACGTTTACATACATCGGAAAAACAATTTTCGTCTGCGATTTCGAAGAATTATGAGTTTTCTCTAAAGAGTGGAAAGAAGTCTGCAACGTTCTCTGTGAAAGCGGAAACTAAAATCACTCACCATACAGTGATACAGTGATGCTTTGTAGCACTGAACACCGTGTCTTTACAACATAACTTAGCTCAATTTGTAAACTGGAAGTTGGGCGGTCATTTAGAAACTTGCCAAACTAAAAACCGTTGAAACCTTTGGATTATACCAAAATGTCATCTATAAACTATGAAATCAGCTTTAATCAGCATGTTATCGTGAATCAGCATTTTAATGTTTCTAGGAAACTAGAAACATTAAATGAAGACAAGGCACTATTATAACAAACGGAATAAAGACTGGTATAACAGAAACAGCAAGAATAAACAACAATGTGAATGCTACTCTTTTGCAACAGCATCCTCCTTTGGGGTACTCCCACCAGTGTTTCATCTCAAACTATTCGAGACCAACTCCATGGTATTTGTTTCTATTGATCACAGAACTATGTATGGATTGTGATTTTAGCAGCAGGAACCGTGTTGCTCGCCGCAGCTGGGTACAAGATTATCTCAGATGGAATCGAAAAGAATGGAAGAATGTCCTTCTGTCGGGTGAGTTCCACTTGATAATAAACGCAACTTGATAATAAACGGTGTGTCATTTTGAGAGAACGCAGTACTCAGAATAACCTAGCACTTATCAAGAAAACGTCCGATTTGAAGAGGCGAAATAATTGCCTGGCTGGTATTTTTGTTAATAGCCGAACATACATGTACTTCGTCAGAAATGGACGACAGAGACCCCACCGGTATACCGATTATAGCCTCGGACGTTGTGCCACGCGCTGCAGTAGTCGAGGATGATTTTATTCTCATGGATAAATAATACTAATTCACATCATGCTGGTTTAATAGAAGACTTCCTTTTGACAAAGGAATAATTCAAATAGATTTACCATCATGCTTCTGAGACATGGACTCAATCAAAAATATTTCAGACAATCTAGGGAGAACGCGTTCTGGCCACTTAGCATCCCCAGAAACAGTTCAGTAGCAGAAAATTACTTTCCATAAGAGAAGAAATTATATTCATAGATGTTCATCACTGCTTTCAGTCAGAAGCCAACATACTCCCTACTAAAATTCCTTTTTATTCGAGAACTCACACGGCTTGTATTTATTATGATATTAGCACAAAATACGCACTTTCCGAAGGAAAACGATAATAAAATTTAGTTATCCCTTGTTTTGAAATAATTTTCTTTCCTTAAAGCTTATAGTACCAATGAATCTTACATCAGCTAGTAAAATCGTCCGTCATCCGCAATTTTTATACAAAATCATTACATTCCGTAATTGTTTCGAGGCAGTGTATATTAAATCCCTTCCCTTCTCTTTAATTGAAAATTGGGATGCTTTAGGCTTTGCTTTATATTACTTTATACATTCGAAATATAAGCATCCATTACACAATCATTGTATTTTATAACAATTATCATAGTGCTTTTCGAGATTTTTCTCTTCTTGATAACTGCATAGATGTTACATGTGCTCATTTCAGGTCTAGCAAAGAAATATCTTAACTCTGTTCAGATAAAACTGTCATATAGAGTACATCTTTTAGAGGAAGGAAATGTGAAAAATGAGCTGCGCCGTCATAGGGGCTCGAACATGGACCTGTCGAATAAGTTATAAAGTTTACCTTTTAATATTAAATACTTTTAAAGTCAATACTTTTATACAGTTCCGTTAATCCCCAAGTGGGGATTAACAGATCATTCGCTAAACCCCTGTGGGGGTGACTGATCGTCCACCACCTTTTAGTTCAAACGCCACTCTAGAGTCCTAGGCTTCTCTGAAACAAGATATGTGAAAAATGTACATTCCCCTCGTTGGGTCTCGAACCTGGACTTCTCGAATACGCACCGAGTGTGCCGTCTTACATAACGAAGGCATGCTGGAAGGAGGGAGAAAAATCTTATAAAATATTTTAAAATGAACTATAAAGTATATTTATTTATTGATATTGTAAAGACTTTACCTTTTGTCAGCATGTGGTGTTGCGTGGCCCCAACTTGCCCGCAACAGTAGTAGTGACTGCTGTGAACTGGAAATTACACAAACTCTTAAGAAGGGTTTAACTCCCTTTTTATTCCACTTTAGAAGTTACAGATGCGTTCACTTGACGCTCACAAACTACGCCGACCCGGCGGTTAAATAAAAATAGAAAAGTACAACTAAAAATAAATAACAGGATGAATAAATAACAAGTCACTACCTACGAGGCTCTATAAACGTGACTAACTTAACCGCGTTCTAAGATACAGCTGAGATTTCAGAAAACTTTCTGAATAAGAAGTTGAAAGATTCAACTAACTGCCGAAGTAGGCACACAGGCCGAAACGAGCGGTTCTTAAATTTCTACCAAGCAACCTTCACGCTCGTGAAACAAGAAGCACACTTACAAACTCGTTTCCCTTCTATTTAACTCAAAATTACTTCTGCTAAAAATTTGAATACTCTGCGCGTTCTACTACAATTTACATACTCTTGCATTGGCAATTCCAGGGGAAAGTAAAGGCTTGACAGGAAAGATAGCTTAAACTTAAAATAAATGTTAGTTAAAATAAATATGAACCCTACATTTGCCGCTGCCAGAATTTGGTAAACTTGGAAGCAGGTCCTAGAAACGACCTGTTGAAAACGTTTCCACATTATGAACTAAAATTCAAGAGCCCCGTTTACATAAAACAAACTGTTTTCTCAAAAATTAGAATAAATTTCTGTAGGTACATAATTTTACCATATCTTCTTACAGGAACCTTTCGTGGTCTTCAGCAATCAATCTTTTCTCTTCCTTCCAGCATCTGGAAGGAATAAGTATCAGTATCTTCTAAATACATTATGATTTACACTTTCTTAACACTAGATAAAGTTTTCGTTTTTGATCGTTTTATTTTCCTTAATTAACTGCTTAATTCACATTCATTCAAGTATTCAAACATGAATTTAACTTTACCCTGGTTCTCCACCATGTGTGGTGTCAGACGGGAATATTCGTGTTTTAGTATTACAACATTTCCCCTAACCACAATGATTTGTTAGAATTCAACGAGCAAATAGACACACCTTAATCGACATACTGAAACTCGATGAGCTATGTTTAATATTCTTAAAATTCAAGTGTAGGTTAGGAACCCTACAAAACGCATTCATTTTAAATTCCCCCTCATTCATCTTTAGACATGCAGGCTTTCGCTCTAAAGCATGATTTTATCTACAGTTTAATACTTAAATTTGAATTCATTTCTTTCGAGTATTTACTTTTAGCATCTAAAATTTTATGCTTCTAGACTAAATTCTACTTTTACATAACTTTCAAGTATTTACGAATATTTACAAAATTTTAATACATATGATTTTTATAATTTACCATAAAATGAATAAGATAAAAATAAATTTTTACTTCACGCATTCTTCGCCAAGCTGGCGGCACTGAAACTAAATTTTTCATTAATACAAGAATACGAAGTTATTTTACTTTCGGCCAAATTTTGGCTTTAACATTACAGAATTAGTCTTTCGACCAACAGGAACTGCTTGCTCTTAGATTTTATACTTAAAGAAAATAATACTTTTGCCTTAGCTAAATAAAGTAAAACGAAACTAAGTCTCAACCGAGACAAATTGACTTTTGGCAAAACATAGAACTTCGTATTTACGCATAACATTTCGGAATAAAAGAAAAAAAAATTATAGAAGATTTTAACTTATCTTTGAGTTTTCGATGATTGGAACTCCGACATCCTCTTCTGGCAGAACTGATCCCACGTTATGGAATTCATAGAAGTCAATCGTCTCCTTTGAGTTCTTCGAGTTTCGTCCATGGTGATTTTTCTTTTTCGCCCTCTGTATGCCGGCCTCTTGGAGTGGTAGTCTTCGGGTTCCTGTCTTTTCCGTTTTGCCCCTGGACGGCTGGTCTTGGCGGCCTCCGGTCTCGAATCGTGCTTGAATTTCTTCTGTTGGTGGTGGATTTTTCGTTCCTCCTTCTGTCTTTTTGTTCTCATGAACGGCGGCCTTGTTTGCTCCTGACTATCTGGCCCTGGAAGTGATTTCCTCGACGCAGAATTTCTACTGCGGGACGTTGTAACTGGTCTTTTCCTATTTACCAGAGATTCTTTACGCGGCGGCGTTGATTTCTTGTATTTCTTAAATGCTGGAATCTGAACATTTTCCTTTCTTCTTTTCGGGACCATAGCATGACTTATAGAAGGGCTAGGTTCCTCTTCTGTTCTCTGCTTCTTGGGTGGTGGAGCAGGTGGCCTTACTCCTGGACCTTCCACTTCTTTTGCGCTTGAGTCCTGCAAGAAACTTTTAAGGATTTCAAAATCATTTTGGTTATAATATTTTTTCACCTGGTCGGGACTTGCTTTACAGATATCCCCTCTCTCGTTCTTAAGATACAACACGACTCCCTTGATTTAATGAATTACATTAAATCCTTCAAATTTTGGGGCCTTCAAATTTTGGAGCTAACTTTGCAGTAAAATTGCCTGGGGCACTTGATAAAGATCATTTCCGCTTCAACACTTTATCCCCAAATTTAAAAACTGCTTCACGGCGTTTTCGATCATAGTACAGTTTCTGTCTATTTCTTGCCGTATCCGAACTTTTAACCGCCCGGTCAATGAGTTTCTGTACATCTTTTTGTTTGAATTCTTGCTCTCTTTGTTGCACAAAAAATAATTTATTTAGTGGCGTAATTAACTTCCGTCCTAAAAATGATTCTGCTGGAGTTTTTCCCGTAGTATCATGATTTACTGTTCTTAAAGCATAAGCTACCTCATTTATGTAGCCATCCCAGCGCTTGTGATGTGTGCTAACGTAACATCGAATTATTTTTACAATATTTTTATTAACTCTTTCTGCGATGTTTGCCTGTGGTCTATACGGAACCATTTTGATATGGCGTATGCCAAGTCCAGTGCAAATGTTTTCAAATATTTGGCTAACGAATTGTTTACCATTATCGCTAATGACTTTTATCGGTGCACCGTATTTTAAAATGTATCTGTGTGAGAATGCATCTGCGACTGTTTTGGCTAACGCGCGTTTAAGTGGAACAATTTCTGTCCATTTTGAAAAATGATCTACAATTACTAAAGGAAAACGATTTTTATTTAACTCACTCTGGGGGAAAGGACCAAGAAGATCTATGCCTAAAATTTCATTCGGAAAGTAGCGCGAATGCTATTTAAGCACCCGGCCGAGCTGTAATTAATATCATTTATTAACTGACATTGATTGCAGGACCTGACATACGCAGTTACTATTTTGTATAATTGCGGGAAAAATACCGCCTCGCGTATCCTTTTTAAAGTCTTCCTGATCCCTAAATGACCCGCTGTTTTCGCGTCGTGTAATTCCTTCAAAATGCTTAATCGAAGCGAGGTTGGGATGACTGGTTTATATTCAAAATTTTCGTTTGTTGTTTTCGTATAAAATAATAAATTATCTATTATTTCATAGTTTTCTGCTCCACTTCTTATCGCATCGATATCTGTGTGTTCAAAGCTTTCGGTGTCTTTCAAATACACATAGATACTTCCAAACTCAGGATCAGCTTTCTATTCAGCAATAATTGTTTCTCTAGAATCTAAAATTTTTGAAGTCAATACAGCGCATTTGAGTTCATTTCCTTCATCGTCCAGTTTTATACGAGATAGTGCGTCAGCAACATTGTTTTCCTTACCCGATTTATATTTAATTACTATGTTATACTCTTGAAGTTTTAAAGCCCATCTTATTAACTTGGGCGTTAGGTTTTTCCCCGAGTAAAGTCTACCAACAGCCGCATGATGCGAAAAGACTGTTACTGGCGGTTTGCCGAAATAAACTCGAAATTTGTGTACAGCCAATAATACGGCTAATGTTTCTCTCTCTGTAGCTGTATAATTCCTTTGCGTGGAGGTTAAAGTTTTACTAAAAAATGTCAAAGGATGGCCATTTTGTATGAGAACCGCACCTACGGCATAGTCCGACGCATCTGCTGCAATTTCCAGGTTTTCGTTCCCTTCCTTGAATTTCAAAACAGGGATGTTGATGAGTGCTTCATTTAACCTTTCAAATGCAGTATTTGCCTCTGCTGTCCTCGTAAATTTCCTTTTCTTTCTTTTAATTACTAACAACGGTTCAACAATGTTCGCAAAATATTTTATGAACAACCGATAATAAGAACATAACCCAAGGAAAGAAGAAAGTTTCTTGGCGGTGTTGGGAGGTGGGAAATTCCTGATGGCTTTTATTTTTTAATCCTGAGTTTCTATACCCTTTTGCGAAATTTTATACCCCAGATATTTAAGTTCTTTAGTCGCGAACTTGCATTTTGATGCGTTAATTGTAAGACCGGCATCTTTTAATAATTTAAAAACCTCTTCTAAATCTTTAATATGTTGTGCCAACGTACTACTCGTTATAATTATATCATCTAGATAGATTAAAGTCGATTTTCCTAGGAGAGGCTTTAGAACAATGTCCATAGCTCTCTGGAATGTTCACGAGGCCCCACACAATCGTAACCTATTAAAATTCTTCTTAAAAAAAGTATCACTCATAAAATTACCTTCTGCCCCTGTATCGATGAGGGCTTCTGCTGGTACATCGCCAACCAGGACTTGTTTAATCGGTAATTGTGAGTTCTTTACCACGACCGTATTTAGGTATCTTCTTGAGGGTTTTTTCGAAACTTCCGGGGTCTGGACCCTCGCTTTTACAGGTCCCTCTACTCGTTTAAAGCTTTTCTTTCAACTTCTGCCTTCTGGGTACGCGGACGGTTGTTTTCAAATTTCCTTTTTGGGCCTTGACCTTCGAGCTTCGATGAGTTAGCTTGATAGCTCTTTCCCCCATAAGAGCGATTTGTGTTTCTGGTCTGTTCATTTGAGGATTGCCTTCGGAGACCTTGAGAATACTACGTCCCTCTAGGTTTTTCCGCTATTCTGCGATTTTGGAACTTGACCGTGTTGTGTAGCGAATTTAATTTAATTAAGTTTGTGTAGCGAATTTAATTTAATTATGTGGTTCATAAAAATCAAAATTTTAATTTGTAATTATTCAAAATTTGAGCTACACAAGTTTGGTTATATTCTTTCTTGGCTTATTAATTCTAGTGTAATATAGTTTGGCTTCCCGAGTTTACGCGAACTGCGTCTTCAATCTTGTACACGCAAACAATGGATTTAGGTGAATTTTTTCACGTAATAAATTCAGTTTTTCATGTCAAAAATTAATATGATTTCTTAGTATTTAATATCATTAGTTGCAGAAAAATTAGCTCTTTAATTTGACATAACTTTCGCTTTTCTAACTTTAATTGCATTTCAGTTATGAGCTTTAATTAGTAGATTTTTCTTCGTTTGCTTGTGATTTCGTTAAAGGGGGATGAAATGCCCCCTTTCCGGTTGAAAAGTAACTTTTTGCGAGTTTCAGCATTCTTTCGTTGTGACCGCTTGCAGGATTGCTGAAATTCCTAATTTCCCCTTCCACAAGGCGGGGTTATTTTGGCGAGGGTTTGGCGACATAGAATTTCCGTTGAGGTTTCAAAGTAGTGGATTTGGCGAGTTTGCTAACATGAGAGAATGCTGTTGTTGCAACTATTTTAACTTTTGGCGAAGAGTGGGTTGTGCCAACTTGGCAATCCAGCGTCCTCCCTTTTAACGGGTTGTTTCGGGGGACGAGCACACTTTTGACACTTTTTTTTGCGTTCTTGAATTGCCTTCTGATGCGGTCCGAGGCGGCTGCCGATTCCGCCTAGAAATGGATGGAACTCCCGTTGGGACCTACGGCCCCTTGGCTAAGCGCCTTGAGCGCAGGGCGTAGGTTTGTCCTTTTGTCTCTTCAATAATTCAAAAGTTTCCTTCTTCAATTTATTTTCCTTCATGTGAAAAAAAGAAAATTTTAAATCCTTACTTGATCTACGAAAAGATAAAACAGAAAAGGGTGATGAATGCACCCAGTTCTCAATATATTTTCACCACCAATGTTCTTGAGATCTCCTAGATGTTGACTCATCGTTTCCCTCTGAAGATGTCCGAAGTTGTCTGAAGAATTTGTTCATCATTACTCTCCTCGTCTCTCCAATAAGGGACTGATCAACTGAATTGGCCATTTGATCCTCTTCGTTCTTCATAAATCTCCTCGTATTCTCCCCATCCGAAACTGCAATATTTACAAGAAATTCAACGACTCCATGCATTCGACGAACATTTTTTTTTCTCTCCTTTCAACAGCAGCAGTCCTCATGAGCTTCAATGTAAGTTCTCCTTTCCCCTTTTTGTTTATGCTTGGTTAGTCAAGTATTATAGATTTCTGCAGTAAAAAAAAAAAAAAAAAATCTGAAATCTTTCAGATTTTAAATTACGTCCAAAGGGCGTTTTTTAACATTTTGTGTGTTACCTTTCTTTATTAAATATCATGTTCCTCGCACTTAAACCATAAGATCCAGTGCAACAGCAATATCGCAAAATAGTTTTAAAATGAGCATATCTTTAGAATTTCCGATACAGAGACTCACGCGCTGGAGATAAAAATGTTTTTTCTGCACAACGTTGCCATTGCTCGCTTTGAAATCCTTGAGTTTGTTAATCAAAAATTCGTCAAAGTTTTAAAAAATAGGAAATCGATCATAAAACAAATTTCAAATTTCAAATTTGGTCTTCCACATGCTCATATTCGTTGGAGGATTACGTTATTCAAAATTCGATAACTCTATGTACCGTTATTTTATGACAATGTGAGAAATATACATACATTTACGCAGATTTTCATTATTTAATTTCTTCAAATATAATGCAGGACTCTAACATTTTATGGCAACAGTTTGAAAAGTGAACCGACATTTATAGGAGTCCGACGCAAAATGCCAAAACGAAAGTAATAGTCCTTCGGGACTCAAGTCCCTTTGGACTAAAAAGAGCTTGAATTAATTTAATTTGTTGAAATTAAATTGTTGTAAGTGATAATTTTATCCTAACTCTATAGAAATCATATTTTTTCCCTTGGTATATCGATTAAATAAAGGCATTAAATTTAAATAAGAATTATAGCCTTATTAAAATTATGGTAACTTAATAGTTTTGAGAAAGAAGTTCTTCAGGAATTATCTAATTGAATTTTGTTTGTATTTCTCATTGGTGAGGTTGATTAGTAATAGTGCCTGTATTAGAGCATTCTTGCTCCTCTCAGTACTAACCTGTTGTATAAGTGTAAAGGTGTCACTACATATCTTTATCCGGTAAAACCATATTTAATTAATCAAAAAAATACATAGAGAGGTTAAAAATTTGCTTTAATAGTGTTAAATGATGGTATGGAGAGCAATATTATGAAATATTATTTTTGTATTGAGCAATTAGGTGTGAAGTGGATAGTGTAACTTGTTAATTTTTTTTAAATTTTATTATTTTGCTCCCCGGGGAGGGTATTGTTCTTAAATTTATAGTATAATTTTTTTTTGGTATGTTTTACCTGTTTTTGCAATATTAAATTTAATAATAACTACAAGGATGTTATACATAAAAAGAAAACGTAATTACTCAGAAATGTTGGATGTGTGAAAACAATGGTACAACTTCTGTTGAATATATTTAAATATTTTAACTAATGGATATATCAGTCATTTGCTTTAATAGTTAAATAAATAAGTTTTTCTAGATCATTCAATGGTTAAATTTATTTTGTGTATTCATGATTTTTACCAGTCTTTACTCAAATGGATTTTAAGGGTTAATCCGGAATAAACACAACGCAAAATTTTCAACTTTATTGCTACTAGTATTTTTCTGTGGTAAGAGTATTCTGGTGTTATGGTCAATTAGTAGGGTACCTTTTGGTAAACAAGGAAAAGGTAAATTCAAAAAAAAAACAAAAACACCATAACATTCTTGGTGCCGTGACTCTTCGAACCAAGCTTAGCACTTAACAATTTTTGTTGTGCTGTTTTTTTTTTTTTTTTTTTTTTTGCACCACCTTTTGGCTTGCTCCTATAATTGAACTTAATTTTGACTTGAGACTGGTGATTGTCATGTGTACTATTGCATATTTATGTGAAGTTTTCTTCCACATGTCTAGGCTTTTTACTGAAACCCTATTCGTTAGTTAGTTACAGTGACAGACCTATACAGTGGTCGTATTACTGTGCTTATTTTATACTTATTATTTGAGGTTGTATACCAGATATGTACTACTGATACACATTTGGACTTTGAAACTATTGTATCCAAACACAAGCATTTTCACGCAGTACCTGTTTACTTAAGTATTTTCTTTTTGTGCATAATTTTGTATTGCATTTTTACATATTGATTTTGAGGATTACTGTTTCACACTTTTACAACTGTATGTTTGCAACATAAGGTTAAAAGGCACGCGTGTTAATCACACATTGGGATACATCCCTACTTTATGTGCTGGCATTTGCTGATTGCAGTTTAAAATGCCAAAGAATGTGTCAAAACGAGCAGCCAGAGCGGCTAGTAATGGTGCAATAGACTGGGAGGAGAGTCAAGAAGTAATGGCTCTATCAGTTTTTGGTTCTGACCCTCTGGATTCTGTTCCTCTGTTCTCAGGTGCAGATAAGGGAATTAGTCTGAATGACTTCTTAGATAGGATTGATCTCATTGCCACTCATGTGGGTTGGTCAGATGAGGACAAGTTAACAGTGATCAGAGTCAAGGTGGCAGGTGAGGCTGCAGAATTAATTAGGAATAATCCTAGGTTAAAGAAAGAAGCCAGTCGACTATGTTGTGAAAGCGTTGAAAGAGAGGTTCAGTTCAGTGCACAATTTGCAGTCTAACATCCATGCTCTTATTCAGGCTTTTCAGAAACCACACGAGTCCGTGCGACAATTTGCAGCACGTATAGAGAGGCTCTTTCGTACACAACTGTACCAGTGGAAAGAAGCAAAGACCCTGCAGCAGAAGCACAAAGGCAGGATTTACTTCTGTCAGTGTTTATCGAAGGATTGCAGTTGCATTTGCGACGCTTGTTGCTGCCACAGAATCACAAAACTTTTGCATCTGCTAAACAGCTGGCAATTATTGAGGAAGACATGTGGGCTAAGAGCCATTCTAGTAGTGATTTTGCAACAGCTGAGGTTAGAGCAGTGAATGCTGCTAAGCCAGCAGGCGAGAAGTCCTTTACAGCACCATCAGTAACCAACTCAGAGCTCACTACAGCTTTTAAGATGCAGCAGGAAAATATAGCTCAGCTTACAAGAATGATGGGCTCTCTTCAAACACAGGTGCAGAGTTTAATATCACAAGGTACTCGTTCAAGACCCATATAGTCTCGTTGTTACAGATGCAACAGAATAGGGCCAGGATAACCAAACAGCCAGGATACATCCTAATAACACCACACCAGCTGTTTCGGGTACTCCAAATACCAAAAGTGTGGCTACAAATGTTTTGAATCCCCAAGCACCAAGTTTTAATTTAAACTAATTCAGGGTGGGGAAAAACCAGTCTCCGTTTCGTCTCCTAAAACTCTTTTGGAGGTGCCATCGGTTTTTACAGTATCCACTAGTGAGGCGTCTTTGCCTATTGTTGAGGGATTTATTTTGGAGAATAAAGTAAAGTTTTTATTGGACTCAGGGGCAACTGTAAACATCATAGAAGCTAAAAACATTAAATGTTTTGGAACCAAAATCTCATTGCATTCATGTAACATATATTTAAAGGGTATTATCAGGGTCAATGTTCTTTCTAACCTTCTTCGGGAACATGCAAGGACCTGACTCGGAACAGAGAGCTTACTAAAGCTATGTTCAAAACTGTGGGAAGTAAACAGGATACACAAGAAGGGTATACAAAACCCTTTATTTTTCTCTATTTACAATGACTTCCGTACTTCGGAATACACCGACCCGCTACTTGGGGTCAAAACGTAAAAGTATAAAAATAAAACTAAACTCTAATTTAACTTTAGAATAATAAACGTGGAAGATTGGCCTTATATTAACAGGAAGCGTATGTAGTACAGGGAACTGTGAACACTACAATACGTTTAAAATTTATCAAGAGGATTAAAACCTCTGGCCTGGAAGACAACAAGCAACTGCGTAACTTCTAAGGTAAGCGGCGTGCTTCGACTCACTGCTTCCTCTTTCTCGCTTGGCAAAAAGCCACAACATAAATACTTGGCGTTCGCCAGACAAACTTTGCATAAAAACCTTAACGCTTATAATTCTGGCCGGAAGTAGAAAATAAGAAGTGATAGTAAAGATTTAAAATAAAATAAACGTTAGTAAAACTTAAGATCCTTACATACTTCCCGCCAGAGTTAATTAGTTTGAAACTGAGGTCTAAAACGACCTTGTTGAAAACTTTTAGCTCTAGAATCTAACGCGAGGCCAATCTTTTACAAATATTTTTTCGCTAGAAACTAGAAATTTAAAAGAAAGAAATTTGTTTTTACAATAGCAGCTCCCAGGATACACAAATTTTTTTCATCTGTACTGCATCTAAACAGGAGCTTTTATTCAATTCTGGTTCCTTCCAGAGATCTGGAAGGAAAACTAGTTTAATGAAATGTTACACAATGAAATGGCAAGTAACATGTATAATTATATTTCACTTAACATTCTTATTTCATTCATGACTATTTTAATTATCTCTCCTCGTGCTCTCTGACATGTGTTGTTGTGTGTGAACACCAAACACGAATGTGTTTCTGTCTACGTGTTCCACTCCTACAGTCAAAACACTAACGTGTTAAAATTCAACATAACAAGACCTCTTAACACACCCTAATTTCAACTCTAAACCCTGAGGTACTATTCTGAAAGTGTCTAACTCTAAAGTGTAGCGTCAGAGAGCCTAACTACATCATTCAACCTTTAACACATATTCTCCATGCTTTAGTCTTTTTACAGTCACACGAATAAAAAAATTTTAACATTCACTTTTACCATATCACGGTATTTCTTAACATTTAAAAAAACAGTTCACATTCTATATAAGAACATATCAACATGCCGTTAATTTTACACATTTGAAAACATACATTAGTAGTACATTGTTAACTTCTATTCTTTTCAAAGCAAGTGCCAATTCTTTCTACATTGAAATACTACATTTCAAAAAGTCTTTCAGACTAAAACTTCTCTCTTGCTAGAATGTTTTAAATAAAATTTATACAATAACTTTTTTCAATATTTAAGTCTTTACACAACGCTATTATACATCAACTTTAGTTTTACGCGCGAGTAATTGAAAAACATAATACCAAAATCGGTAACAACTCATTTCTCGCCCTTTTGGCGATAAAGGTAGACCTCGCATGAGGTAAAACTTCTTGAAATCTGCCACTTGCAGTAAGAATGAAAGATTAACTTAAGTTTCCAAAGTAGCATAAAATTTTACTTATCTTTGTGATATTCGGACATCCTTTTCTGGGCCCAGTCCTTAAAGGTATTGCAGACAGTTGTTTGATTTATCCTCCTTCTTGTACGGGCTCGCCCTTCAGTGCCTTCCTCTGGAAGCTTCCTTTTTTCACCAGTTCGGTCACCCTTCAATACCTTCTTCTTCTCCTCTGCTTGTGGTCTTGGCCGTTTGATGGCAGCTGGTCTTGGCGGAACCGGGAAACTTCTTTCGTGTTCCTGCTTGGAACTCGTTGCTGGCCGTTCAAATTTTCCTTGTAACTTTTCCTCCGCCGCTGGTGGCCCTTCCGCAGTTCGGCGACATTTGCTGCGGAGAGTCCTGTCGGATGAGTAGATCTTCCGTTTTAGAGCCGGGTTATAGTTGCCGTCATTTCTCCTGGTTCTCTTCACATCCGTCGTCCTTCTCCCTTCTTCATTCTGGGGGTGTTCGTGAACTCTCTTTTCTGGACGGTGGAACGGCTTCTTTTTCATGCTACCTTCAATTTTTCGGCGGGGAAATTTTCTTTTCAATTGCTCCTGCCTCTTAATGGCTTGCCCTTGTACTTGTCGTTTTTCCACCTCTGGAGCTTGTGCCTGCGGTGTCTGCCGTGCCGGAATCTGCAAAAGATCTGAAAATATTTGCATTTTATTACGATCGAAGTAGGGTTTGATTTGATCAATGTTTCCGGAGCAGGTTTCACCATTTCTGGCTTTTAACACTACTACAGCGTGAGTTATTTTTTCTATAACATATGGTCCTTCAAATCGTGGAAAAAGTTTGGCAGTCTTATATTCTGGTGCTGAAGAAAGTGAATGCTTAATTTTTAAAACTTCATCCCCTACTTTATAAGTTACTCCCCGTCGTTTCAAATCATAATAGAGCTTCTGTTTTCTTTGTGCTACTTCCGTATTCTTCTTTGCTTCCTTAATTAGTTTTTCTATATCACCCATTTTATATTCTGGGGCTCTTTGTTGCACATAAAATAATTTATCTAACGGCGTTATAATCTTTCTGCCTAGAAATAACTCAGCAGGAGTTTTGCCCGTTGTATCATGTTTTGCGGTCCTAAGGGCGAAAGCAAATTCATTGACATAGTTATCGCAGCTTTTATGAAAATTTTTAACATAACTTCGGATAATTTTCACTATATTTCTATTGACCCGTTCCGCTATATTTGATTGCGGCCGATACGGGACCATTTTTAAATGACGTATGCCCAGTTTTTGGCACATGTCTTCAAATATATTACTTACAAATTGAGGACCATTATCCGATATAACTTCTAGGGGCGCCCCGTATTTTAAAATATATTTATTTAAAATAGAATCAGTAACTAATTTCTCGGAGGCTCGTTTTAAGGGAACAATTTCGGTCCATTTACTAAAATGATCAACCATAACCAGGAGATAGCGACTTTTATTTAACTGACTTTTTGGGAAAGGGCCCAATAAATCGATGCCAATTATTTCATTTGGAAATTCGGATATAATACTATTTAGAAACCCGGCCGGGCGGAAATTAATATAATTAACTGCGTGACATGTTGGGCAGGACTGGACATACGCCCTTGTTAACTTTTGCAGTTCAGGAAAGTAGACTGCCTCGCGTACGCGTTGGATAGTTTTTCGAATACCAGCATGAGAAGCTAAAGGGCTGTCATGGAGCTCCTGCGGGATATTTAATCTAAGACTAGCTGGGATAACAGGTCGAAATTCGTTGTTGGAATTCGTAGTTTTTGTATAGAATAATAGACCATCTATTAGTTCGTAATGGGCCGCCCTATTTCTTATCGCCACAATATTCTTGGTGGCTAAAATTTTCAGGATCCTTCAAATACTCATAAATGCTTCCAAACTCAGGATCCTTACCCAGTTCGGTTATTACAGTTTCTCGGGAATTTATTGTACATGCTGTGAGCATTGCCACCTTTACGGTATTACCTTGTTCATCTATTTTAATTCTTGATAGGGCATCTGCTACGATATTTTCATTTCCGGGGGTATGCTTGATTACCAGATTATATTCTTGCAGCTTGAGTGCCCATCTTATTAACCTTGGGGATAAATTTTTCCCTGAGTACAATCTAGTTACCGCCGCATGATCACAGTACACTGTTATCGGCGCCTTTCCAAAATAGACTCGGAACTTTTGCACTGCTAACAGAACTGCAAGTGCCTCTCTCTCGGTCGCGGAATAGTTTCTTTGTGTTTGATTTAAAGTTCGGCTAAAAAATGCCACGGGCTGCTGATTTTGCGAAAGAACCGCTCCTACCGCATAATCCGAATCATCCACTGAAATTTCTAAATTTTCATCCTTTTCAGGAAATTTCAACACAGGGGCTTGCGTTAATGCTTGTTTTAATTTTTCGAAAGCACTATTGGCTTCGGCCGTCCACGAGAATCTTGCCTTTTTTCTTTTTAATTTCAACAATGGCTCCGCGATAGCTGCAAAATCTTTTATAAAGGACCTATAATATGAACAAAGTCCTAGAAAAGAAGAGAGCTTCTTTGTCGTGTTTGGAGTCGGATACTTTTGTACAGCGATTATTTTTTATTCGTCTGTCTCGATTCCTTTTTGAGATATTTTGTAACCTAAATATTTTAATTCAGGGGTTGCAAATTTGCACTTTTCGACATTAACTTTTAGACCGGTTTCATTTAATAAAGAAAACACCTGTCTTAAATCCTGTACATGTTGGTCGAGATTATCACTAGTAATAATGATATCGTCTAAATAGATAAATGTGGACTTTCCAAAAACAGGTCTTAACACAATGTCCATGCATCGCTGAAATGTTGCTTGGGACCCTGAAAGGCCAAACGGCATACGCAAAAATGCATAAGTGCCAGACTTGGTTATAAAAGCAGTCTTAGGCACGTCCTCAGGCCTAACCCCTATTTGAAAATAACCAGTCGTTAAGTATAAAGTCGTCATAAATTTGGTTGATTTTATGTTCCTTAGAATTTCTTCTATGATCGGTAACGGATATACCGGAAATTTAGTTATGGAGTTTAATTTACGGTAATCAATCGCGAATCTCCACCTTTTCGGAAGTGTCAAAGGATAGTCATTATTTTTTTTACATAAAACCACCGGGTTAGCATAACTACTTGAGATGGGCGTTATGATCTTTTTACGTAGCATACCGGTGATATGCCATTCTATAATTTTTTCCTTATTCTTATCATACCGGTATGGTTTTTGACGAACTGGCATTGCATCTCCGGTGTCAATACTATGGTTAGTAACCTGAGTAAATCCTGGAATATCACTAAATAACGAAGCAAATTCACTTACCACTTGTCGGATTCTTCCTTGCTCGTCATTAGGGAGGTGGTCAAGTTTTAACATCGGCGGTTCAGCCTTTTCTGCACGCACTGGTTTCATTGTCAGCTTAAGGGACGCTTGATTAAAATCCAGTGTTGCTTGTGCGTCTGAAAGGAAATCTATTCCTAAGATTATATGTGCTTGCAGATTCTTTACTATAAAAAACATCACCTTTACTTGTTCGTCCTTGATACGGATATACAACGGTACTTTACCTATGCACTTACATTTTTCTCCTTGCGCCGCTAACACTGTCGTATTATCCGAATTATATATACGGTATTTGCGAAAATACTTCCTAAAAAAAATCTTCTGCCACACAGGAACACTGCGCGCCTGTATCCAGGAGTGCGGTGGCTGGGATATTGATCACCAACACTTCAATCTTCGGAAGAGTCAAATTTTTCACCATTACTGTATTTAACTTGTAGGAAGAGGGGTTTTCGTGGCCTTCGGATTTCCGCACCCTCCCGTCAGCAGAAATCCGTTTTAGTTTAAATCCTTTTTTGTTTCCATGCTTTCCTTCTTTTTCCACTGGCCTTGAGACTTTTTTCCTGGGTTGCTATTGAACTGTCGACGTTCGCCGGCTGTTTTTGAATGCTCGGGTTTCCTTGCCCACTGATTCGCTTTTTCTCCGTAGCCGTGTGCTTGAGTTTGCTGTATTCTTGGCGTACCAAATTGGTTTCGCTGTTGATATTGGCGTCTTCTTTCGACGTCCGCCGTTCTTCTACTCTCAAACTGGATTGCTAGCTCAAATAACTTTTCCAGTGTAGTCGGATTTCTTAATTCAATAAAGTCTTGCACTTGGGGAAGTAACCTCGGCAAAATCACTTGAATTATCTCAGGATCCGGACGGTTTCCATACAAGAGCTTGAAGACGTGAATTTTTCTTAAAATAAAGCTTGAGAGGTTTTCGATTCTTTGTTGATATATACTAAAAAGTTCCGTTTCTAATTTCGCACGATCCCTTACAACAGGGAAGGCTTTTAGTAGGGCAGTCTTGAAATTTTCGTAAGTATAGGTGGGACTTCCTGCTTGACCCAAGAGACTTCTGCCTATACATTTGAACCAGTTAAGCGCTTGGCCCCTCAAAGCGCTGCTAGCTAAGGTAACGTTTTGAAACTCGTGCACGGGGTAGAGCATGAAGTGGTCATCCAATTTTTCCAAAAAACTGGTTACCGGTGAGTTTCCATTAAATGTTGCTTCTGGTTTCATCGAAGCGCGCATGGTCTGGACGATGTAACCAAATCCTTCCAGGGCGGCAGCTGGCATTTCTGGATTCTGAGCCGTTTCTGCAGGCAGCACAGGTTCTTCTTGAAACTCGGCCATGATTATTCTTCTTCGTTGGGCGCCACTATTAGGGCCAATGTTCCTTCTAACCTTCTTCGGGAACATGCAAGGACCTGACTCGGAACAGATAGCTTACTAAAGCTATGTTTAAAACTGTGGGAAGTAAACAGGATACACAAGAAGGGTATACAAAACCCTTTATTTTTCTCTATTTACAATGACTTCCGTACTTCGGAATACACCGACCGGCTACTTGGGGTCAAAACGTAAAAGTATAAAAATAAAACTAAACTCTAATTTAACTTTAGAATAATAAACGTGGAAGATTGGCCTTATATTAACAGGAAGCGTATATAGTACAGGGAGCTGTGAACACTGCAATACGTTTAAAATTTATCAAGAGGATTAAAACCTCTGGCCTGGAAGGCAACAGACAACTGCGTAACTTCTAAGGTAAGCGGCCTGCTTCGACTCACTGCTTTCTCTCTCTCGCTTGGCAAAAAGCCACAACTTAAATACTTAGCGTTCGCCAGACAAACTTTGCATAAAAACCTTAACGCTTATAATTCTGGCCGGAAGTAGAAAATAAGAAGTGATAGTAAAGATTTAAAATAAAATAAACGTTAGTAAAACTTAAGATCCTTACAGTATTGCTGCAGAAAAAGTAAAAATAAATAAGAAAATGAATTTAACTCCCTTTTTATTCCACTTTAGAAGTTACAGATGCGTTCACTTGAGGCTCACAAACTACGCCGACCCGGCGGTTAAATAAAAATAGAAAAGTACAACTAAAAATAAATAACAGGATGAATAAATAACAAGTCACTACCTACGAGGCTCTATAAACGTGACTAACTTAACCGCGTTCTAAGATACAGCTGAGATTTCAGCAAACTTTCTGAATAAGAAGTTGGAAGATTCAACTAACTGCCGAAGTAGGCACACAGGCCGAAACGCACGGTTCTTAAATTTCTACCAAGCAACCTTCACGCTCGTGAATCAAGAAGCACACTTACAAACTCGTTTCCCATCTATTTAATTCAAAATTACTTCTGCTAAAAATTTGAATACTCTGCGCGTTCTACTACAATTTACATACTCTGGCATTGGCAATTCCAGGGGAAAGTAAAGGCTTGACAGGAAAGATAGCTTAAACTTAAAATAAATGTTAGTTAAAATAAATATAAACCCTACAAGCATTTGAAAGAAATCCTCAAGTAAAGTCAAATTTTAAAACATTAATTAAAGTTAAAATAAAAACTCATGTATTAAATAAAATATTTTATATCGAAAATGGGCTTGGGAACTGCAAAAACAAATTCATGTTTTATTTAAATTTCTGAATTATTTATACCGTATTTCATTTTTCCTAGAATAATAGTTTTATTTACTTCGGAATTAAAGATGGGAAGGATTAATTTTAATGCATTATAAATTATCCTAAATTAAGGTATTGAAACTTTAGACCGCATCATGTAGCTTAGCTTTCATTATCAACTCATTTTCTTTGGAATATTTATGACAAAATAAGCTCTTAGCTACGGATTTCTAGTAAACATTTTCAAATAAATTAAGAGATTTTCTTATTCCGTTCTAAAATATGCATCTCAAAACTTCTCATTTTTTTTTTTTTTTTTTTTTTTTTGTGATTGGGCTTATAATTAAATCATTTTTAAACTGTTTTCTCAGAATACTTCTTTAATGGATAATCAAAATTTGCATTGAAGAATTTTTACGCAATTTGGTTTCACCATTAAATAAAAAGAAGTTAACTGTTGCGCCATAAAGATACAACTCATTTGCAAATTAATGTTTTAGAACTATATTTTTTTCATTTCTTGCATTTCATAGACTAAGAGCAAGAAAAGTAATTCAGATAAAAATTTATAATTCATTTAATGAAGATTTTTCTGCATAAAACGATTTCTTAGCTTATTTAATTTTGTAGTTATTTATGAATATCGTAAAAATAAATAGAACTGCTTCTTTTAATTTCTTAATTTATGTATAATTGTAGAAGATGTAGAATAGGGCACAAAATCGTTGCAAGCCAAACGTAAGTCCATGCAAATATTTTATAAGGCAATTATTATTTCGTAATTTTTGACTTTTCAGGTGGTAATATTTTGAACAAGACAATATTTCCAAACGACTTACTAGCCTATGATAAGCTTTGCATTAAATATTATGTTCCTATATTTTCACACGCAAATAATGCATTAAAAGAAATAACATCATATGGACATAGAAGTTCACATGTTCACAAAAGCCAATAAAAAAGAAAGGTAAATAACATTATCTTTGTGGATATGGGTCGACCACCATATTAATGTACAACACATTAAGAATATTACTATTAAGAATTTTGACATTTTTGCTATTTAAAGGACTTTTTTACTGTACAAAAAATTGGTATCTTCAATTTGAAACAGAAATGTATTTAAAACGTAAACGGGCTGTAAAACTAATTAAAAGGTAATTAATGAACTGAGAAAATACTATTAAGATTTCAGTTGTCATGTTATATTATAGACAGTGATTTCCATAAAATGTGAAAACGCTTCTGATATTGAATGACATGTTAGCTCCAGATACAAGTATTAATACATATTTTTAGAAAGATTTGTGGTCATCACATCATTTAGCTGCTAAAATCCACATTTTAGTCTTTTCTTTAAAAACGAATCAATGCATTAATACCGCGTTTTCTTTTCTCATTAGAAAGAAAATATTTTTTTTTCTATATTATGTAAGCTATTTTGAAAGTCATGGAACCAGGTTTTATTACCTCAATATAATATATGATCCTTAGCAGTTATCTTGATATCCTAGACCTTGAGAGCTGAAAAATATAACTCTTACGAATATCAAAGCATACTCAGATGCTACTAAACACAACTCTTTTACGCTTCTGCACACAGGAGTATGCTAATCTGCAAGCAGCATTTAAGAAGGCCCTTTAAATTTCTAATATGATGCATTATTTTGAAAAACATGAAATACAGGTGACAGGTGAATGCAGGACCCGGACACCCGGACGGCTTAATATGACAAATCGGGTGTCGTCCGGTACCCGCACCTATTTAGAACAACACAACCCTGGCGACTTCCTGAAAGGGCTGCATCGGAAATATATTAATGGAGAATATGTGGTATTGACGTGGCCAAACAAGGGCGTGTGCATATATATGCTTCAGTATACAATTAATAAAATGTTTCATACATAGAAATACAGTGAAATGATTGATTTTTCCTTCAGAAGTACAGAAAGAAATGCAAGGACCAGAAGTAAATATCAGCGGATATTTAAGAAGGTAAGGCCGCCCAATCTAGCCAGTAAATAAAGTCCATAAATAAAGAAAATATTAGATCTACACTCTGTCCCAAAAGTTTATAGACTCAACTATATTATCTGTTTTAGAAAAATGGAAAGGAACACACGCACCAAATAAAACTAAATTTATTTACGTGGCATTCGACTTAAAGTTGTCAAAATATTCAAATAAAATACCAGTTTGTATCTTAGAAAAAAAAACGCAGAAGAATATGCGTCCCAAAACATTATAGAATATTAATAACATTTTAACAACTTACGATGAGTTTCAAATTACTTAATACATCAAGGTCGTCCCCATTATGACGTCGAATACGATTTCTCCATTGAGAGAATTACGTTTTGTAATAACTCTTGTTCCAACCTGTACCACGCACTCTCAATGGCTGCTTTTAAGGCATTCACCGAATAAATCTTCCTTTCATTCTCGTAAATTCTCCAAGACATACTACCCCACACATACTTGACCAGGTTAAAATCGGTTTTCATTGATAGTCACTCAAGAACAGGGATATTTTCCCTAAGTAAATTTTGTAGCATTAGATATATGAATAGAGCATTATATCGCTGTTGCACCAATTCTGTCCTCCAGTGTTTTCTACAAATGGCATAAGATGGTTACTTAGACGAATCTTGCCGACCATCTAGAAAGGTTAAACGTACTTGCCCGTTGACACCTAAAGCTTCTCACACCATTCTAACCCGTGAAAGTGAGCTGAGCTTAAAACTTATAGGAAGCCTTTTGAAGAGTATTTAACTTGAGGTTTGGCGCAGTGCGTAACAATGAAAGGTTTTATGGTCATAGGAAATACTCTCCGCATAATATTAATGAAATAAAGACTCTCGTACCAGTTATGTACTTAACGCTTGCTTATGATGCATCTTTCAGAGATCATGTCTTTCTTAGATAATAAGAACGTTTTTTTTTAATATTCTGCTACGTTTTGATGGTTGAAAATATACTAAAATTAAGCTTTCTGAAAATGTGTTAAAAAAGTTTCTTCAAAAATACTTTTAAATACTGATTCTAAATGGTGTAATATGAAACGCTTTGCTATAACCATGAAACACAAATCTGTAAATATGCCAAAGTAGAAGCTTGTTTTTCTCCAAACCGCTTAGTTCATGCGTTAGTTCAAACTCATAATATGAGGAGGATGTAGGAAAATCTGGTGTTAGTCCTTATAGTACTGCCCAAGAATCGTCTGTACAATTCTGAAGCGCATCAGATCACGCCATTTTGATTGAAAGATGGTCTCTCTTGAATGCTTCTTATACAGCTTGTACAAAATTATTGACAAAATTCAATTTATCTTGAAATTTCGTGAAATAGTCATTCAAATTTCGTTTACTCTGTTCTTAAATAATGTTTATTCTATACATTTCTGTCTGAAAAAAATATTCCTCGTTAGTTACGAGACATTTCTCGAATAATTTAATTTATTTGTAATAGTGTTAATAGTTATTTTACATTGAAATGATAGAAGTTGCTATTAAATTTCCGTTGGCAAGAAAAATTTAAAAAATTAGCTAAAAATCATGAAGACTTTAATAATTCAATAAATCAGATTTCAGTGTCCTGGGTCATTAAGTGAAATTTAATACATTAATAATAATAATATATGTTTTCTAAAAATTAGGATTGAAATGTAATTTTAAAGAAGGAATACGTGTTTTGTTCATTGCCAGTCTAAAAGGGGAGTGTTAGCCCAGAAGGGTTGTTAGTCATTTTGCGTTGAATAACTTTTCAGATTGATGCCACCAAATATTATCGCCCTATATAATGTTTAAAGAAATTGAATAATTAAGAATCTTTATGAATTTATGTATTTTTTTACACTGTGATAAAACAACGGTACTTAGACCCATGAAATTTCGAATAATGTAGTCATCCATTCGAACGTGGCAGCTGAAAGCCCGAATTTTGAATTTCAAATTATTTTATTACCTGTTTCATGGTTTAAAAAACGTTAACGACATTTTGATAAAACAAAACTGAACATTTCAAAGCGAGATGTAGGAACAGTGATCAGAAATTCCAGAAATACCCTTTTTTTAATATTTTTGTCCCTAAAGCTTGTACATTACGTAAATTGGAAAAGCCGCAGAGATAAAACATTAGCAACCGCTTTCGCCGGGAATCGAACCACGGACCTCTGGAATACCGGCCCAGTGTGCAGAACCACTACACCACGTAGGCACGCTAGGAAAGCGAGAGAAAATGCCATATATACTCCCCTTTTTAAAGGGCAACTAGGGTTTTAGGAGACCTAGTCGCCAAATCCTGAGTGTGGAGAATCATCATCCACCACCCTTTTTAATTCGGGCGCCACTGTAGAAACATTACGTATTTTTTGGAAGCAGGCGAGATGAAAAATTAGTAATTCCTTCGCCGGGAATCGAACCACGGACCTCTGGAATACCGACCCAGCGTACAGAACTACTACACCACGAAGGCACGCTAGGAAAGCGGGAGAAAATACCTCATAAGCTCTCAAAACCTGTTTATGTTTGTAAGTTAAAATAATGCGCTTTGTGCGCAAAAGCTTTCATTTTTTTATATTATTTCAGATTTAGTCAATGTACTAAAGATAACAAAGAACTTCAAGATATAGAATTGCCTTTTTTATTTAACAGTGCTCAGATATGTTATCATACGTAACTCAGTACCAGTAAAGAATTATTTTTTTAAATTTAGAACTTTAAACATTAAGGAAACGAATCATACATACATTCTTATCTGCTTACAACACTATCTGAGTTAACTTTATAAGAATAAAAACTCAATACCCGTTATAGGCAGATGTTTAAAACATAATTCTAAATTTTGTAAGTAATTTAATTAATGATCTTCAGAATTTTCTACAATAATCATCAAATCGTATCAGCAATTAAATCAGAGATAATACTAGCATTCGTTTTGAGGTGCTCATTTGTATGCAATTTCAATTTTCCATGTACTGATATTTTAAAACTCTTATCGAATAAATTTCAAAATTGTCTCATTGTGAACACATTTTACAATGAATTAGTCCGCATAAAAGAAACAGGTAATTGATAATAACAGCCAGTTGCTACGATTATCAAAAGAGAAAATAGACATGGAAACTACTTTATTCTTACCTGCGACTTCAATTAACGATAAACTGTTCAGACTGCAATTAACAAAAATCTTGTTAGCCTGCAACTAACAGTAAGTAATCTATTAAGACTGAATTTTTGGAATTTATAAACTGACCGTTGTGGAAAAAATAATCAGCTGCCTGTTAAATGGTCTCTTTCTCTCATATTTGGTTTTTTATGCAAACTATTTTCAAAGCTATAAGACTTTAATATATTCATTACTATCTGTATCATTTATAACAACTCTATGCGTTTATCTTTTAGGCTACGGACACTCCACACCTGCAACTTGGGGTGGCAAGACCTTCTGCATGTTCTACGCTCTGGCTGGTATTCCGTTGGGACTCGTGGTATTTCAGAGCATTGGGGAACGTCTCAACACATTTGTAGCATTTGTGCTTAAGAACTTAAAGAGAGGACTGAGGATGAGGAACACTGAAGTCTCAGAGACAAATCTCATCTGTCTCATCTCCATCCTCTCCACTGTCGTCATGACGACGGGAGCTGCAGCCTTTTCCAAATACGAAAGATGGGATTACTTCGACTCTTTTTATTACTGTTTCATCACGCTCACCACTATAGGTAACGTCATATATTTCTTTCTTGCGACAGTTTATAGCTGCATTTCTAAAGATTTCTATGCAATTTAAAGACTGTAAAAATATACTTTTTTATGCACATGTAATAATAGAGGCGATCTTGGGGTCCATATTTAACGTGCATTTAACGTTAACGTTCATTTAATGAATCTAAATTTAAAAATATCTTTAACTTAAGACACAATAACACGCCGAACAAATACTAATTCAGAAGTCAAACAACAAAAATCACATTATATTTTCAAAGTTTTCACAGGACTTTCGCAGTACTCACATTATTTCCTATCTTGTTCATTTGCGGTTTTGCAGCTGAGAATGGTGGATGATTGATTTTTAGATTACTTTAATTGATACTGCCAGTAAGATTTGGTCTTTAGATTATTGATAGATTTAGAAAATAGATCATCGATAAATTTATGTAGATTTGGTCTTTAGACTGTTCCATAGATTTAAATAGATTTGGTCTTTAGATTATCGATAGAATTATATAGATTTGGTGTATAGATTATTGATAGATTTAGAAAATAGATCATCGATAAATTTATGTAGATTTGGTCTTTAGACTGTTCCATAGATTTAAATAGATTTGGTCTTTAGATTATCGATAGAATTATATAGATTTGGTGTATAGATTATTGATAGATTTAGAGAGATTTGATCAGTAAATCATCGATAAATTTAGATAGATTTGGTCTTTAGATTGTTCGATAGATTTAAATAGATTTGGAGTTTAGATTATCGATAGAATTATAGAGATTTGGTCTATAGATTATTGATAGATTTAAACAGATTTGATCAGTAGATCATCGATAAATTTAGGTAGATTTGGTCTTTAGATTATTGATAGATTTAAACATGATCTATCAATAGATTTAGATAATTTAAAAGTAATATATCGATAGATCTAGCATAATCTATCTTTAGATTATTGATAGGTTTAGATAACTTTGGTATTTAGATTTGGTACAATTAATATTTGGCTTAAAGTTCCAATTATTTTTCATTTTCATGTTATATACGTTACTCAATAACAATTCCATTGAAATTATATTATAAAATGAGATTCTAAGATTTCAGAATTCGGAGTAGTTTATAGACTATTTTATAACTACTACTGAAATCGAAATGGCCTGCAGTTTATTTAATTTCTTTGTAGCAATTTCGAGAATTCTGTAAATTAATAATTATTTCGCAACTAGACGTGTTTGTAAATCTAAGAAACTTAAAATTGAATAGAATTTGAGCTAGAGAATACGAAGATTTACAGAAAATGACAAAACAAATATAATTGTACATATGCTGCAACTGAAAATTTCACGATTAAATTTCACGAATTTCTGAATGTAAAATGCTTCCTACTGTTAATGTACTGTCCTAAGATTTCTGTGATAGCATTTCATAATGTTTAATTTTGATTTTGATAGATATGATATAAATTTCGCACTATGCGATATTTTCTGCTATTTATAAATATATACCATTTAAGAAAGAACTTATATGGTAGCCCTACGCAGAGAGGTAAATAAACTCCTTTATAACAATACTACTTAATTTTGAAATTATTTCAGCGTGCTAACATTGCTTTTGTATGATGACCTTCTAATGATTACAGGGGGAAAATGTTTTCCTGCATTTTGTTTAAACTTATTTCCTCGAATTTCATTAGAGATATATATTTCTCATCCAATTACTCACTTCGACAAGGCAAAAATACAGAAAACTCAAAATATTTTTATTAAAAGTTTAAAAAAATGTAATAAGACATAAATACAGTTAAAGCAATTAAAAGAACAATTTTTTAATTAAAATTAGTGTTCATACGCAAAAACAAGAAATTTTGCCAGCGGGCAAAAAAGCAGAATTTTCAGTGCACAAAATCGAAAGTTTACTTTTGGTCTCAGTCGGCAAAAAGACACCGAAGCCGTAGAAACTCACTTAATTTATTGTGGACGCTATATATGAGATAATTTAATAAATTAAATAATAAATTTATTATATATTAAGCCTGATTTAATTCGCAATAATAAAAGAAGACGTTATCTTTGTTCTTGCGAAGCTTAGTTTCTCTAGATTGGCAACAAATCCACTATTCTGTTAAGTTTCAAATGTAAACAACTGTGGTTGCTATGGTAAACAAAAATTAGGCTTAGCCACACTGAAACAACTTTTAAATTGTTGATAATGCTACAATTATTGTACGCTGGTTAACTTAAGGCAGTTAATTTAAGGTATTAATTTAAGGCAATTACGCTGGTTAATTTAAGGCAGTAAAACCGTAAGATAAAAACAACATAACTCAATTATTTTTAAAGCATAAAATACCCAATTTACGAACGTTCCTTTATTCTGTCCTTACGTACAGAATGTCACGCGAAACCATTGATTAAATTGCATCCGATAGCGGTCAAAATGAATATTTTAGTTTAAATATGGTACCCGATATTTTTCGTGATTACAATACCTTCTTTACTTCTTACAAGGAAGTAAAAGAAGAATGAAAAGAGGAAAAGTATTATTCAAAAATTTTTCATCCTGGTTTATCTAATATATTTTATTTTAATATTCTTATATTTTGTCTTAAAATTTAAATTAAATTTTCAAGTGAAAATTATTTTGGAATGTATTTTGTGACTAATAAATGAAAGCAGTAGCTGCGATATTCAGATTTACTTACAATTAATTTTCTATTTCGATCATTTATTTGTGCACCTGCAAATAAACAAAAATTTTACAAACAAACAAAATTTTTAAGTTACCATAAAATATCACTGTATAATTTCACCGTTTGCTAATAAAAGAATTTAGGAAACTTTTATAAACAAATCAGCATTTTAGCAATTTTCAGTTGTGAAATTAGTATGACATATGTTTTTTAAGCTTACGCATGGGTGCTGTGGAGTGCCTAATATTTTTGTTAAGCTAAATTTTCGTTTCTAAATTTATTTTATACTTTCTTCTTTTCCTTCTTTTAGAGTATAAAAACTTTAAGATTGTAAAATAATCGAAAAATAAAAACTTATGTCAGGTATTAGAAGTTTCGTTTAAAGCAAAAATTGCATTTAAACTATTTTTTATTTCTCTTACGTAACATGATTTATCACAATTCTTGTCCTACGAGCTGAGTAAACATAACGGAACAAAAAAAAAAAAAAAAGAAAATGCCTTACAAAGCGATATTTCAAGGAAACATTTTTCCACATTTTCTGTCTAGAAACACCTCATTTATTTACCAACAAAAAAAAATTGCAAAGTAAGAGTGTGTTAGTAAAACCAGTCTTTTTTTTTTTTTCCATTATTCTTTTACTTTTGGAGGTATAAAAACTTCTATTTGCTTCCGAGTTTCGAGAAAAATTCAGGAAAAGAAGAACTTCAGACCAAGAATGTAAATAACTTCTCAGCTTCGTATCAACATGTCCACACATTTTAAAGTCAGTTATATTTTGAACATACCAGACAAAATCTCGAGTCTTTTTTTTTCCTCCAAAAACTTAGCTTTTGTGTTAAGGTATATATATTCACTTCATACTGTAGTAATGTGAAACTTCTGAGACATAAGTATCTAAGGATGAATCCTTAAGCGGTGCAATATCTGTTACCAGTATTTTTTAGCAATTTATGACTTTGACTTCTTTGAAGGACGAATGATCTGTAGCCCAACACAAAATATGTCGTCTAATTACCTCAGGTATGAAGTGAATTAGGTTAATTCCCGTCTATCGCATACTGTATATAGTAAGAAATATTTATGAAAATGTTATCATACGTTTTTTGGTATTAAAGCACGTAATGGTACTTTTACCAATCTAAAATATTCAAACACCGTGGTTTCTAATATAAGTTCTGATTCTGCTCGTTTCATACGGCTACCATCTTCTGTCATAATTGGTAAATCTCAGTTACACGAATGAGTGAGTATATTTACAAATGCTTTTTCTTCAGTACTGCCGTACTGAAGATCCCGCTTTTGAAACACAAAAGCAGGCATGCATTTTTTTTTAATGTATTCTTCTTTATGGTATGAGGGCTGTAAATATATGGTGAACCGAAAGTCCTCTCGTGTGGTTTGGCGGAGTGGAAGATCCTTCGACCATCCCCGGGCTACTGTTCCACGAAATTGGGGTAAAGTAGGAATCCTTGAGGCTGTGGCAACCATTTTTTCCATGAAATCTGGACTTGACAACAAACAAAAGAAAATAATGTTGCTCTTTCTTATTAACATTTCTTGCATTATTTTTAAAAGCTTAAATTTTCATTGATCTTTATTGACATGAAACTTTAAAAAGACAAAAAATAGTGGAACATTCTAAACTCAGTTAGGATATCCTGCCTAGAAATACTGGCTGGGTTTATTTAATTATGGCAAGACATACGAAGGCCACATGCCTAAGCGGACTTTGTAGAAAACTAGGGGAAACTAGCTAGTATATACGTTACAGATGGGGAAAGCTAAGAAAATGCCTATGCAGTCAGACCTTTTTGCCGTGATTCGAACCCCGAACCGAACTACGAGTGTTCGACGACTTTACCGCTGGGCCGCTAGTGGGCCCGTTCTGCCTAAAAGGTCAATGAAATTATGATACGTAAGTTACAACTGAAATAAAAACTCAAAAGTGTGTGAAAAGATAACATTCAAGTTAGAACTATATTAAGCTAGGCAATACATAAAATGAATAATATTAATATCATCTGTAAATTATTAAGGCTAGAGGCTCATCCTAGACGTTAGTAATAGCGAATGCTGTTTTCTAAAATTATTTCGATTATTTAATTAATTCGCTTATGTATAAACCAGCATCGTTCATATTTACTAAATATGTAAACAACTCATGCATTTATGAAATAAATTGCAAAATCACGTACATACATATAAAGTCGAGAATTCTTATTTAACTAAAGCAGAAGCTGTAATTTAATATTTAAGGACTTATATTTTTATCTAAACAGTTATTCAAATGACATAGTATTTATAGGAAGGTTTTAGATGTTTTAAACAGAGCGTGTTCCGCCCGCTGAAAGCTACGTTACTAGTTGCATTCTTCGATTGCAGTCTGTCTGCAGCACAGCTTGTCACGTCGGCATAGGTTTGATCCAACTTACGTGTTATTTATTGTGTGTAGCTTTTGTCTAACTTAGTTTAATTTTAAGCTGAATGCATTATGTTTTGAATCACGCCATAAATTCTGGCTGGTTTTGTAAGCAAAGAAATGCCTTTTGTTAAAGTGCTGAGTTTTAATAAAAGTGTCTTTTACACCCTTTTTACGTCCTGTATCGGGTTTTTGGACATAGCGATAAGAGTGTCTTAGGTTCAGTTTCAGTCTCGAAATTTGTTTAAGCTTTCAAAGAAGGTGAGATTCTAAAATTTCAACTAAAAATCCTGATTTATTTAAATTATTACAGAATTTTAATCTAAGCCGCTTAACGCTAGATTTTATTATTTTATCTCATAATTTAATATATATATAAACTCAACACTCCAAATAAATAGATACTAATATAATCAAACTGTAAATAAAGTAATAAATGTATATATATATATTTATTTATTTATTTATTTACAGTGTTGATTTTTTTAGTATCACGGTTCATTACCTCATCATACGCATCTTATATATATGCGGCTTAAGTGTTTGTCGCCAATAGTTTATTGGTTTCTTGCGTAAATTTAAATTGTTGTATTCCCCGTGCAGTGCATGACGAATATTGTGAGAAAGCTAAGCCGGGAAAATTAAAAATACAAGAGCACGTGCATTTAACATTTAATAAATAAATTTAACATCTATATATAATAGAATTCGGAAATATGCAACCGGCAAAAACCGGCAACAATGAAAACACAAATAAAAGGAAATAAATATATATCTTTATTATATGCGGCTTAAGTGCCTGTTTGTCGCCGATAGTTTATGGGTTTCTTGCGTAACTGTACTAGCCAATGGAGTGAAGTTGCCACGGCACAGGATTGCCGTTTCAATTGAGACGTAGACAATTTCCTGTAAAACTTGCCTTTGCTATAACCATCAATAAGTCTCGGGGCCAAACGCTTAAGCGTGTTGCCATTTTTTTTTATCTGAGGCTGCATTTGGACACGGTCAACTCTATGTTGCCCGTTCAAGAGTTCGTGTAAGAACGGACATAAAATTAAAAATAATGGATGGTCCTCTGAAAGGCGAGCTTAAAAATGATGGAAAGATCTACACCAAGAAATTTTGTGTACAAAGAGGTCTTTGACATGTGAAATAACATTTTATTATTTAAATCGCCTTTATTTATTGAGCTAGCGGTGGCTCTTAAGAAATGTATCGCCAGTGGTTTACTTCATTGCACTCTATTTTAAGCAATTAATCAAGTAGAAGGGGAAACCCCGCGGGGCAGTAAGCAAAGGGGCGTCCTCGCCGCCTGCCCTGTGTAATTGAGTTTGAATTAGCAGACACCTTTGCTCAAACTATTTTAATTACAATTTATAATATGTAAAACAATGGTCATTTCGTATGACCGCCGGACTTTCTAGTTTAAAATAAACAAAGAAACAGGTCCTAGTGAAGTATGCATTATAAACACAACCTTCTATTTCCTAAAACAGTATTGTTAGTCAAAGGGGCAATTTGTCCTGAAGGACTATTAATTTCGTTTTGGCATTTTACGTTGGTTCAGTATAAATGTCGGTTCACTTTTCAAATTGTTGCCACCAAATATTATAGACCTGTATTATCTTTAAAGAAATTAAATAATGAAAAATCTCCATAAATTTATGTATGTTTCTCGCATTGGGATAAAACAGAGATACCTAGAGCCATCAAAATTTGAATAACGTGATCTTCTACCGAATATGGTTATTTAAAAGCCCAAATTTGGAGTTTGAAATTTGTTTTGTTATCGATTTCATATTATTTTGTAACACTTTGACGAATTTTTTATTAACAAACTCAACAATTTCAAAGCGAGCAATGGCAACACCGTATGAAGAAAATAAACAAAAAACAAAGCATTTTTATCTCCAGCGCACGAAACAGTGTATCGGAAATTCTAAAGCTTTGCTGATTTTTAAATTATTTTTAGACATTGCTGCTGAATTGAATTTTATTGGTTTAAGTGCAAAGAACATGATAGTTAATAAATATAGGTAACGCACAAAATGTTAAAGAAACGCCTCTTTCTAATTTTTGTTTTAAGTATTTAACTGGAATTTAAAAAATCATTATCAAATTATATTGAAAAACTAAATATGATAAGTTTAAACGCTTCCTGTATATAGAAGTATGTTAGCAATCAAATGTATTTATATTTCATGGTTACTTACCATAAGACTTGTAATTCAGTCTAATTTTAAATATACGGCTTATTTTAAATAATTATTTTGTTTAAAATATCGCGTTCGATATATTTATTTCATAACAGTTTACATTATTTTGCTGGGTAACGACCTCTTGCTCATGAAAATGAAGAAAATGCATGCGAAACTACACAAGGCCATTTTGTTTCAGAATATATTACGAATTCTCTGAGAGAAAATATCATTTCCAATGAATTAAGCTTTATTAGAGCAATTTCTAGGTTAGATATTGACATATATCCAGAAAATGTTCCATATTTCGTCTTTAAATGCTTTCGCGAAGCAATTCATTGATTACTACGTCTTCACAACAAAGGACATCCAGCTATCTGATTATCTCAAGAAGCGTAGTCTGGTAATTACTGTCACGACAATGTTTGTTGCGCTCACGGTCCAAATTTTCTTAAGGTGCCTAATCGAGTTTGAGACACGGCTCTAAGGGACCATCTGAGATAAGTAGTTAGTTTAACGCGTTAACACACTGTACGGTGGAGAAAGAGGAAGAATAAGCTTACAAAAGAGGTAGTTCTGTGTCTATCTTTTCTACGTCGACGTCGGATAACAGACTTAAGATGAAAGACACAAATTGGGTTATACCTTAAGATGGTATTGTATTTTAGGAACTCCTTAAGTAGCAAAACAATTTAAAGTTTTTTGATAGAAAGGAAGGAGTTTATGTGCGAGGAAGGTATTTAAAATCACTCTTGTGTTAACAGATATATCGCAGAAGAATTAAGGAATTTTATTTAGTTTCATCACAAAGTGGCAAGGACAATTGGTGAAAAAAGCGATATTTTTTTTAATTTAAAATCTTTTCATGTTTTAAAAGGCAAAATTAATGCGAGTATATTATCTACGTTTTATATCATTTATAAATTAATAACGTTGGTTGTTTTTCTGATTATTTACGTAAATAAAATATGTCTTTTTACATTTGTACTCTCACAGCCTTTTGTGGTTACTAAATAAATTATACAATAACATAATATACAGCTGTTTTTAAAACTTGAGTAATTTTATTTATTGTGATGGTGATGATTAATGAAATTTAAGTTTTATGAATATAGTTCTGTGTCATTGTGACATTACTTGTATTGTTCCTTAAATTTGGTTAATATCTCAATGCAGCTAATTTATCGGCTCCCCACGATATTATTGCTAAGCTTACCAGATGACCAAGAACATGTTATTGTTGATGTTGAGACTTATCTCACTTGTCTGACAGTAACATCAGAACAAGCCCACGGAATTCATCATGGCAAAGGGTTTAAGGGGTGTTGGAACCCCAAAATCTTCAAAACGTTGTGATTTCGGATTTTTGCATTTTCAAATTCTCTACACTTTTATCTTTCTAAAAATACCATCCTTTAATCTCTATGAAAATTAGAACTGTAAAAAAATCTAGTTTTAATTGTCATCTACTGCTTTGATCAGTGAGGATTTTTACATAAAAACGCGTTTTTCTCCAAACGGGATTTTTTTATACTCGATGTACCTTTTCTCGGGAACTACTGCTCACAGGTATCTAAACTTTTTATGGCTTACTCTAAAATTCAAAATGTTTCATAGCTCATTTCGGTATAATCAGATAGGTATACTTTAATTACAGAAAAAATTTCAAGCTTGTATCTACAGGTCTCACTTGGATTCCGCATATCATGGAAACCAGAAACAAGACGTCAATTATCGCCCGCATAGCAAGACAATTTCAAGGTCGCAACTGGGGCCAAAACCCCCACATCCAAAAAGTGCTATACCTCACAGTTGTAGAAAAAATAGCTTTATACGCTGCAGTGATCTGGGCGCAGCCAATGGGTACTCGCAAGATCAGGCAACTTACAACGCTACAACGCCCCTTCGCCCTGCAATTAAGCAAAGCCTACCGCACAACCGCCACCAGTGCAGCAACAGTTCTAGCCGGCATATTACCACTCCATATAAAAGCAGAGATGGAGGCAACTTTTACTAAATTGATCCACCTACGCAAAGATGCAACTTTCGCAAATACCAGCTACAGTCCAGTCCAGTTCGAACGTCCCTCCACTTCTACCCATACTCATCCAGCTCTCAGAGGAAGTGGAACCCACATCAAAATTGACAAGCAACAGACTCACACCTCGACACACGCACCACGGAATGGGAACCAGATCTACACAGACGGTTCAAAGCAGGAGAATGGTGTAGGCAGTGCTTTTGTGCACTATGAGAATGGCAAAATTGTACACGACTGGCAAGGACAACTTCGCACTCACAATAGCATCTTCCAGGCGGAAGTACTGGGAATTACGGCAGCAGTGCAACATCTCATAGATTGCCAAATCCCACGAGCAAATATCTATACCTATAGCCTTTCAACTTTACTTGCACTTGAGAACCATCATCATGTCTCACCTATCATACTCAGTCTCCAACATCTCCTTATGCAACACCCTCATTACCATTTCAATCTAGTCTGGGTTAAAGCCCATGCGAATAATGAGGGCAACGAGGCTGCTGACACGTTGGCCAAAGATGCAATTTCCAACCCGACAGCCCAACCCATCACCGTACCTGCGCCCTGCTCTTATCTAAAGGGCCTCCTACGAGAGCAAGGAATGCACCAATGGCAACGTGAGTGGACCGAATGCGAGACAGGCAGACGGACTTTCACCTACCTCCCGAAAGTTTCCGCCGATCGACTCTTTGCCGTAGCACCTCTCACCTACTTCCTCACGGGTCACGGCCCGTTTCCCAGCTATTACAATCGCCACGGCATCTCAAATACAGATATCTGTGTCTGTGGATCAGAAGGGTCACCAGACCATTACGTATTTGAATGTCCTTTGACGGCTGCACACCATCTTCCGCTACCTACAAATAATAGGAACGCCTATCACCGCTTCCTTATAACGCATAAAGGAGCGGTTAATTCAATCTCCAGCATCATGAATACCATCGCGGCATTGGGCACAGACCTTTGCCTACCGTGCTAAAATGACGCTATGGTGTACTGACGATAAGCTCTAAGACTAGTCCAGTGAATTTTACAATATCTGGGCTTCACCACAACTGTGTGTTTAAGCTCCCCTGCCCACAATCTAAAGTGGCAATACTAACAATTCGCAAATATGTGGCATCTCCTTAGAGAGATGTGTTTTGCCTCCATAATGATACGTGTGTAATCCCTTCAACAGCATGTGAACAACATCTTCTTACGAAATGTTAGTGAACGCTTGTGTGCCTCACGGTGCACACATTGCTGGGGCACTGCCCAATAATTAGTGCTACAACATCCTCGTGCCTTTTATCAGTGTTTTTATCTATGTTCTTAGCGATGCTACAATAATCAACGCCTTAGCAATCTAACCGCACTCTTCTTCTGCACACATGAGTATTCATGAACTCATCATTCATCATTCAAGATGTACTTGTATTTATATCCAACAGAACTGCCTTACACTAACATTGTGCTCCAGCTTTCATGTGACTTCATGTACTCCATTCATCTTTTTGTGCCTTAAGTGACTATGTGTATGTACCTGTTTTTTGTGCTCTCTGTTTATGCATTTTACGCATTGTGCTTTGTGTATTGTTGCCTATGCATTTTTATGTTTTTTTTTAAATGCGTCTTATTATCCAAGTATTTTTAGTTTAACTACCTACTATCTGTAACACCACAGCTTTCCTCTTCAATAATAATCCTACTAATGCCCTTGTAAGGCCATGTACTTCCCTTTGACAACCTCAATAATCTCCTGGTGCAGCCTCGTGTGGTTCCAGGAAGCTTTTGCCGTAGTTAGAGGAGGGTTTGGAACACATGCCTGTTTACCTCTGTTAGACACCAGGCGTTCCAGTCCTCCGTAACCTACCTACCTACCTACCTACCTACCTATCTACAGCAGATTTTGAGAAAAGGTACATCAAAAATGGCCAATTTAACATTATCGGTATAGGAGTTTCTGATACCCCTTAAAATCTTTTCAAAATTTAAAATCGCCCACCAGCGGCCGAGCGGTAAAGTCCCTGAACACTGGTAGTTCGGTCCGAGGTTCGAATCCCGCGAACGGGCTGGTTGCATGGGTGTTTTCGTGGTTTCCCCATGTGTAACGTGTATACGAGCCAGTTTCTCTTAGAAAGTCCTCCACGAAGGCACCCCTTCCCTTAGGCAGACAGCCCTCAAGGCTTTGCCGTAATTAAATAACCTAACCTAATCAAAATTTAAAATCTTTTCATGTTAAAGAGTGCGGGAATCCGCCTGTCGTTGGCAAGAGCCTTAAACACAGTAAAGGTAACAGTACGGCTTTTCTCAATGTCGCCCAAATTTTTATGGAGATCACCCCGGGGACACGGGTCTGAAGGTCTCCCACTCCTCCTCCCTTACCACTAGACTCTCGAGAGGACTTTCGGCTAGCATATTTAGGGTGCCGCCTGCCGCACAGACACTATACATTTACAAACATCCATGCCTTCTCCGGGATTCAAACCCAGACCCTTTCGGTGCGGCAGACAGCGTCGCTAACTTTCGGTGCGGCAGACGGCCTATCGTCTTCGGTTGGGCGGCTAATGGTTAGGCGAACACTATTTAACCAAGAATGTTGTGGTAGCTAAAAATACTATTATTTTATTTTTAGTGCTTTAGCCAAGTAGCCCAGCAACGTCATAACGACGTTGCAAACTCGTCGCGGATGTCGTTGCAAAAACGTTGCAATATGTCGTCTTTAATACGCCCAGATGTCTGCGAAAATCCACTGTTTTACAACCGTTGCAAAGACGTCTTTATTACGTCTTTGCAGATGAGGTTTTTATCGCATAGACGTCGTTATTGCGTCTTGCACAAGTGATATTTTGGTTGTGAAAGCATCGTATCATGACGTCTTAAGCCTAAATGTTCACAAAACTCCACCTTTTTGCAACAGTTGTGAAAATGTCGCTATTATGTCCTTGTGTTACATATTGATTTATGCAGAAAAATAAGCTTAATTATTAATATATTTTTCTTCCTTTTTGAAATTTTTATATTCCTTGTATTTTTCTAAAGTTTAAATATTTTAGCATTTCCTGAAAACTAGAAGATAATGCAACTTTTTCTCTTTAGGCTAAATATGCATAATTAATAATATCCTTAATTATATTCAGTACTTTAAACAATATTTTTTAAATAACTTAAATTCTAAGTTACGATTATTTATGATTTCATCATTTTTTCCCTTAAGTGAGAGTAATTATGAAAGTGGTTATTATAAATATATAACATTAATATTAGGTTTTAAGTAAATGAAACGCAATCAGACATAAATAAAAGTAAAGCTATACATGTGGGTAAAAAAAGAGCGTTTCTAATAACAGCATTATCACATTTATTTCTGTTAAATATCAAAGACATTGAAAATTGCCCCTGTCATGATAAATTAGGAAGCAGTTCTTAAGGTAACATAATTAGTATTTTACTTGAACTCAAGTATAAATAAATCTATTCGCGTTTCACAGTAAAAAATATAACCATTAACTTCTACATCTCCAAGATTTACAAATGAAAGACAGTATAAAGTAGTTAATAAAAGTGATAAAAAATATACTTAAATCTAATAATTCAGAACTAAAATTTCCAATTAATAAAATATATTTGTGTTCTTTAAATATTAAGCAATTAAAAGTGCAATAATTATGGATTGCAGTATTTACTAGTAATCCTGATGATTCTTAACACCATCTCTTTAGATCATATGTTAATGTATGTACTTATTTTTAGTTTCTACATTTTAGAATAATAGTAGATTACAATGATTATTTCATGCACTTTTTATAATCAATAACTTTCCTTTTTGTTACTGTACAGAAATAATTGAAATAATATAGTATACGATAAGCTACGTTAAAGTAAGCTCTTCGTTAAATAGCACACGATGAAACTTTTTGTTTCTATTTATTATGAATTTCTTTGTTATCACAAGCACATAAAAAGTAAGCGAAGAAAATAGAATATACTTAAATTTAATAAAAAATAAAACCTAATTTCCAGCATTAATTTATTGAGATAATCTAATAAACATACATAACGGCAATAGAATATACTTAAATTTAATAAAAAATAAAACTTGATTTCCAATATACATAACGACAATATTTAAAAAATGCGAATTACACAGTGTTTGGAAGAATAGATACCAAACGAAAAGTAATAAAACTGCAATTTCCAATCAATAAAAAATATTTAGTGTTTTTTGATAATACACAATTAAATATAACATAATTATAGGCTACAATATTTCATAGAAATGCTAATGTTAACACTAGTTTTTCGATCATACATTTCGTACACTGTTTAAAATCATTAACCTTTTCTGCATACTGTACAAAAGACAACATACTCTAGAATGTGCATTATTATTAATTTTAATAATTAATTAATTGCTTATATTATACATATATCTAATTGATCTTCAGCAGTCATATTAAGTACTGGTACCAGTCCAATAATTTCTTTGTATTTTGAAAATAATGAACTTACCTTAACAGCTTAAATTTTTGTTGATTCTGTATTGATTGCATTTTAAGCAAAACCAGAATGTGGCTTACCGTTGTATGTTATTTTTGGTTTTATATGAATTAATTCTGAAAGCCAACTTTTTAATATGAACACAATAATCGATTAATATGAATGATATGCGATATAGCACTTAAGACGTTATAACCGAAGCACAAAGCTAGTAAGTTTATCCAAATATTGCACCGCTGGAACCACAGCGATTGGAAACAGACACTTTTTCACGAACCACAGAAACACTATTTCACGAACACTATATTCCACAGACCGCTATAGACCACAGAGACACAATTTCACGAACACTGATTCACGATAGCAGATATTCACACACAAATAAGCACAAATTCAGCATTCTCACGATAATTTCACTCACTGAAGGCAGTTGAAGTAAATAGATACAGAACAACGAGAAGATTCACAATGCGTTCTTTGATTAACAGTGCATTACGTTAACTTTTAATATAAGCAATATTATTTATGTCAGCCATTGCTTGATTCAATTTTAAACATGAAGTAAGTCTTTTCAAACGCCTTACAGATGGCATTTTTACCCAATGACCAGAAAGAACTGCTAGAATCTGAATTAATTGCGCAGTTCTTCGAATTTGACAGCTAGCCAAAGCGCGCAAATCTCGAGCTGTTCGTTATATAAGCATTCAGTAAATAATGTATAGGTCTGCTTCTCCTTCCGTCATAGATATTGGACAGCCATAAATTCGTACTTACTTCAAAAATAAGAAATAAAGTCATATTTCAGTAGTGAAATAGTTGCTAACACGTGATTATTGATTTCGGAAATATGATTTTTTGGTATATAAAATGCATAACTTACTTTATAGATTAGTTTCATTTTTAAATATTTTGCTATAATATTTAAAAAAATATTTTAAGTATTAATTATTTTAACAAAATTTTAAACAATTATTTAGCACGTATTTTTAGTACTAATTAAATTTAATAAATCAAATGTATTACTAATTAAATTTATATTAAATTTACATTTCATTTGATGAATCTACCTTAGATTAATATATTTAGATGAAATAAAGTAATGAAACATTGCAAAGTAAATCTTCAGATTCTTGAAAAGGCAGATTTAGTCTCTTTTCATTCTAAAAATAATGTTGATGAACTAAAAAAAAAAAAAAAATGCTAAAACGATCACGTCTAAAAGCGGTCATATCATGACGTTTCAGCGACGTCGACAAATTGCCAAGATACAACGGCAAATATTTTGCGTCTTCTCAACGTTGTAAAGACGTCGTAAATGTTACCACGACCACTTTGCAACGTCTCTGACCAGTTTGCAACGCCGTGTGCTACTTGGGTAGTGTGTTCAATCACGTTTTACTTTTTAATGTACTTAATGCTTTTTAATGCAATGTATTTTATGAAATCATACAACATGTAATGATTTCTGCATATTTTTATTTGAGTACTGAAGCATCATTTGCTAAAATAAATTTTTGCATATATCTGTACATAGGTGGTGATTTCTATTGAAAATAAGCGCATGGAATTTGTAAGGTTTAGGTTTAGTTATATTACCTATATTAGCTGTTCAATTAGGATAAATCATTTCTGTTACATATGAAAATAATTCAGGAAATGTATAAGATTCTTTGAAATTTTTCGAACTGCTGCACTTTTTAAGATATTGATGGGTGCTTCGATATCATTCAAAAATAATATAATGCTCGAAACACAATATTTGGTCGCATATACACGTTTATTATAATATTAAGAACAATATATTAATCGCTCTTATTTGTGAAAATTAGTAAAGTATATTAAAAAGCATAATTTTTAATCTCACTCTGCAGAAACTTCAAGATTTATTTTATTATAATGTATTTTACTATAACTGAAATCAGTTTTTATACAGCTTATGTCATACATTGCATTATTTTTGAAGTCATATTTATATAGCATTCAGATTTCTGAGGTATTATAGCTAATTTCATGGAACTGAATACACGTTGAGCTTCTATTTATCACAGTCAATATTGTTTTCTGTTACATTTACATTGAAAATTAAAGGCGTGAAACGAACGTGCGTGGGAAGTATTTTGAAAATGGTACCATACACTGCATTTAAAATATGAAGATTTTATTCGTGCAAGATAAATTTTATTTTCCTAAAACATTTTCCAATAATATTTCCATTCTTTCTAGATTTTATGCATGTTTAGCATTCAGAAACTGCTTTCATTTTTGCTGCGATTTTGCAATTGAAATTTATTTGAATATTTTAAAGAATGGATAATGGAAAGTGATATTCTAAAAAGTGAATTTAAAAGTGAAGGTACAAATATTTTAAATCGGTTTTTCACAACAATAATCTAAACGCAACGCCAGTATTTGGAAGACGTCATTCTAAACAGACTGTTATTTAAACTAAAGTTTCTTTATTTCACTGCGTAAGGAAAATGGATTTTTTTTGTTTAATATTCAAAGTGTGGAAGCAGGTATTAATTTTAGTGAAATGGTTCTTAGAGTCATTTAGCAAGTATATAATCTTAATGTACATATAAATAATTTTAATTTAAAATGAAAGTCAGAATATGTATTTCAAATTAAAATATCGTTCGAAAATTACATATTACAATTATAAAAATTACTCAACGCGTAGTTCGAAACAATTAATAATGACCAAATAAAATTAAAACTTAACCATATTATTTAAAACAGAATAAATGGAAAGTTAATGTAATTACTGTCGCATAACTTATGCATACAACAATTTGGTATTTATGGTTATTTTAAAATAAGTAACATCAGAGTTTTATCAGAAAAGAAATTTGGAAGCTCGAAATCATTTTGTAGAGCCGAAGGGATATGTATTCAAATTCACCATGTAATGTTTTGATGATTGACAGACTCACAAACGGGAGTGAAAAACCAAACTAAAATACATTAAACTAGAAAACTAACATACATTAAAGTAAAAAAAAATTACTCAAAAAAGCATATTAACAGAAAATGCATAATGTTGATATTATATTGAATATTCCTTCATTTAAGATAAGCACGACAGTGAGTAGATATCGCGCAAAAATATCGCGGCGAAATCATCGCGCATGAAAACGTCGCGGAGAAAACAACGGAAGTCGAACGCGTCGTGGTACAAAACATCGTGGGAGAAAAAAAAAAAAAAAAAAAAAAAAGCAAAGAGAAAACCTCTCAGTTTTAAAACTTCGTGGTATAAAATATCGTGGTCGACAATAAAGCGGATTAAAAAATTTCGCAGTTTAAAAACATCGTCATGGAAAGATCGTGGTAAACAATAAAGTACCTGCAAATCATCGCATGACGATAACATCGCACATACGCGTTTTTCAGGTTTTAAAAGGTGTAACTGCATTTTTGCATAATGATTTGGAGGCCCAAGAAGGAAAGAGGGTGAAATGTTAACATCCCTTCGAGAATAAAAGGAAACAAAACAAGATATAATGTTCACTAAAACAATAACAGATTAACAAATGTGAAAGCAAATAATTTGATGATGAACTAAGCAAACTTCATAGAGTTAACCTCATGCAGTTATTTATCTCCCTTTTTTAAGCATTTTTAGACTATTTTTCAGAAAAATTAACAGTAAAACTTTATAAAAAAAGATTAATTTATTAATAACCTTTGTTAATTAACCATGTAAATTTTAAAATTCTATCAAGTCCTACAAGTTGCGTTAAATTTCTACTCATTTTCAGTTTTAAAATGCTTGAATTTCCTTCTTAGATTTTCAGCAAAATCTTATTAGTTTACTCAAAAACATGAAATGTAGAAGCAAAAATATTCCTTCTTCCTTCTTGCGCTCACAAATTATTATGCGAAAATGCACTTAAAACTTTTAAAATCGGTGTTTTCTCTTTGCTTTCTTTTCTCCCACGATGTTTTGTACCACGACGTTTTCCGTCTTGAGTTGTTTTCTCAGCGACGTCTTCGTCCGCGAAGTTTTCGGCGAACACCCAGTGAGAAATAATAGCCAATTGCCAAAAACAAAATCTAAAATGCATATACTTCTGAAATTCAGTATAAAGACGAAAAATAAAGGTATGCACATTAGGAAAATGATATTATATTTCTTGCATATAATAATAATTACTAATGAAATTTCATATACTCATAAATAATTTAACATAAATAAGGTATTTTTACGAGAAAGTGGAAAAATAAGGTAGTCCTACTTAATGTAAAAGATTTGATATGATCACCACATGACTTCCTTGTACGGCCTGTTAAATTGTGCGCACTTTTTACTACACTTAATTTAAACTCATTTTCTCGAATTTCATTAGAAATACATTTCGCGTTAAATTAATTCAGTCCTCAATTGAACTCACAGCAAGGCAAAAAACTCAGAACATAACGTAAAAACTGAAAATATCTCCATTTAAAAATTGTAAAACACATAAAAATCTAAAAGATCAAATAGATTTAAAAGCAGTTAAAAACAATTTTTGCAATTAAATTTAGAGTTTCTACTCCAAAATATTAATTCGGTCAACGAGCGGGAAGGACAAAATTTTCGGTGCAGAAAATCTTTGAAGCTAACGCCGGTTCCACTAAGCAAAAAGACTCTGGTGCACCAACTGACTTAATTCGCTATACAATTAAAAGTTTCAAATGTACAAGTAGTTGCCACGTTAGGCTTGGTGCCTTTTGCACTTTTAAATATTAAAAAATTCTTCAACTGTTACATGCAGATTAACTAACGGCATACAGTTATTAACCAAAACATTAAAGCAACACATTTCAATCAATTTGAAGTAAAAAAATGCGCAATTTACCAATATATAAGAATAATAAACTGAGCTCGCCTATCCCAGTAAGATGGTGAGTGTATAAATGTACACATACGTTTTTTGGTACTGTCCATTGCAAAAACAAGGGAAGATGCACGCATCTACTATATAACAGTTACATATACAAAATTTTAACGTTCTACGGTTACCGTTTTTGAGTTACGCGAGGTGCGTACCGGCGTATAGAACAACACAAAAAACCCTTCCCGAATCGATTTTGAATCCATTTTATAATCCATTTTGAAAAAAAATCTTCTTTATTCTGTCCATACGTACAAATTTCACACACACACACAAAAATATTTATTGGAATATATTCGAGAGAGGGTAGAGTGGATATTTTCGTTAAATATGATAGCCGACATTTTTCGCGATAGGAATACTTTCTTAACTTTGCACAACGAAGTAAAAATTAATATTTCTGTAAAATAATATATCTAATATGGTACTGAAATTATGTATATGTAAGATATAACAAAATAGCTGTTTCAAAAATATAATTGGCGACCTCAAAATTAGCATTCTAAATTTGGTGATCTGCCCCTAAATTCATCTATTCTCACAGGTTCCAGATTCTTCTATCTGAACTGAAACTTTCCCACTCCCAACTTTCTTCCTGTAAAAGTACTATAACTCTTCCCTTTTTCCGCATAAAAACAACGTCATAATTCAAAATGCAACTTCTGCATTCAAGTATAATTAGAAAACATCTTGTCTGAAAAAAAGGATGATTTGATATACGTAAAATAAATAAAGATTGTGATTTTTCAAGATACATTGTGATAACTTGCGTCATCAGGCTTTCCACTCTGCCACCTTAAACCCACTACGGTATTCTCGGTCATTTATGCAGTATCTAAGCTGTTAAAAGTTCCACTGTTTTCATCTACGCATTTTGGAATCATTAAATATATATATATACAAATATGCTGCTGCCTATAAAAATATGACACTAATAGAGATAACGTTCAACATCGACGTCGAGCAAAGACATTTTGGCATGCGAATAAAATGCTGGGGAAAAGTTGGTGAAATCTGAATCAAACTTTTCTTTGTTTAGAATTAGAATATTTATTTTCAATGAAAATATTTTTAGCAGATTGTGATGATGTGAGAGCTATACTTAACAATAAACTTTCCTATATATATGCATACTTTTTTTCTTGTAGGTTTTGGTGACTATGTGGCACTTCAAAAAGAAAGTGCCTTGCAGAGCAAGCCGGAGTACGTGGCTTTTAGTTTGGTGTTCATTCTCTTCGGACTATCTGTCGTATCTGCAGGCATGAACCTTTTAGTTTTGAGATTCCTTACTATGAACACTGAAGATGAACGTCGAGATGAGGCGGAAGCTCAGTGTGCTGCCCAAGAAGCAGTCCGTTTAGAGGGTGACGTCATTACTGCTAACGGCAGTATCATATCTGGTTTAGGACCGGATGATTCTGACTCAGACGATGATGGATCATTGTGCACATGCCACGCATGTTGTCCTGTCAGGCGACGCAGGGAGATGAACACTGAGACTCCTTATGCACTGAGGAGTAGATCTCTTAGTAGGTCTCCTCATGGGATGCCTCTGCACGTGATAAGTCCCACTGGCACAAGAGACGATATACTGGAATCCTTGCGATCAGACTCAGATCTTTGCATGGAATTTCCTGACATAAGAAAGAAAAGACTGTCCATCTGACACAGGCTCATGCTTAATGATCTTCAACCAATTTACTACCAATAGCATATACCAAAGCATGAAAATATCGTATCAAAATACAATGAAATAATGCGTTATTGATACAGACAATATTTTAAGAATAACATATAGAATCGCTTTTTCTGAAAGCCTGTTGTCTGTTGGAATCGAGGAACTTAGTTATAAAAGAATAACGTTGCTTGAACTCAAGGATAATTTTAGGCGGACGAAGATGGAGTTGGTGAAACTAATCGAGACCGTTTCCTGGACAAATTTTCTTCTGGGGCACACAAATATTTGAATGACAACTTAAATAACCTTGATTTTCTTTTAAGTTCTTCTCTTATTAAGTTCATCTCAGCAGGTACTAATGAAACAAATCTATTTTCATAAAAATAGGTGCCACTTGTTAAAATTCAGCAACTTTGAATACTAAATCTGTGTCTTTCAAACTTTGTAGCTTAGATTTTACAAAGGTTTTGATGGAAACTTACCTCGCGAGTGAGAAATTATTCAAATCTTCTCTGCACAGTGATATTTGGGTGCATTCCTTGTGGTAACTTCGCTTATAATGTTAAGGGTGTTTTCAAGCAATTTTGCTGCCAGATAATATATTATTGATGGTATTTCATTGCACTGATTAAGTGAACAACATAATCACATCTAAATGTAGAAGAATGATTGTAGATATATATACATATATATATTTTTGTGAAATGGAAATGGAAATTAGATGCACACCGTTTTCTGTTTCTTCTTTTTTTTTTTTTCATTTAAACAGAGCTTTCAAGTTCTTTTTATTACATAATGCATCGAATTTTCGGAATTTTTATTAATCAGCGATATATGAATGTCTGGCAGCCTCAGGAAAAACTGGTATGTAATTTTGTATAATAGTTGTAATTAACTTTTATTATATGTTCATGTAATAAAATAGTAAATAACAAACTGTTTGGTCTTTTATTACTTTCCACCAGAACATTTATATGAATTCCAGCTTTTCCTAGTTCTTGAATTGTTCTTGATACAAAGCGAAAAATAATTTCAGCTAATGTTTGTAGATTTGTCACATTAAAAATAAACTTGACCCATATTCCTAGAATTCAATTCTTTTGCTTAGATACTAACTTAAAAATTCAGTAGTAGCGACATGTCAACACGTAGCTGGTTATGGTAGCTTTGTAGAGTCATTAGGTTATTTTGAAGCAGCATACATGAAAACTGAGCAATGCCCTCGCCAAAACTTGAACCTGGATCGCTCAAATACGAACCGAGTGTGCTATCACTTCACCACGAAGGAGAGAGAAAATATATTATATAGTCCTCCTTTTTGAAGGGCGACAGGGCATTAGGATACCAAATCTCCGAATCCTGGTGGGGATGAATTGTAATAGGTTTTTCAGTTCACTCCAGTAGATCAAGATGTGAATAAGATGACCACAAAAAGGTTTGGAAATAACGCAGATAGACATATATCAACGGAATTATGTTAACCCATGAATTCGGTATTTCACTCATGCTGAATCTAAGCCCGCTGCTTGGTTTTCACCAATTCTGCCGTGCTTGATGCAAAATAAAATCTTGGTTTTATAAACAGAGGGAAACTCTGAACTTATGTTGATTATAAGTGGATAAGTAGATTCGAGATTCAGGTGTTTTATAAAGTTCATTACATAATTATTTGTTAGAAACCGTGAATTGTTAAAATTAAAGTATCAGCTATTCAGTTTCTGTTAAATTGTTTAAAACTAAATTTAGCTTAAACCAGATCTAAACTTAGTTATCTGTTATTTATAAGTATATCCAAACTTACGTACAATGATTATTCTTCACATACATTACAAAGTTTTGGTAAAGCCCGTTAGGATAAATCAATTAATAATCAGTTTCCTTTAGCAACTTCATACTTGTATAATTCATACATAATGCATATCCTGGATTGCTGTTTCTGCAAAACGCCAATTTTTCCCTATGTGAATGCGATTTATTTCAAAAAGAACTACTATTTTCATTAGGAAAGAAATGCACCATGATGGAATGTTCATCGTCTCCCTAGCACAGAGTAATGTATCTCAGCTGTCACACTTCGTCCTAAGAAACCTAACGAGAAACATCATAGTAGCAAAATATTTCCTACATAATCGCTGTCATTGACCTGGAAAATGTTCTATACGCATTCACTTTTCTTTTACTTCATACTTTTATTTCTCTATTTCTAGATTGCAATAGTATGGTGAATTCTAATGTGCAATGACTACATCACTATCCCCTTTCTGTCTTATGTGTTTCAGTTGTGTGTTAGGTGACATAAATACAAGTCTGGTGATTTTTCGTAAAACGTAAGTGTCGAGTCAGATTCGATACTCATTACTGTAAGATGCTAACGAAATCAAGTGTACGTTGTATTTTATGTAGAAGATAAGAATTACGCCATTTACATTAGGTATGATAGGTACAACACTTTACATTCTGTTACATTCCTGATGTGAGACTTAAATTAGACCCTTAGAATATACCTTTTTCATAAGTTTATTTAGCAGTAATTCTTCCCTATTCTATTAATCTTGAAGATGAGCATGATAACTCTAAATTACATTTATCAACTTGTGGAGTCATTAGTTGTTATTATGCGTGAGGCATGAAAAATGTGCCGTGCCATCTCCGGGACTCGAATCTAGACCTCTCGAATACGAGCCGAATGTGCTACTGTTATACCACGAATTCATGCGGAAAAGAGGGACAGAATACCTTATATAATGACATACCTTTATTATATTCGCTATATAATCCCTCTAAGGGGGATTATATAACGATTATAATAAAGGGGTGTCATTTGTTCTGACATTTCTTGCCAGGATGGAGATCGACGATGCTTGCCTACGGAAAATTCTTTGGGGAGATGAAGCTCATTTTCACCTAAATAGGATTGTTAGGACTCACAGTTCTCAAATCTGGCATCCGAAAATTCTTTGCAGATCAGGAAATGCTACTACATTCATCAAACTCACTGCTTGGTGAGGCTTCGCGGCAGATTTCGTTAACTTACCACTTTTTAGAACATTTCTAAAATTGGTACACACACACCTATGCCGTGATTATGACAAGAGATCATGGTATGTTGACTAGTTTTGCCAGTCATTACTTCAGCAGAGGGTGTAACTGTAACAGGTTACTTTTACGCAGGCTGAAATACTACTACACATTGGTCTACCTATACAGCGGCAGTTACGCCATCATTTTATGAACTGGAGTTTCATAAATCGTATTTTTCCACTTGCATGGCCGTTTCGCTAACCGAATCTTACTGCATGTTTTTTCCTTTCCTTTTTTCAGAGGTGTTATTTGAAGTCTAGCTTGGTGGATTCGTGACCCTAACGACCTCAAGAGATAACATGTTGCGAGCTGTGCTGAGCATTTCTGGGGACAAGTTACGTTCGGCCATCAATAATAATGTGTTATACTGCACTGCAATATTATCTCTGTAACCCTTTGGGCGGTATATTTGCTCCATTAGAACGGTGTTGCATTGAAATTTCTTCTTTGTTATTAATTTGTCTAGTTCTGTTCTAGTTCTGAATCCCGGCGAGGGCATTATTCCTAGTACATTTTCCACGTCATCCTGCTTCAAAAAGTCCTGATGACTCTCCATTGGATATTTCTGAATATTCTGTTTCATTACATACCTTTTAATGCTTTTTTTTCCTTTCCATATTCACGTCAAAAAAACCCTTCTGTTATTAAAAAAATTTCAAGTGAATTTGAGATAACAATTTAAATTTAATTTTCTGAGTCCATGAATTTTACTTTCCAGTTCTGAGAAGTGCAACATATTTTTAAAGGTTCTTATTTATGATTATAATTATTCCAGAAGAGGCGTGATTGCATTTTTATATGAAGAACGTAATTGATAACTTAATGATCCTCATATAACAAAACGTTCATCAATCATAAATTGAAGTTACATCTGCGCATTTAGAAGTAGTTTGGATATTACATGCTGAGTATTATTCCTATTCACGTTACATTTTTAATTTATTCGCATTCGCTTATGTGTCATAATCATAGAAAAGTGTTATTCATTGCACAAAATGTAGTTTTAGGAAACATTTTCGACATTTAACCAAACAATAATTTTCAAGCATTATAAAATCCAGAAATGTATCTCATTCTGTTTATGTGAGTTCTTTATAGAAGGTTCGCTTTTTTAAGCAGAAACGTTAAAGCAAATTAATTAATCTTTAAATAAAAAAGGGATTTAAAAAAAGTAATTAATTAATATTCTTCTGAACAATTTCAGCGGATTATGATATTTATGAAAATTTTGGTTAACATGTCATGCACTGAGGTCAATTAGTTTTCTAAGAAAGTAAAAACAGTCTGTCTGATAAGATTATAAAAATTAAGCAAATTAATAAAACTCAGAAAAGTCTCAAAACCATTTCTTCATCAGTGTACTTTCCTTTACAACTTACTACGCCCACTATAATAGTTTTTCCTCAAATTTCTTGTTTATCAATGATTTTTCCTTCCCTGTGAAAATTTTATTTATACTTTTTACGAAAATTTAATTAATTATTTAACCTGGAGAAACTTTCTTTCATCGTTTTATGGATTAAATATCCCAGACAAAATAAAACTGTGGAGATAATAAATATTTTACATTTAACCTTTCCCTTTTTTACTGACAACGAACTATCGATTTTATAGTTCTAAATTTATGGAGGCTAATGTATTAATTAATGTTATAGTGTGGTTTTACTGCCAATAAATGCATTTTAAAGTATTTAAATTATTAAATATCAAAGAGAAACTTGAATGATTAAACATTAAGATAATTAAATTTGGGTTTTCTAAAGCTAAATTAATTTAAAGCATTTCACTTCCTTAATTATTAGTCTATGCTTTTATTTCTATCTATATATTCATCTCTCTCTCTCGCTATAATATGCCATAATTTAATGCGTAATTTAATGCGTAATCTATAAATGCCATAATTTAATGCGTATGAGGAATCAGCTTGCAGTCGTCCTGGCCAGGGTTTAAAGCGTAGAGACGAAGATGACAAAATTACCTTTTCTACAAATCACCAATCTTTATTTTTCCGCATATCAAAAACTATTCTATTTTGCAGATAAGGTATTTTTAAACATATTTGAATACAATAACTTCTTCTATACACAGGTTAACGGCGATACGACGTCCGTTTAGAATAAGAAAAAGGACAGGCAGAAAAGCATGTAGTTGACAGCGTGGCAGAAGCTAGGAAAGGAATGACGTAATTTACTCGCGGGCGGTATTTATACCGAAGTAGATGCAATGCAATTGTAGAGACAAGCTATGATTGGTTAATTTTTAGTACCATTTTCAAGAAGCGTTATATAACATAGAAAGGTCTCAAATTTGGGAGAACAGATGAATTTAGGGGGAGAGCATAAAATCTAGAATAGCTTATTTTGACGTCGCTATTTATTTTTAAAGCAGCTATCATATTTTGTTATAACTTACATATTCTTCTTTCAAAAGAGAGGTCGGGTCAGCAGGGTGGCAGAAAAGCATTAGTGAATTAGCGAAAGAAGAGAAAGTTTATCATATGAGAAAGCATCAAGGACATAGACTGCAGGTTTTCCTTGCCCCTCATGATTCATGACCTTTCTCATATACAGATTACGAAATGCTTAACATACATATATACGCAGAGAGAAAAAGCTAGACAGATAGACTGATATGTATACAAACTATATATATATAGAGAGAGAGAAGGAGAAATGCATACAAAGACACAGAGCCCGCCGTCAGTAGCACGGTTTTCTTCTGAGGACTGAGCCGTACCGAATTGTTACCTAGAATCTGTAGCTTGTTAGACGAATAGCCGCTAGATAGTAGAAACTGGACTAAACAACATATACGGCACAAAAGAATACACTGAAAATGTTAGCAAAGACAGCTAGGACCTAATTTTCGTATTTGATGCACAATCTCCAGAACTACTGGACAGATTTAAATAAAATTTGGTGTGAGCATAGGTTGATATGATACAAACAAAATAAGCATTCAACATTTATAATGGTCCCCTCTTACAGTCATACAGGCCTCGCAGCGTAATGTCTTACTGGAAATAAGGCAGTTTATCAGAGCCTGTGGCAATTGGTCCCACTCATTCAGCAACGCTGTTTTCAGTTCCTGGATGGTTCTCGCAAGGGGAGTTGCGAGATGCAAATTGACCTCCCCAGAGTTTGTCACACATGCTCTATAGAGTTGATGTCTGGAGACCTGGCTGGCCAATCCATCTGGCGAATATCTTCACTCTCGATAAATTCGTTGACCAGAAGGGCGTCTTGTGGCTTAGCGTTACCGTCCTGTAAGATGAATTCGGGGACCAGTGCCCCCAGAAAAGGCGAACATGGTGCTCCAAGACCTCATCCCTACACCTCACACCAGTCACAGAGCCTCTGTCAAAAACGTGAAAAGTTGTGCGGCCATCCAATATGATGCCTGCCCAGACCATTAGACTGCCATTACACGGGTCCCTGGTTCTCTCCATATGAAAGTACGGCGAGCATCGGTGTTTAGGCTAAAATGGCACTCGTTGATGAACAGAACGGTCATCCATTGCTTCCCTACTCCAATCACTATGCTGCCAGCCCCATGCTAATCGGACTCTCCTGTCCGTAGACGTGAGCGGGACGTAAACAGCCGGTCTTCTGGCAAACAACCCTCTTCCATTCTGTGTTTTGGAAAAACAGTTACACGGGTTCCTGTGGCTGCATACATGTCCCGAGAGAGCTGAGAAGCTGTAGTCCCTCTGTTACGCATCCCTAAAATGGACAGATAGCGATCTTCTCTGACCGTCGTGGCTTTTGGACGACCTTTCTCTCGATGGATCCAGTATCCTGGAACTGTTTTCATATGTTACACACGACTCTGGGCGTTAAATTAAACTATCTGCATAGCTGAACTTGTAATTGGCCTGCCTCTAACCTCCACACAATTTGCCACCTCATTGCATAATCTAAACTTTGGTGGTTACTCATTTTTACTGTTCCGATGTGAATTTAACCGATTGCTGGAAGATAACACCGAGAAATTCGCCAAGGTGTGCTGGCGAACGAAATTCGTCTTACCCTTCATGCGCTTATAAAGCCTGTTTTTCTGCTGGCTCCGTCTACACATACGTGAACGCTTACGTGTTTGCCGTACAAGATTTGCATTTTTATCTATAATCAGTGGTTTTTACTTTAGTTTAGTTCTTTTTATGCAATTGGATAAAATACCCAAATTCTCTTAACTTATTTCACCAATGTAACTCATTTCACCAGTGCACAGGTTTGTGCAAAATTTAATGAGCATTATCTAGGATATCTAACCAATATTAATGGTAGAGGTTCAAGGCTACAAATGCACGGTTAATTATAGGATGCTATTTTATAGTCGTACAACCTATCTTGTACTTGCAGCTTTAGATATTTACTATTTCTGCTGTTACAACCTTGCAGTTTAAATCTTGAAACTTATATTGTGCTGTTAGACACGTTAAGCACACGGTTTAGGAATTTCGGACTGAGTTTGCACCAAGCACCTACATGATTTTGCTATATTCATGTGCACACTCAGAGGAAGGTAAACAAGCTAGAGGCGCGGATGATTAATAAAAGATACCGATTATATAAAAGATGTACTGTGCTTAATTAAGTGTTAAACAAATTGTGCTTATACATTATATTAAGCATTAAAATAAAAGCCTATTTCAGTTTTAGATGTTAAGTGAGTGCAGATGTGGCAACGAACCAATGACAGTGGAAAAGCCCTTGATTAGAAGTACCAATCTTTGCAGAAATATGAATTGCCTGTTAAATAAAATACTGTTTAATAATGCGGTTTGCCTAATTTTCGCCACTGCTCTACTGCGCAAGTATTATCTGACATGAATATGCGTCTGCAATACTTGCCCTCGCCGGGACTCAAACTTGGACCTTCCGACTACGCACCGAGTGCGTTACTGTTACACTACGAAGGCGTGCCGGAAGGAGAGAGAAAATTCCTTATAGACTTAAGTCTGAGGCATGCTTGTCTTAAAAGCAAACAAAAGCATATTTACGCAGTGTTACTTTGAAAGGATAAAAAATCAAGCACAGCTGATATGACATACTGATGCTACGCAATGTAGGAATAGTACATAATAAATACACAATGCTATGCACTATAGAACTAGTACATGTGATTGAGAAGACTATAGTATTAAAGGCGTTGAACATTACTTATGAGAATTATAAAACCATATAAATAACCCAATTACATATAGATAGATTATCAGGACCTTTGGAATTCCTAGGCATACCTTAATATTTTAAACATAAAATGCATAGAAAGCAATGCGGTTTAACCCTTTCCGGCCCGTTACCTTTTAAATTCGAAGTTTTGATAAAAGAAAAGGTAGGCAGTCCAATTAGGCCTAAAGGAGTACACAAGTAAAATTTTGTGAAGATAGCACTTATCGTTTTAATTCTATGTGTGTGCCCAAAGTTTCACACTGATTGAATAGAGCTTCGAAAAGAGTGTTGAAACGAGCATTGTTGTCAATGAACTGACCGATGAGATGCAGAGAAACAAGGAATACAGATTCTCATTTGTCCTAGATTATCGGTGAGGCCGGTCTGGACACATCTAGGGTTCACCGTTTGATTTTAGGCAAGATTTCAAGGTAAAAAAATTAATATAGAAAAAGCTTTCTTTGAAAAATGAGGGTCTTAAAAAACTAAACATGGATAAAATATATGGACTGGTTTGTATTTAGCTGCCATCTACTATAAATAAAGAAGGTTCAGAGTAACATATAGTAACCTATAAATCATTTTTCATTCAAATTTTTTGTGCATACAGAAGGAAATTTTAGGTGTGTGCCGCAAAGGGTTAAATGTACAATTACGATTCAAGTAGGTGATTATCTCATATTCAGCTGCGCGCGCCGACAACTGAAACCATACAGCTTTGCTATGGTTGAGCACGCCAACAGCAAAATATTTTGCTCTGTGAAGATGGAATACTGTGCAGCAACTTCTGTTTTAACGAATAAGTCTGTGATAATAACATTGATTACTTTTATGTAATAAGGACTCATAGGTTACAAGGAGTCATATGAACAAGCAGTAGCAAGGAGTCATATGAACAAGGAGTCACACGAGTAACAAGAAGTCTGAACGAACAAAAAGCTGCCTTTGCAAATATAATAATAACTTTTCGGCTTGTATGACTGGAAGCCATATTATTAAGAGATGAGTTGTTAAGGATAATTACTATATTCTGAGGATACTTACTATATTTAGCCCATTGAGATGTTCACAATGCGCTAAAAGCGATACGCTTTCTACACATTTAACACAATTAGAAGACATATGAATTTAGAATATTCATGGTATTACAAATCTGTGTGTAAAGTGAAAACGAACCCTTTCCTTCTTCAAAATGTTCTCGATATCACAATACGGATTATAGCATAAGGCACAAGTTTTGATTGACTACGAATACGTATTTGTATGCTTGAATAATTTTTTGGAGGTATCCAAAACAATTATGATTTATTGACATTATCTTCGTGTTGATATATTTTATTCATCTTTCTCAAGATTCAAATTAAACGAGCACTTCGGCCCACAGGGCAAGAAGGCAGATTTTTCGGTGCAAAAAATAAAAAATTCCTTTTGCTCCCACTCGGCGAAAAGACGCTGAAAGTGCAGAAAGATTTAATTCACTATTCAGTTAAGTTTCAAATGTAAACAAATATGGCTGCTATGGTAATAAAAATAGGCTTAGGCGCAATTGAACAACTTCTAAATTGTAGCTCTGCAACTATTGCCTTCAGATTACGTAAAGGCATAAAAACCTTAGTTGAATGATAAGAACAACATCATTCAATTATTTTTAAAGCAAAAACCAATCGACCAATGATCGATGAATCAATAATTTATCGATCCACATTGCCAAAAGCAATTGCAACACACATCAAAAACTTTTTATACATGCATAATTACAAAAGAGTTTGGATTGATAACTCAAAGTGGATGTGTAGAGACATTAGGTATTGTTTGGAAGCAGACAAGATAGAAAATTAGCAACTGCCTTCGCCAGGAATCGAACCACGGACCTCTGGAATACCGGCTCAGCGTGCAGAACCACTACATCACGAAGGCACGCTAGGAAAGCCGGAGAAATACCTTATAGATGTAACTTTAGCTTTGCCACGAATCAATAAAATATTATATAAAAATATGTTTAGGGATTCAAAATATAACGAACAAGCTTTATATTATTATGAATCAATAATCTGCCTATTGACTAAAATTCTTATTTCATGAAATTTTAGTTTACTTTATGAGTCTTATTTGAATCCATGGCTAAGTTATTTGTGCTAAAATTTAGTATACCAATCATTGTAATTTATTATTTCTGGAATTCTTTTTAAAGTACTTTCAAAGCATGTGAAATATATATATTTATGTTGTAAGATATTTAATGATTAAAGATAGTAAAAATTTAATTTTACAGTGCTCATCAGAATTAAAGTGAAATAAAAATTATTAAAAATTAAACTGAAAACAGTTTGCACAAATGCTGTATTCAACATAAATTACCTCGTTTGCTAGTAGATTCTTTTCTAAGTAATGAATTTGAAATCAGATTTTTAAAAATTTTAAACTTGTGATAAAATGTTCTTTCCTGTTTTGAAATAAATCTTTCTTTAACATGGTGTATAATCTTTTCTGACAAAATTGGAAACCTTAAATCTTGATTTCATAGAATTTACAAAACTGTTGGCCAAGTGTTTCGAAATTATGGACTACTTTTATTAAAGCACACTTTTCAGATAGCATAGGATTTGAAGACATATTTGGTAAGCAGTAATCGGCAGCTTAATGCATCTGACACATGCTCATTTGATTTTAATACTGGTGACTTGCCAAATCTTCTGATCGACAGGTACTCGATGTGGGCAAGCATTGCCAAATCCACAGGTACTCGATGTGGGCAAGCATTGCCAAATCCACAGGTACTCGATGTGGGCAAGCATTGTCATATTTTAATAAAATTTCAAAAGCAACAATACCTCTAAACATACTTATTTGTAGGGAGCTCGAAGAAGTTGTTCATAAATCTGTGATCGGCTACAAAAATTCCATAAAAAATATGCAACTCAGTGCGGCCATTTTTGATGATTCCACCTGAAACCGTTTCTGTGAAAACTGGATCTTTCGTGAACAAGTGAAATTCTAGTTACATGTTTCTCGCTTCCTTCAGATCAAAATGCATCTGGAATCACAGTTCAGGTTGTATCTGAACTTGTCAGTAAACAATACGCTGGTACTTTCATTCTATGTTCCACTGAACGTGACGATGACACCATCTCATACAGGCTTGTTTCGAAGTTGAGGTGAGTGAGACCCAGATGGGCTCCTTTGGAAGGCGAAATGAGTGGAGCAGAAACCTTTGGTTTCTTTTACATAAAGTCTAACGTCGGGAAAAGTTTTTTCACTTGATGTGAAATCTCTTGATACTCTAATGATCTAAAACCAAATTTTGTATAGTTGCTTCAAGGTTTCTTCGAGCCAGTAAACGACTACAAGAAAAACTGATCATTCTTGACTACTGGAGGATAAATACCTCGAAGGGACCAAAAAAGACTTCGTCAAAGTGACTAGAAGGAAGTTGATCAATTCGACTACAAGATAGTTCGTCAAGATGACTACAAGAGAAAACGGTCTCCGAATTTAGTTGTTGCTCTTGGACGTCCTTGAGCAGCCAAGAGTGTGATCCAGTCTGATCCAGCGAAGTGTCTGATCCACGTTCTTGCTCTTACACTTTAAAAGATCCTCACATCTTCAGCGACCTGTGTTTGTGTTTACCACTTCACAAGCCTAAAGATTAACTGCCATTTTGCAATTCATTTAAACGATGCCTTTCAGTCATAATATTACAAAACAATCTTAACCAATATGTGAAATCACATTAATTAATAGCTCTTTTGATTTTCACTTCAATGATGCTTTTCAGTCACAGATATACTTGCAAACAATTAACAGAAAGTATTGCACCATTCGACACTAGTTGAAAACTTAAATCGGAAATTATTAATATCACATTTTAAAAATAATGTGTTTAAATAATGCCTAATTTGATACATCTAATTTTTCAGTAATTTAAAGCAGGCACAGCTATCGTTTGCACATGGAGAAGCCAATTTAAAATGTTCCTAGTTTCATTCCAATTCATTCCATTTCCAATTCATTCGGAACAGCTTTATTTAGATATTTTGGAAACACATTTTTGAGTAATACAAGTATATTAGTATAATTGTTTTTAACAGTTTTGAAACCAAAGCGATTCTTGAATTTCATACATAAAAAAATGCAAAATATCGTATCGAATACACTTTTCAGTAAAAACCCTTTATTTTAATCTCAATGTTAAAGTAAGAAATCTTAAAACATTAAATTTTATTAAATGGGTATCAGCTAAAGTGAAAGTATAATACAAGTTAATGAGACTATTCCAGACACTAAAAGGCAGCACATTCATCAGTTTTTAAATATGTGCTATGAGAAATTTGCAGATACACGGTGCATTGATAATAATAGGGAATCATATGTAATAATAATAGTAATAATAATAATAATAATAATTCATATCGAGTTCCCTCTTAAACGAACTCAACTAAATACGTTGCTTTTGTAAATAATTATTATTATCAAAACTAACTGTTCTACTTTTATGTCTTTCCTTTTCCGGCTGACATTTAAATACACTATTAGGATTCTCCTATTTGACTTGCATTTTTCAACTTTTTGGCCGCTGCATTAAGAATACTGTTTGCTCTGTTTAATGATAATAAAAAGGCTTAATTAAAAGTTTACATATAATGAACTGGAGACATCATACAGTTTAACTTCTTTTCGAACTCAGATCTTCTATTTACATTTCTTTTCTTGATGTCTTAGCTATACTTAATGAGTTAAAATATTTTATTTATGTTTTTTAGGCAGTGTATTAAAACCTTTCTCTGGTTTTTTTTTCTTATATGGTGGCTATTTGCGCGTTATTGATGCGAAAAAGGCCATTATTATATACTTTCATTATGAGCTGCATTTTTTGTAAAACACTTTGTTGCTTAAAAGCTGTTGTTGGTGATAGTTTCATCACATCTCATATCATTGGCTAAGAGACTGAGTATAGCTTGTCACTTGCATTGGCTTTCTACTACTAATGAATTTGAATGCCTTTTTTTCCTACACTTTGCAAACTCGTGTCAAATTTGCAATTTTGTCACTTAATGACAAATCGCTTAAACCATTAAAGCAGGAAAATTTTTAATTTTCGCATTATTCACCAGTTTTATGTCCGGGAAAATGAATATAATCAATACTCTAATATCAGAAAGTGTACTGATATTTAGCCTGTTAAAATTATTTTAAAAAATAGTTTATACCATTGAATCTGAGTTTATGAAGCTTTCCATCTGCGCAAAAATCTTCCCATTTCTTTACAGTCTAATGAAGATCCTTTTTGTCGGCTTTTAAACGTCTTGATTTGTATTTCCCTTTAAATCTTCTTTTTTCCTGAATATTGGTAGTTCTGACCTGGGTTGGATGCATGGGCGGTTTCGTGGTTTTCCCCATGTGTAACGTGTATTCGAACCAGTTTCCCTTAGAAAATTCCCCATGGAAGTATTTTCAACCTTAGGCAGATAGTCCGAGTGTTATTTGCCATTATAAACCAAGCCAAATCAAAACTTTCCTGAATAAATGGAATTAATTGCTTACCTCCGCTTCATTGTATGTGGTACCAGGTGTAAAACTTTGTAGTATGTTTTCTGTTGTCTAGTGACATTTTTGGAGATGTTTATTACTCACAGTTTCATCATCTTACAAAAACATAATTCGAAAACATTTTTAAAGCAGATTAGCCTCTTAACCGTACTTTTGTTCCATTAAATTGTTTCAATGAATATATTTGGTTTGGTTTTTAATTTTTAGTTCCATTTAAATATAATTATTCACTCTTAAATAGCGTTATTTGTTTAAATATTTACTTCAGTAGCTTTCCCGATGTCTGAATAACTCATATAAACGTACATTTTGTAAAGACATTAGGTACGTTTTGAAAGCAGGAAAGATAGAGTCACTTTACTTAACCTGTTCCGCCAAACTAAGTTAATGGTACTACACGGTTAGGAACTCATCCTAGTCGTTGCTAGCAATCTGACGGTTAGTCCGCCTATCTACAATTTACATTAATCTTTAGTTTCTTGGATGTAATTATTTTCATTCGCTTGCTTCATTATCTCCAAGATGCCCTTGTTGCAGTAATAGGGCACCTTGGTCCTGTGAACAGTCTATTTACAGGGAAGATGAAAAATCAGCATTGCTCTCCTCCGAACTCGAACCACGGATCTCTCGACTACGCACCGAATGTGCTGACCGCTACACCACGAAGCTATGCTAAGAAGACGTGAGAAATGCTTTATAAACTTCACCTTTTAAAAGACGACTGGGGATTAGGAGATCTGATTGCCAAATCCTTAGTACCAAATCGTGGAGGATATTCATCCACCACCTTTTTAGCTCGGAAGCCACTGTAGAGACATTATGACTTGAATTAGTTATTCTAGTTACATGTCTAACTAATTACATTCTAGTTACATTCGGAAGCCACTGTAGAGACATTAACTTAATCCGGTTATAACCACGTGCAGTGCTGATAAGGACCACGTGTTTCTGAGACTCCTTCCCCTTTATTTTTCTTCTTTCTAGCTATTTCTTTCTCCTGATGAGGAGGGACCTTTAGCTGCCCTCGAAATCGATTGAGTGTTTCAATATACTTACGCTAAATACAAGGTTGTTTTTACGATTTTGATTGTCACATTAGCGTGTTTCTCTTCTATTCTAGTTTTGGTTTATTATTTTACTTATCCTTGCTGCAGATGTAATTGAAGATTCTGCACTTGATTTTTGCATTGTCTGACGTTTCCTTGTAACAAACACTTTAGACATATTAGAAGCAGTGTGTATCTTTTTCCGGTATTTTAAATTTAGAGCCTTCTTTCCATGTAAAAGTAATAACTAACGGTTTTTTCCTTCCTGATTAATACCGTTGCTTACTTTTCATTAGAAATTTTGTTACCATGCATTTGGCAACTTTTCTGTGTTATGGACAAGAAATATTTCTCTTTGGAAAGCAGAAAAACATTTACTACAATCTACAGCTTGTTCTATGCGTTAGTTTAAAAGAATAATAATTTTAAAAGCATCAGATTATATTTCTCATTTCAAATAAACATAAATAGTTTTGATAGCTATGCGAAAGCTCTACATTTATAAGTAAGATTTTCAGAGGTAAACTCAGATCTTAATACAGATTCATATAAACATTCTAAGACCATCTAATTTAAGATAAATTCTTTTTAGCTTATGATGGCATTTCCTAAGCCATGAGAGTGCAGACATTTTGATTGATTATGAATGAGGAAAAAAATCGATGAAACTCAAAAATCACACACATCGATGAACACAAAATCAAAAATATAATGAAGGAAACAGATTGTTTCCATCGATTTCTTGTATGAAATCGGTTTTGATCAATGAACCAGAAGTTGATTGATCAATAACGACCAGAAGTTCATTGACCAATAACCAATTTACTCTAATTATTAAAGAACCCATGCTTCTTTTGAATTGACACATACTAAAGGCTATTATTTGAGAAACATACTGTGAACATATTCTGTCACAGAAAGCAAACTTTGTTTTTTATAAAACCATTTAATAGTATTTTTAATAATGTTTCTTAGCTTTTAATATTTTTATTTTATTATTATAAAAATATAATTAAATGATAACAGTATTGTTGTGTGCGTACGGGTTGGTAAGAGATTGAATGCACAAGTCCGATAATAGGTAAAAATATATTTCTTATCAAAAATATTTAAGATTTCTTGAATTTTCTACCCAAATATCAGTACAAGGGCTCACATTACCACACAGCATAACCAGTAGTTAAACTACTAAGAACGTTAAACACAATGCAATGCTACACGCATCTAAAGAGAAAGCTAACTCGGATAACTCAGTGGGACGGAACTAAACATCTCACAGCAACAATAAATAAGCAACTGAAAGCAGGCGTTCTCTGTTAGGCCCTAAATAATTTTTAATCGGCAGCGAGATATTTCTAGTACTTTCTACTTCTCGAAATTACTGGAAAACAATAAAATGATGGAATCACGATTACGGATAACAGTGTGGTGGATTACATTTATTCAGTTTTAATACATATAACGGTGATACAGGGACTGCACCCAAATGTCTCCATATGGTCACCAAAGTTGGCGACTTTTGGTAATTACCGACATAAAACTATTTACTCAATTACCGACATAAAACTATTTACTCAATGTTAACCCCTGTATTCTTACTTTTCTGGCATAGCTTTCTCTTAAAATTTGTCTCGCGCTACATTACGCAGAAAAAATACAACAATTTTACTTTTAATTGCACTAAAATTACCTATCTACTAAGTACAAAATTCGCAACAATATTATCTCTTTTTACTGTTTGAAATTTTGAGGCAATGAATGAATAAGTATTTTTACATGATATTCGATAAGATAAATCTAATATGAAATACAGATTTAATACTACAGTTCTTAGGAAACAAATAAAAACTTCTTTATTGACGTTAACAGGAGTATTTCTAACCGATTTATAGCACTTGAGCAGCATATTTATTGTAACACTGGATGTTTTGGGTAGAAAAGAAACTCCTAAATCGACTTAAAGTTTTGAAAGTTTTAAGAAGAAAAGGATATGAATATAAAAGCTTAGAAAATTCTGAAGAGACATTTTTCCGACAGGAAAAGGGTTTCAAATTTTATACGAGGCTTTTGAATTCGAGATGCCAATAAAATAAAAGCTTCAAAGAGTTGAAAGGAATTCGTAACAAAAAATGAGGATAGAAGATCTATTTATATCTTATACATCACTGCCATTTTGATTGATTTTCAATTACCATCTGGATCTGTCTATAATACATACAAAGACAAGACATTACTAAAACATAATGATGAAACAAAATGGCAAACCAACGAAGACAGGCCAAATTATATACCTGTACAGTATCTGTGTAATATAAAGTGTTTGAAAAATGGTAGGGGTTTTATGATTGCAAAATTTAGCTTTTTATATGTTGTCTCTAATTAAAAATTACCGAATATTCTATTTGTTTTCCTATTGGTTTCTTGTCTTTCTGCTGATTGAACACCTACAGCTATACACTTCACAACATCCGTCGTAGCATCAAAGAAAAAGGGGTGGCTAAATATTTTATGTAATTAAAAACGTTCATTTATTCCTTAGATGCATTTATAATGTTACGAATTTTGCATTTAGATAGTTAATGTTAGTCGAATTATAATTTAAATTGTTGTATTTCCCCGTGCAATGAAACGCGAAACAAGTTTTAAGAGAAAGCTATGCAGAAAAGGTAAATATACAGGGGCACATGCATTTAATAAGCGTAAATGGATATCTGCGCAAATCGTATTTAAATTGAATAAATCTAATTGACCACTGTGTTAGCTGTAACCATAATTCCACACTCTTTTTTGCTTTTCAGAAATCTCCAGAACCAAAATGTACTAGAAATATCTCGCACCGGTTGAAAACTATTTAAGGCTAAGGGGGAGAGAGAGAGCACCTGCTCTCAGTTGCTTAGTTGTTTAGTTCCACGTGAACTGAGATATCCGAATTAGCTTTCCCTTTAGATACGATTTTCACTGTGTTGCTTTTTAAGGTTTTTAGTAATTTGAAGTATAACTACAAATTATACAGCGTGATATTGTGAACACTTGCACGAACATGTCCGAGGAAAATTCCTGCATTCTGAAATATTACGTTTGATAAGAATAAATTATATTAACCTATTATCAGACTTATGCATTCAATCTATTACGAACCTGTACACAAGCAACAATAGGAACATTTCTTGAGGTATTAATAATCAATAAATTTACTGGCCCAAATATGGAGATAAAAATTACTCTTTTTTTTTTTTTTTTTTTTTTTTAATTCGAAACAAACGATCAACAAAATAAGAGCTCATATTTTTTGTACATTTGAAAAAAAAATCTATTTATTGTATTCAGTTTGCAATGAAGGAAAACTGCTACCATATGGCTATGTAAAAATAGTTATTTTATCTTTAGTATCATATACCCACCGTCATCATTACAACATTAGTAATTCAAAAATAAATTTTACCTGAATCATTTAGTAATAATATGCAGTAACTGGCATTTTATATCATGAGGGATATAAATGTAGCAGTTTTCTAAGATCTCATAAATAATCGATCGCGATTTTTATTATATGTTTTATGTGTGTTATCATATATATCTGAAATAAAATAATAATTATGATGATATTTTGCAGTAACCGATATAATGCGCTAATGTTTATGTACCTCTTATAACTTTGTCTGTCTTTTTGATATTTTGCTGTTTACACTATATATCATTATGTTCAAAAAGGAAATTCTCAGCCAAAAAAGTCGTTTAAAATTGAAATTCATTTTGACTTGTCTTTTATTTATCAACAAAGATTTATTTGATGAGTTAATATCAATATATATTTTGTTTATTTAAATAAAATAAACATATTTGTACAGATTTTAGATATAGATACAAATTTTCAGATATATATTTCAGATATAGATTTCAGATATAGATTTGGCGATAACTCGACAATTTAGCGAGATAGTCATTTACCTTAATATTTAAACAGACATGTATCTGTAATATTATTTTTTCCGCAAAGCTTTGTCTTTTCACACTTTTCATGTTCATTACGCAAAAGATACTACAGTTTCACATTTAATTTCACATGATTATTTATATATGTACAAAATTCGCAGTAATATTAATTTTGAGCTCAATATTTTACTTTAGTAATATTTAGAGCGAAAGCATGTATTGCAAAGAAAATAGCTATTCGTAGTTTCATGAGTAATATACTATACGAAATTGTTTCTGAAATTTGATTGACAGATCAATTTTGGCAGACACTATATTTACTTTTTTAAATCCTTTTTATGGTAAACCTTTCTTCGAGGTATTGGAAAATAATCTAAATTTTTTAAGTTGCTTTTACTTTTTTAATCTTATCCAAATTTTATTAAACACTTAAAAATAGACCTTATAAAGGGATTTGCGCTAAATTCGTTTTATGTCAGTAATCTTCCACGAGAATTTTTATAATATATTTATCGATATTTTGCAATTTAAAACCGGTTATCATTTTTAAAAAAAAACTTACCGATTTCTTTTAACTGGAGTTTTAAAATTCTCAAAACATCTTACAAAGAAGGGAAATTAAAATTCTGGAATGAAACAGTGTACTAAAAGTTGGAAAATGATATAAATTAAACCTTTTTCAACATAGGAAAATAAACATATTTCTTTAGAATGCGAATCGTTTCCAACAAGAACTCTTAGCGTTTTAACCTTAAAAGTGATGTTGTTATTTTTGCCTCGAACAGCTGTTTGATCGCTTTATAATGTGAACCGGAGCCTTGAATCAGTTCATGAGCAAATACCCCATCCCTAGCTAGCAATTACAATTGTATCTAGACTGCTTAAATCAGCAACAGAAGCTCTTAAACTGGAAGATAAAATATCATTTTTAGGAGGGGGGATTGACTCATCTACAGTGCTTGCTTGAAAATGTCGAGATAAATAGTGGCCAGTGTTTGTTAATCATATTTATCTATTACTATTCCGTCTGATTCAACTTTCAATATGCAGTCGAGATAAATAGTGGCCAGTGTTTGTTAGTCATATTTATCTATTACTATTCCGTCTGATTCCACTTTCAATGAGCACTACAGGTCAGTTATGTTATCCTGATCGTTGCACCAGCAAACATTTTTGGTTGCTTATCTTTTCAGCCTTGTTATTAATAAACATATTTAACATTAGTGTATTACCTTTGTTGGGTGCTCCAACTTACAATGTTTTGGGTATGTTGTAGAGCCATTACGTAATTTCGAAGCAGGAGAGATGAAAAATGAGCAACGCCTTCGCCGGGAATCGAACCACGGACCTCTGGAATACCGGCTCAGCTTTCAGAACCACTACACCACGAAGGCATGCTAGGAAGGCGGGAGAAATATCTTAATAATGGTAGTACAAAATTAGCAAAAAGGGTTAGTTAGTTTAGAGATATTTTCAATATATACATGAATGGAGGCTTGCTGCCTTTACATTTCATCAGGTGCGTAGATCTGGTTATATGCTATGATTATGTTTCTCTTAGAATAGAAGTACTCTATGATGGTTCTGATGCCCCGCTGTCCGTAGTAATCCTGAAGAATAAGTAATTTTATTGCTAAACTCCCGATGGTGGCAGGGTTTGCAATGGTATCCAAAGAATCTTGGCCAAACTCTTAGTAGTCCAATAAATGGAAATCGCAGTAAAATCGGGAAATGAACTAAATCCTCACTAATGATTGTTCAACTGAATAATCTAGGCTAGTATTATAAATATTCCTTAAAATGCATTCAAATTACGCGCATTTTGATTTGGATTGCACAATTTAAGAAAAGACTAACTCCAAAAAATATTGTATCCGTGGCGATCTGTATTGAGAGGAATATATGATGGTTAAAAACTATATCTTCATCTAATTCAAAAGAATTAATTTTCTGTATTGGATGACTCTAGATTATCGAATGTACATCCTTGTGTTCACGAAAGTGGTTTCTGAGATACAGAGGGAAGATGTTGTCTCTGCAACGCAGAAACCTCATTCATAGATTTTCTTGATTCATCAGTTTTATTTAATCATCTTACTGTTTTCAGATAGATTTTTGGTTCTCATATAAAATCAATTCACCCTGGCACTCAGATGATGAGAACAATTCTTACAGAATATTACGGGACTTTAAGTAGATTCCTCATGATCTCAGCTATTATTAGTTAATGCTTAAAATGCGAAGGGTACAAGGAAAAAAATATGGTAACTTTATCTTGGCTGGGAACTGGGTACGTAGTAACGTAGAGGACTTTGAAGTGAAACGTCTAAATTTTGTTCCTTCTTTAAATGTCAATTCAAGGAAAAGCATGCATGTGTTTTCTAAATGTGAAATTCACAGAAGAATAAATCTTGAACTTATTTTATCACTCTCAACTTTCGTTTTTCTTAGGATTTTCGTGGATATTTTAGATGTAGAGAACGACCTTCGAAAATTTATAGTTATAATAGCAGTAATTTTGCACAATTAGACAATATTTTAGAATTAATTGGAAGGAAATTGAAGTTCACAGCACTTCAAAGAATATTTGTTGGGAATTCATTTTTTAACTTAGAAGAATTGGAAACAAATGTTTGTGACTGAGAAATAATCATTAATTCTCTATGTCTAACTAATATCTCCGAAGATCCAAGTAATCATGTTCTATTGACTAATTGGAGTAACTGATCAAGATTTAGTAAAAGCTAACGGTATTAATAAACAATTGAGATACAGATTAAAATTGAGTAATGTAACAACGTTTCGTATCAAATACTTAGGCAAGCTGAAGGTGAAGAAAACATAAAATACCATCGAAGAAGATAAATATCGACTGGAATCGACAATAAAAAACATTTAGATTGGCCATTAGCTGGAGTGATAAAACTCATTTCATGGCAAAATGGTAAAGTTATAGTCGTACGCCTCAAGGCCTTATGGGATGTACTGCTACGATCAGTTCAAAGAATTTACCTCTTGGAAATCTTTGGGCATCAAGATGTTGCTGAATCAAATGAAGGCTCAGTTCAGAAATGAAGAAAAGCTAAAGGCAACAGGAAAGGTAAGCTCCATTTTAAGTTATGAGAGCTGTTAGGTAAGCCAGTACGCCTGAAAATGGTGACATTTACTTGTACTCACAAGCTGTTCTTTCTGCTCATTTCAAGATTTAATATAAAGGTTATTTAAACCTTCTTAAAATTATTTGTTGTAATATTGCAGACAGGGCGGTAATTCACTTGTTTGACTAACAGGATTTGAAGAATATGAGTTACTTCTGCAATTAAGACCATATAACTTATAACGTTTATTTATGTGACATAACAGTTATTTTATGTCTGTAATCTTAACTGTCACTTGTGTCTTCCCGTTTTCCCCCCAGAATGCAGCATCATTCCCCTGTATTTAAGTGATGTTTTGATATTGTAAAGTCAGAGAGTTGTCTGCCGATTGAAGGCCTAATTTTGCTGGTTTAGATAAGAGTTCCTGTATTCGGAGTTGCCGCTTGCAGATAGTTAAATTTTCGCCGGTGAATTCCGAGCCAACTTCGCTATTAAATTCCGTTGTGTAACCTTTGGCTATTAGTATTTAAATTATATTTTCTTTTGAATTTCTATTTTGAGTTTCTCGTCGTAAGTGCTGGCTGACTTTGCGAGCCCAAAGCTTACATTCTACTCATCTTATTGAGTTTAAAATAAAAGAGTCGTTACACCCTTCTCAAGTTTTCGCATTTAAAATTTAGACATAGCTATAAATCATGTTAATCTACGATAAGTGTAAGTCACATTTCACAGAAGTAAAAGACGGTTAACCTTATAAACTTTAATATTAAAATTTATATAAACTTCTTTTAAATACGTTAATCTAAGTTGGGAGAATATTATCTACTACAAAGCCAGAATAATTTTCTTGCTAGTATTTAGCCATTGCAGATTTGCAACAGTACTTAACTCTGTAGTGAGCGGTATGCAAAACGTATTTCAAACATGCTGCCTTATGTAAATATACTTGGGTTTTTCAGTAAAAAGCAATTTATGTTGCCACTTTTAGATCCAAGTGATTTATTTGAAATTATTTGTCAAATGTTTGCCAACAGTTGCCACTTCATTTGCTCTTCCATGAGATATTCAAAATGAAACGGTATCTTACAGAACTGTAACTGTCATGAATGACGGTTAAAATGTCTGTCCGTCTTTTTCCGCACTCATGTTCCTTGATGGACTGCTGAACTTAGTCGAACACTTGAAAGTCGAGCTTATAACATATTTCTGTTTATTTAACACCACTAATAAACAGAAATGTAGTATAAGACACATAACATATTCAGGATGGTACCTTGGAAAAGGAAAAATCTGATATTATGGTTTTAATGGAAATAAAGGGCCATAAGTATTTGGTAATCTGAAGGTCTACAAGATAGCACATTCAGTGTTTGCAAAATTTCAACAAATTTATTGATAATATACTAAACATGCTAAAGCCGGATTTGAAGGTAAGTCAAGATAAAATACATCTGACTGAATTTTCGATGCAATTCAATATTCAAATCAGTCGAGCAAATATGTACAAAAGTTATATGAAATATTTGCAAATGGTTAGAATACATGCTTTTATTTCTTAAGAATATTGTGACTGAAATAACATGCCTTTGCAGTAGAATACTTAATGAATGAAGCTCTAAATCTATATCCTTGCATTCTCCTCTGTTAGCAATTATTATTAAATGTGTGGAATATATATCTTGTTGTTATAATTGAATAAGTGAAACTCTTCTCTAACATATTTTCATTTACCATTCACATTACCATAGTTTTTAAGGGGTTCCGTATGTTAATGCAATTACTTCCTATGGAATTTAATTCTGTAAATGAAATCATATCTTTTCATGCAACTTTCCATAGTTAATTAATTTTTTATAGAATATTTGTTAGTATGCAGGTATTCAGTTCGGTTCCTGGGCATTTCTTTCCAGTCTCCATCATGAATAAATCGCACCGTAATAAATCGATCCAATTGCAACAGATTTGGTTTACAGCGTGAATATAAAAATTACAGTTACACTAAAATTATTAATATTACAGTTAAACAAAAATTATGAAGTTAGACTGTCACAAGGATATTTTGCGAATAGAAAGAATAAATTAAAATGCATTAAAAGAATCTGAAAGCTTTCGGATTTTAAATTACACCTAAAAGAGGCATTTTCTTAACGTTTTCTGTGTTACTGTTATTTATTAAATATAATTCTCTTCGCACTTAAACCATAAAATTCAATTCAACAGCACGATCACAAAATAATTTTAAATCAGCATACCTTTAGAATTTTCGATAGAGAGACGCGCGCGCTGAAGATATTTTTTTTTTCCGCACAGTGTTGCCATTGCTCGCTTTGAAATCGTTGTTCGTTAAAGTTTTAGAAGTCATGAAATAGATAATAAAACAGATTTCAAATTTGGGGTTCCAAATGCCTATGTTCGAATAGAGAACTACGTTATTCAAAATTTTATGTCTCCAGGTACCGTTGTTTTTTCGTAGTGCGAGAAACATACATACATTCATGCACATTGTTCATTATTTTATTTCTTTATATAATGCAGGGCTCTAATATTTAATATATGCAGGGCAACAATTTGAAAAGTTAAACGCCGTTTATAGTGAACCAACGCAAAATGCCAAAACGATGCCCATGGTACTGAATCTGACCGATGACAATCACGCACGGCTTCATTTGCCTGGAAACAGATGCCTTAGAGAATAGGACAAATGGCAATTCCAATTACTGTCACTTGTTTATGGTCTAATGTGTTTCGAAAACACTAATCCCATTTAAAGTGACTATTTTATAGTCTATATGAGGTGTATCCATGAGAAGTTTCGCATCTTAACCAAAGGCCTTTTTTTTTTTTTGCTTAACTTTTGTTCCCTGTGTGCAAAGTCCAATTATAAATGTTTGGATCTCTCAAAATGGGAAAAATATTTACTCACTTTTCCCAACTTCAATCTTTTAACTCAAATAATCCTTTTGTTTTTAGATTGTAATATTATTTTCTAATCGGAGTACTTGTAATCGAATAAATCTCCGTTATTAAAATATTCTTTCCTTTTTTTCAGAATTTATCTTTCATACACATTTTTTCATTCTGTAACATTTCATAAAGCATAATCTATTTAAAATTCTGCAGAGGATGCATTTAAAATTTTACTGTCCTTTTTTTCCGATATAAAACGCAACTGAAATACAAACTTGCAAATTATTTCAATAAAATCTCTTTTTATGGGCAGTGCAACAAAACAGTGTTTACGTTTACACTCTAAATATAAATGATTTTAGATTTTAGTTTTTAAAATGCTTCTTTGCTTAATGGGCTTATTTCTTGTTTCACAAATAAAGCTATTTTACAGTACAGGCGGCACTGATATTCCAATATTCTGGAGACTCCGGAAATATTTACAGAATGCCAGATATTTTATGAAACATATCCTGAAGCGAGACACTATGCTAAAATTCAGGAACTTCTGGTGAATTTAAGTTGCACTGATAACACGGCAATTTTTCTTCATCTCCTGCTTATCTTGTGAATTAACACTTTTAATTTTTTCAACTTTTTCATTGCATTCACATCTGCTAGCAATTTGATGAAAATACTTGGTTTTTTAGCCTGTCCAGTTATTCGACATATCTTTCTCTCTATATCTAACAATATTTAACTTTCATGTAAGAAATAAAGAAAATGTTTACATGCCATATTGTCCTGTAAATATTCAAGCGAAAATAAACATATGTTCTGTTCGTATGAAATAAGAAAATATCTGAGAGGAAGAGCTCTGCCTATTAAAAATACATTGTTATTTTAATTATTACATTTTGTATTTTATATTTCGCAGGTCAGAAGCAAACTTTACTTAAATTTTGTTAGCATAATTTAGTAATTTCTGCATGGCAACAATGATGTATATTTAAATGCAAGAATACTGCATAGAAGGGCTATTGCATTACGTCATAACAAAATTTGTTTTATTGAACCTGGATTTATTTTGTAAATAAACCCCGCAGGTATATTTTATGTGCAAGTGACTATTTTAAAACTATGATGCGAGTTTTTAATTAAGAGCTACTTCATTCTAAAGTGTGATTTATACTCAAAGCGAGAAAACTCGTTGATTTGTTTTTCTTGTAAGCTCTATGACTGCTGCATATTTTGATTTAAACTTCCATGAACACTGTTTGTGAGATAAACTATGTTATTACAGTGAGCTGCTCCTATGCCTGTAGCGTGCAAGACTGTGTATTAGAAATTCTAGAGATATGCTTATTTTAAAATTATTTTGCGATATTACTGTTGAATTGAATTTCATGGTTTAAGTACAAAGAACATGATATTTAATAAATAAAGGTAACACAAAACAATAAAAAAAGCCCCTTTGGGCGTAATATAAAATGTTAAACCTTTCAGTTTTTTTTTTTTTTTTTTTTTTTTTTTTACATTTTCTAATAATTAAATTTTAATTGTATTGTTTCTGTACAGGCATTTCATTTATATCATGCACTTCTTATAAACAATATTTGTTTTTTAACAGACTATATAACACTTTCTATTTTAATATTTAAATACATATTTACTTTACTATCGCGCTGTAGCTTGCAGCAAATGCAACTTTGTTTTTAATTTTAAAACCTCTAAAATTTTATTGATGTTGAAACGCAATATTCTTTTCCAACGCTTCATCAAACTTCCCGTGTTTTAATTTTTTGAACTGTTTCTCTTTGTACCCAATGTCAAAATGAATTATTTTGTATTTTCGATTAAAAACATATGTGCTTTCTATGTTTCTAAGCATTTTTTGCTCTACTCAAAATGTTACAGAATGGTTTTCAAGATTTAATGTTTTGCTAACATACTTAATGTTCTGTTTCATTTAACTCTTTTCCGCTGAAAATGCTTATTAAGTTTTGTTCGCTTTTATCATCTTAAAAATGTCGCTTTCCATTTTTCTCATGTATTTTTTTTTTCTATTTAAAGGATTTCCTTGAATTTCTGTGACTTTTTTAATGTCTCTTTCGGTTTTGTCTTAAATATGCTGTTATTTTTATTGTTTTTCATAAATTTGTTTTTCGTTTTATTCACGGATTTATTCCGATTTGTCATTACTAAGCCTTTCATTTGTTTTTGTTTGCAAGGAAAAAGTGATGTACTTTCATTTTCCAATAATTTGAAAATCAAAAACGTTTTATTCAAAACATTTCTTGATAGTTCCAATTTACGTTAACGTAACGAATAAAAATATCATCAGATTGTAAATTACGAGTTTCATGATAAAATGAAAATTAAATTTTTCAAAAGACATTTAATTTCATACAGCTTGGGTTAAAATTTTACTTAATTTCAAGTTATATACAGCTAAATTATTAATATTTTTCATCAGGCCTTTACTGAATAGGTTACATTTGAATGAGTAAAATATATTTGTTCTTTATTAAATAAAAAGACTAATAAACTAACTTTCAAATTATGCATTAAATGCGAACAACAAAATGTAATTCAAATTAAATTTTCGATAGTATAATAGTCTTAAGTTTATAACTAGATTTGAATTTTATGCTACAGTAAAACAAATTAAAGGACTATTTTAAATTAATAAGTTTAATAATAAAGTTGACCTAAAAATAAGCAGTATTCATTAAAAGAGAGGAATATTACTCTATATTGTCTGAGTATTTGATTTATGAGCCTAACTGTTGTTGATATTTTTTCTGAAAATGCAGTAAAGTTAAAAAATATTGAATTTTTTTAGTTAACATTTGCCTATATTTCTATGTGGTAAGAAAAATAACGGCAAATAAAATGCTTTGCATCCACCATGTATTAGATATGAGACTTTCATATAGTATATGAAGCTTTCCTTTAGTAAAGTAATGAATGAAGAAGGTGTGATATATCTGCATCACAGGAAATAGTTTATCAATGGACATTGCTAGGTAAGAAGTATATAAATGAGCTAATTACAGAAATCAATTAGGCAGAAGCCAGAGCAATTGGATGAAGTAAAAAGAGTTGTAAACTCAGTAGTTGTGTTGGTGTTGGGACGTATCTTACTTCTCTGACAGTAACATCAGAGCAAACCTACGAAATATGCCGTGACAAAGAGTGTGAGATTGCGCCTGTTGAGCACGATACGACTTCGCTCATTTCCGCCCGAGATTTTGCCACCTCACTTGCCCTAACACAACCTCTCGAGAGGATTTTCGACTCGATTTCGATTTAGATTTTGCACAGACACTATACATTTACAAATATCCATGCCTTCCCCGGGATTCAAACCCGAAACGTTCGGTACGACAATGAGCTTCGCTAACCCGGTTTTTTCCGGGGCGTTGGAAAGTCTGAAAAAGACCATCAGAACTGAAAATTGGCGAAATATCAATTAATCAACTGTGGCCCTAACATACAAACATTTTAAAGGCTTCTTGTTACCAGTATCTGTTGTGACGGTTTTATTCCACTGAACATGAGTAATTACATTAAAAGGATCCTTTAGCGAATTTGATATAAGTATTCTTTACTTCAATAAAGAATTGCAGGTTCCAGGTTTATTTTTCTGGCTAATGCGATGTGTTATTTTTATAGAAAGCCTTAAATATTTATATTTCAGCTAGTATAGCTTTTAAATATATGAATGCATTATAAATTTACATCATTAGCCCAAAGGAGCGTTATCCCAGAAGATTGCTGCTTTTAAATATTGTGTAAACGGTTCTATCACTTTTCAAATTGTTGCCACTAAATATTATCGACCTGTATTATATTTAAAGAAATTAAATAATGAAGCATCTGCATGAATGTATGTATGCTTCTCGCATTGTGAAGAAACAACGGTACCTAGAACCATTAAATTTTGGAAAACGTAGTCCTCCACTAGAATATGGGCACTTGGAAGTCCGATTTGGAATTTCGAATTTGTTTTATTACATATTTCATATTTTGTAAAAGTTTAACGAATTTTTGATTAACAAACGCAACCAATACACAGCGAGCAAATGCACTACTGTACGAAAAAATAACATGTTTATCTCCAGCATACGAGACTGAGTATCCAAAATTCGAAAGATATGCTGCTTTTAAATATTGTGTGATATTACTATTGAATTGAATTTTCTGTGGTTTACGTGCTAACAGCATGATATTTAATAAATATAGGTAACACTCAAAGCATTAAAAAACACCCCTTTGAGCGTAATATAAAATGTGAAAGTTTCTAGATTTTACTTTAATTTTTTAATTGTATTTCTTTTTCAGTAGATTTCCTTAAAATTATTTACTTGGAACAATGCTTTTAATTTTTAGCAACAATTCATCAAAATCACTCTATGCTGAGGCTCATTTTCCTTGTTACAGCATTCCGATTACCAGTCAACGTTTAATTCTATGCAAATTTATATCTCAGAATTTCTGCTATGGTTTACGAATGAGAATTAATTTCAACATCTCTAGCTGGGCCATCATAATATTAGTCGAAACCTGATGTCCAAATCAATAATCGTAACTTATTTCAATAAATTATTACTGGTTTGCAAGCTACAAACATCTAGGACTTATTAATTAACCTACAGATTTCACATTCGGTATGTTATTTCAAAGTTGAAGTTAAACACAACCTCGCTCAACCTTCAGTTTTAGACGCTATTACATTTATTTTAATGTACTTTCTCGTATTTCGTTTGGATTCTGAAATATACGAAAAGAATTAAGGTGCTTTCTGAAATAGGAAATTTGAACGGATAGTTTGTTTCAGGAATCAGTGAAATGAACAGGGTCAAATATTATTAAAATTCAATTTGCTATTTGCTTTAATAAATTATATTATTCTGTATTTTTATAACAGTGAAGTAAGTTTCAAATTATAGCAATATTCCAAATATGCGGACTAACTAGGATCAAAGTTCATCTAAATAATTATAGAATTCATATAATGGTATCTTTTTTTATCCCCCCCCGTAACCTAAATACGTATAACATACTCCTGATCAAAAAATAAAATGCTGATTGAAACAAAAAACATTTAATGGAAATGCTTGTAATTGAACTAGCAGGCCGGTGTGACATTACTAAACCACAAAGCAAATAATAAAGCCAAGACATACGGAACACATGTATTACAATCTTCACATCGCGAAAGACTAAATGGGTTGAAAGAATGTGCAATGGAGACATCGCGCTAATAACAGGTATATTACTTTAGCTGAAGTGCAAGCTTGACAAAGGCGAAGCCAGTGGCAATAGTGTCGTTCATCGCACGTTGTGCCAGCAACGCCCATTCCTGTAATAATGCATCTCGGAGCTAGTAGAGGGTGCCTGGTGGCTCTATGTGACCTGCTATCCGTCGAACCATCATGTCGCACACATGTTGTAGGATTCAAGTTCCGGTGATCTAGCAGGACACGGTAGATGTGGTATGTTTTCACTCTCCAGATATCTCCGCACCACTTGAGCTCTATACGGACGGCGTTATCGTCCATAAATATAGGTTCGGTATCCACTGCAGCGATAAGGATGCATACAAGCGTCCACTTCCATAATGATCGCTCTCGGCTATGTTTGGAGTCTGATAGCATGTCCCTAGCTCTCGCCATATCATAGCCCTTCAAGAATTGTTCTAGATGTTGAATCAAGGCTCATCTGTAAAGAGGACATGGCCCCACTACTCTGGTCCAACTTCGATATTCACAGGCCCAATTCAACCCTGCTCTGACTTGCAATTTGGACAAAAGGAACACGGGATATGGGTCATTCTGCATCAGCTAAGCTATGCGACGCCAGCTGGGGTTCTGATAGTGATCTACGGAGTTTTGCACACATCAAGAAGAAGCGATCGTCTGACCCTGTAGTAATCCTCCGAGGTCCAGATCCACACCTACTACATGGCTTTTAATCCCTTTCGCAACGATTCCACAGTCTATTGATGATACTACATTTCACTTTCAACTCTCCCGCAAAAGCGGATTGTCTTGCACTAGCATGCAATAACCTGACAGCCTTCCAACGCATTTCATTGGACAAATTATGTATTCGGTTCACTCGGTTTACATGAAACTATCGCTGTTTGGGAGCTGACGCATAGGACCGGCATGCCACTTCTTAAGTCGTTGTGGTGTGACGGCGGAAATGCGTTTTATAATAATTCTGGTTGCCTATTTGCATTCGGCCATGCAACCCCTACCTCTTATGTGAATTAAGCGATTTGATTCTTTTTTAGTCCAAAGGGATTTGAATTCCGAAGGACTATTAGTTTCGTTTTGGCATTTTGCGTCGGACTCATAAATGTCGGTTCACTTTTCAAACTGTTGCCACAAAATGTTAGAGTCCTGCATTATATTTGAAGAAATTAAATAATGAAAAATCTGCATAAATGTATGTATATTTCTCGTATTGTGATAAAACAACGGTACATAGAGTCATCGAATTTTGAATAACGTAATCCTCCAACGAATATGAGCATGTGGAAGACCAAATTTGAAATTTGAAATTTGTTTTATGATCGATTTCCTATTTTTTAAAACTTTGACGAATTTTTGATTAACAAACTCAAGGATTTCAAAGCGAGCAATGGCAACGTTGTGCAGAAAAAACATTTTTATCTCCAGCGCGTGAGTCTCTGTATCGGAAATTCTAAAGATATGCTGGTTTTAAAACTATTTTGCGATATTGCTGTTGCACTGGATCTTATGGTTTAAGTGCGAGGAACATGATATTTAATAAAGAAAGGTAACACAAAAAATGTTAAAAAACGCCCCTTTGGACGTAATTTAAAATCTGAAACATTTCAGTTTTTTTTTTTTTTTTTTTTTTTTTTTTTTACATTCATACCCTTTCTTTCAACGTTTGTTGTTTATTTCTTGAGCACGACTATATTTAGAAGAATTGGTATGAAATGATTATTGGCTTTAATAAAAATAATGGATTATAAGCCAATAAGAAATAAATATACACTTATTGCATTTAGTTCAATGACATTTCATCACATATTAACAATATACTACCATTATCATTTGTAAAATATCTAATCATAAAATCATCACGTCGAAGAACAAATGCTGAAGCATGCTACAGCAACATGAATTACCATAAGTACGTAAATTTTGAGTTATTTAAATATAGTTTGCAATGTTAAATAGAACCTTCTTCAGATTCAGGAGTGAAAACATGCTGTAAAAATACAAGATTTAAATTTTTTTCAAAATTTGAAATTCAATTGTTTATAGTAAATAATTAAAAATATGCATATTTTAGTTATTAGTCATGTTAGTAAATTTTTATGGAAAAGCTATGAGCTATAAAAGAAAATTACACTTGAGTTTTTACATGTCCTATTTTAATAGTTTGTTACTTTGTTGGTGGCTGTTGTTTTAACACTTGTAATTTGCCAATTACAGCTGTACCTTTCAACAGCGTTTGAATTTTAAAAAATTAATTTAATATTTTAAAAATATGATACTATAATCAACAAGAGAAAGAGTATAGTTAAAATTATTTCAAAAAGATTATATAACTAAATGCCTCTTAAACGGCTAGTAGCTGATTGACAATGTTTGTCAATAAGCCTATACAGACATGTTCTGTAAGGATACCGTATTCAACAAAGTTTTGAATAAAACAAGATAATCTCTTTAGTCATGGGAAATATTTTAGTTAAAAAGGCAAAATTTAAACATTTATAGCTGTCTTCTGCGAAAAAATATAAAGAAACCTTTGTTCTACAAAAGTAGAAAAATTGTGAAACCCTATGATTTAAAGGTATTCTTTAGAAATTCACATTACGGATGTATTTGAACTATTGCGCTTCGTAGTAACTGCCCATTCGAAAACGTTATACCTAACTTGTTTGATTTTTATTTCGAAAACTGGAACGGGTACTGTTTCGTTCTTAACCGTTTACAAGATGAAAAACCCTGCATGTGTTTCAGTAACCATAAATACCTGTTAACAAAGCGATTTTATAATTTAATGAAAATAACTTTTTTTAAAAAAGTAAAGGAAAAAGAAAGAAAAAAATAACAATTCTGAGATGGTTAAGATTTTAATTAAGCCCAAAAGAGCTCTATTAATATTTAATATAAATTACCAAAGCAGATTACTAATAGACATTACCCAGGTACTTTGGATATTTGATGAATATGCCTTTAGCCTAAGATGGAAAAGTTATGTATCTTCTGCACATTTAAAAAGTGATAAAGTATATTGCATTATTCGATAAAAATATTTAATGTTTTTAATTCGATATATCATGAATTAAATGCATTTTTATATAAATGAACCATAGTAAGAAGTAAATAAAATAATATTTTTTAAACAGCATCAGTTGCTTTTAAATAGTTTAGTTTGTTACCTAATAAAAGTCTTAAATATGGAAGAATAATATCTTAATTTTTCCGAATGGCAACAGACGAAAATTTAAACAACGTATTAAAGTAAAACACAAAATCACGTCGTTTCGAAATTAATAGCCATTTTAGGCTAAAAAAGTCATTGCTCCTTTTTGAAAAGGAAATATTAAATTTTCAGTATAGCAGTTTTTTTATTATTAAAGCATTCAATATGCTTTGTTCTTTTTCTAATATCTTAAAACTTAAAAATTTAAAGACTTAAAAAATACTTAACTTAAAAAATAATTTAAAAAATATAAAATTTAAAAAACTACAAGTTCGTCCATGTTATTCTTAAAATTTTGCTTTCATCCTAGCCTTACAAATGTATATTTTCTTTTCTCTCAAAGCTGAAAGAAACTATTTCTACTTTTGCCAAAGATCCTTTAATATGATAAGTATACATTTTACATTTCGTTGTTGAAGTTAATTACATTTGGAAAAATTTTTGCTGTTTAGATAAAATAAACCGATCGCTAAAGCATTTATAAAGCATTCTAAAGCAGAAAAGCGGAAAGAAAGAAACAAATCATAATTTAATTATAAACTGAGCAGAGAATTACTCAGATAGCTAAAAGTTTTCCTTTTGCTAACTATAATATCAAATTGAATTAAATTGAGATTTATTTGCAAATTATTCACTGGCATTAGCATTACAAAAGTGAAGTAGAATTTATTATATCCGACTTAAAATAATCAAAGTTTTAACTTTTAAAGAAATTAATTTTTAATGCTTTTAAAGCCTATAGTTTGGAAAATTGACCAGAAACAATTGAGAGATTTTAAGTTTTAATAAATATTCTTATACCATGTTCATACAAGCTAAATAAATACTTGTTGTGAACATGCAACAACATCCGCATAACCTTGCGTACCTGCATATCTTGCTTATCAGATATTATATTAGCAAAATATTAGCTATAGGAAGTATTTGATGCATTACTTTCATATCGTACTTCATTCTAATATATATATGTGTAATGAAAAATAGCCTTAGATTATTTTTATGCAAAGTAAACACTCTTTTATCATGCAAATATATCTTTCACATGTACTCATTCGCTATTTCTTCTAACCGTGTAGCAGCAAATAACTTACCTTAATAAAGCTGTGAAGTATTTTAGATAGTATGAAGCTATCTTGGATTAAGCTGGCCTCTTAAGATTAATCAGAAGAAGTATATAGTTATTTTCAAGACTAATGGTGGTGACTATTTTAGAGAAATCTATATTTTGTTTATGTGTAAAAATGTTAGTTTTCAGCGCAAAAGAAACTCTTGGGGTCTGCATTGACAGTTATGTGTTCAATATTTTCTGCTGCAGAAGAAAAATATTAGTAATTTTTAAAGCTCCATTTCAATGCTTGATGCATGTTTCGTTTACTACACACGGGCGCACCCCGGCGTACCTGAAAAGATTTAATTTGCAAAATAATAGTCTTCGTACTATTTGTAGGGCTGGAGGCAATGCACATTTCGTCGAAGACTGCGCATTATTGCGACACGTTAGGGAAAAACAAGGTAAAATAAAGGGATTTTACTGTCGCAATAAAGAGTTGAGATTTGCAAAGGATTTGATTAACTTTATAAAGAGCAATAAAACTGTACTGGGAATTTTGGTTTGATATTATTTAACTGTATTTTTGTTTTAATCTGTGTTTTACTTTTTTGTTTTAATCTTTTAACTGTATTTTTGTTTGTCTGTGTTGAGTATGCTGCGTTAACCGTGAGGCCGATTATTATCGGCCAGGAGAGTTGGAGCACACTCATATATTAAATTACATTACATTACCTGCTTCGATTCTGGCCATCTGCTAGAAAATTACAGAGGAGAGAGCGCCATGTATTGACAAGCGGCGTTAAGGCGGCCACATCGGTATTATAAACTCCCAAATCCATTTCATGGCCATTTATGGTGTTCCCTTCCCACAGGGAGGGCTTGAAATATCGTGCATATACTAGAAATTTGAAAGAAAAGTAGAGAAATCTGTGAAGCAAGGGATTTTCAAACTTTATTGTGAAGGAGTGCATGCAACTGCCAGTATTCATGTTTTCAAAGTAAAAACTGCGTAAACGCAACTAAGTTATGAATATATTTTATTAATACGTTTTACCCACAGACTATGTTTTCCGAATTATTACATGCAATTCTTTCTATTCTTTAATAAACAGAGTAATGTGGGGAAAAAAGGCATTGTGTAATTTTAGAGCAAAAATCAAGTATATATGATTATCGGATTTAAATAAAATATTTACAAAATATTTTATTTAAAAGCAGTTAAAAGTTTTATTCAAATGAAAGTAGAGTCCTCGTAGTCAATTACTTTTCAGTAACTGCACTGATAAAAAATATACAACGGGAAAAATCAAAGAAAGAATCATTTAAAGCTAATTTAGAGTAAAGAATTAATGAAACTGTAGAGACATTAGGATATTTGGAAGCAGGACATGTGAAAAATAAGCAATGCCCACTCAAAACACGGACCTCTCGAATACGCGCCTAGCATGTTGACCATTACACCACGAAGGCTTGCTAAGAAAGCGGGAGAAATACCTTATAAAATGGCCCACATTGCTTTACAGAAATATAAAATTTTCTCTAAAAATTTTCACATACAAAAATAACATACAGCAAATAATTAATTATCATTTATTAACAAAATAAAATCTACCAATATCAACGTTTAGTTCACCAACGAGCAAGGGAAACAAGAGTTGAAGACTTTCGAGTATGCATTGCCCGATCCAGACGAACACTGCACGCTGATTTAAATCTTGATACATTCCATTACGATGCTTATTATGATTACTGTCTGCACCCAAGTGTGGTGGTTGGAAGATGAATGAATTATGCATGTATTGCACACCTCTCAAATTAAGCACCAAGAATGCGGATGGAAAAGTGAAATTATCTACCTTAGTATCAGGTGACACAAGCTAATCGAAAAATGCAAAATACGTATAAAGAAAAAATATTCATAACATAATTAAGACACAAACACTTTCCTTTACGTAGCATTGCAATGTATGCCGGATACCAACTTGTAGTATCATGAAACATATGACTTCAGTTTTTATATCGTATGCGCGTAACGAGTTTGTAAAACATTCTTTGGCAATTATGTATTTTATCAAAGAATTGTATTTTGGTAATTTGATAGTTTTAAAATTAAAATGTTTACCATATCACAGACAAACGTTTCGAACTAACATTATTGAAGTCATTAGAAATAATTATAAATATTACAAGGAGCATAAGGGCTAACTGTCGATTTCCTAAACGCATTATTGATTGTGCGTATCCTTGGATAGTGTTAGCTGAATATTTCGTACCCTTCTTACTTTGTCGCTGCTAAATTCTTAGGAGCGTTTTCTAATGGGCAAATGTTAAGTGCTCCCAATCCGCTAAGATAGTATTTTCAAACTGAGATTGCCGGCTTGTCGCATGCGCGATCTGATAATAGCTGACAGACCCAAATGTTTTTTAACAAGATGAAAAAAATTATTGCCAAAATAAAATATAAATTTTAAATAAAATTTTAAATTCGCTTACTAATTATTTTTTCAAACCACATAAACACTCTTAATAACTTCGCAAATGAAACAAACTCAAACTCGTATTTATTTTCTACTAGCAGCTACGCGGCCAGCCTTCGTCTTGCTTTTAAATGTACTGGAAAAATGCCTAAAGGGAACACCAAAGGTTAAATTTAAAAACTGCGCAAAACTTTACTCTGCAGAACAAATTTATCAAAAAAGAAAACCCACAATTTTTTTTTAAATGCATTACATATAGCAAATTTACAATGAAATTAGCAGTATCCCTTAATACAAATATTAATTATCCTGATTAATAAATTAACCAACTTCCCGTTGCAAAATCTTAAGAATTCAAATGGTATAAAGACAGTTTAGAATTGTTTCCTACAAAAATCATGCAAAACCTTTATATAATTAAAATTATACATAATTAAAACATAAGATAAAACATTACAATGAAATAAGCAATAAATCTCATATTTTGAAGGGAATACGGTCAGCAGTTCAGTAACCAAAGCAATGAATGAAAAACTGTTGCCCAAACCACATTTCTAAAAGAATGAAACTATCATCAGAAAGCATTAACCAATCAAAATTGTGCTTTGTGTATGACATAATTCAAAATATACAAACCTCTGTGCCACTAGCTAATAAAGAGAGAGAAGGGGGGAAAGAAATTCTTTCTGTTGTGCCTTGCGACACACATGCGCGTCAGAATAACAAGATTGCGATGTGCGTGTTGCGTGTTCAGAAATTAAATGAAAATAAGCAGCATTTTATCTCATATTTTCAACAGTCCAATATACAAAGCATTGAATGAAAAACTGTTTCCAAAATCCCATTTCTAAAAGAATGAACTATTCAAAATGATGCGATTTCATCATAAAAGATAAAATAAAATAATCTGATTTGAATTTTGAAAAAAATCTCTTCGAGGTGCACTGACTCTTGTCTAGATGCACCTATGTACCAAATTTCATAGCCCTGGGTCTATTAACTTTACGCGCAACACCCGTTAACTTTATTTTATTATACTCGTATGTAGAGATCTGAAACCTAATATTTGGTAGCTACAAGATATTTTCATTGTTCGACTGTTTGTAATTCAAATATATTGACAACTAAATATTAGATTTTCCTATTAGTGCTTATTTTAAATTATTTCAGCATGTTTAATTAATCATAAAATAACTTACTTTAATTTAAATACAAAGCAATTATAAAAACGAGCTTAATGTTTCAGAGAAAATTTTCCGAGTAGGATAGAACCTGCGAATAAATGTTGACAACTCAGTCTCTTTCTCTCATTAATTAAATTTTCCTCCGACGCATAAATAAAAATACATAAATTTTGTATGTAAATAATCCTAAACGTCTTTTATTTCGTATTACAATCTTGATAGTTGATGGCGTTTTTATTTTGCCAAACCTTGTAGCATAGGAGAAAAATGTAAATTAGCTTCACAAACTTTGGATGCTCATCACTCAATCGGGTTCTTTGTTTATTAATTTTGTACCGTGAAGAAACGGTGCTCACATATAAATATATTCCCAAAGAAAGAGCTTATTCTTAGCATAAAAATTCGTAACTGATTAATTTTTGACATGTACGAAGAAAGGCTAATCAAATCTGCACATCCGAATCTTTTAATAAGATTTACATCACAGTGTAAATTAGCTCAATTTATAAATTTTCTTGTGAGTTATTCTCGTTAATTTTTAATAGTAGTAAAAATTACGCTATGGCATTTTTAATTATAAATGTAATTCATAATATTATTTATCAGAACTTTTAATTGGAAGAACTGGTTTATAACTGTTACATATACTTGTGAAAGCAAAGAATATAAGAGAACATTTTAGAAGGAGAGAGAATGAAAAAGAATGATTTTTACGGTTTTGCTTTTTGGGGGGAATGGGAGAATGCGTGATCTTCATCTAATGAATGTAGAACCTTCGATAACGGGGAGTTGATTGTCTTGTAAAGAAAACAAACTGGTCCCTTGTGGTGGGAGAGTGGCCGTGGACCTTATTTGGCTGTAACGGCAAAACCTGGCAAAGAGAAAATATCTTTACCCCGGTTGCCGAGATAAGGCTATATTAATTATATAAGAAACATCAAAAGAAAACTCTGCAAATTATCTTTAAGCTAAAATCTCTTCTCTTCAGCCTATCTGGAGTTAGCCTAAATAGGGAAACGAAAAATTTATACGTCCGTTAACCGCATAATTTTTCACCTGCCCGGGCCCATGCCATAGAAACTACTTTACAACAGCTCCAAGTACTTTGCAACTCTCCAAGTCATCCATTCTGCGTATTATGACAAGAGCTCCTTATTTTATGAGGAACAACTCCTTGAAACGTGACCTCAAAATTCACTTTGTTTGTGACTATCGTAACAAACTGAATGACGACTTCTACAAAAAGTCCTCAGGCTGCCTGATCGCAAACTTTATAGCTTATCTTAATTATGAAGTACTACCAAAGGATTGAAACATCAGGCCACATACTGTACGTCATACAGGAAAAATTAATAGTTATTTTACATATGTACTGGCTTCTCGCTTCTGTGTGGTTTTCAAAATTCACCATTTGTATTTCAAGTTCTGCTCTGCACAAATTTCCTGATTGACCCAGTGAAGTCGCATGACAATCAAATTGACTTAATTCCACATTTTTTGTAATTTCACGAGTGACTTTGTTACTTTACTCTTATATTTGCCATATTTCCAGCGAGCATGTTCTGAGTTTTCTTAATTGTATGATGCATCTTAACATACTTTATGTGATCTTAACATACTTTATTTCTGCTGAATTTTTCGCACAGCACCACAGTGGCGTGGTTACAGCATAAGTATTTCACAAATAGGCAGATTCTACTACTGACGGAAAGTAAAACTTTTATCCAGTTGTTATGAACTTGTACATATTTTTACTATGGACAATATTCCGCAGCATCTTTTACAGTTTTTTTAGAATTGCAATATCTACGTTTTCAGCTTCTGGTGTGACAGCTGAAATGCGTGCAGGAACCAGACGGGAGAAGGGTTAAAAGAACCCTTTATTAAAACTCCTTAAAATTCCCCTTGCGCTAGCAAACTACGCCTCGCTCTGTCTGTAACATAACTGATAAGAACTAAACTAAAAAATTCAAAGATATTAACAAACATAAGAATTGTTCTGCAGTGCTCAGATAATCCTGTTTCCTAAAATCGCGTCGAAGTCTAGTGGCAGCTGTGTAACAGCTGTTCTGACACTTTAACCAGCAAAAAATGCAAAACCAGAAGCTACAAAGGTACAGCGCTTGTCCACACTCTCTAACTTTTCCTTCTAGAACTAGGTATTTAAACCTTTTCTCCTCAAGGTATAATTGGCATTCCTTCATATGAGCTACCAAATTTAAATATTCTGGCCTTGACAATTAGAGGAATGAAGGCTTATAAGAAAGCGTGAACTTAAACTTGACTTGTTAGTGAAAATAAATATAAATCCCTACAGTATGTTATTTTATTTTTAATTGCATTACTTGGAACTACTCTGCACTGATACCTTACAATGATGTATGACAACACCCCTTCCCCCACCGAAACTTCCAGCACAGAGGCAAAAACCCCCGCTTTCTTTTTACTTTTGATTACTCTTCGAAATTACATCTTTTGTATTTTTCATATCTTCATGCCCAAAGAAAGATTAATTTAGGTTGCTGACGAGAGCTACTTTTGTAGCTGAAAGCGAGTGTAACAACTAGTTCAAAAGGACTATGAGTTATATCTGCTTAAGGAGCCACCGTGATGTTGTAAGTGCTGAAGTATTCTTTATTCTGTTTTCTTTGTTTCCAACACCAAATGGACGATATTTATAAAGAAGGAGAAAGTTGCCAATAAAGAACAGTTTCTTACTCACGAGTCGTTTATATGGAGTCAGATAATATGAAAGAAACTCACTACACGGCGAGGGGCCGACAGTTTCAGACCACTGCGTTAAGACAATGCAATTACAAGTATCGCCATTTTATCCAAGATTCGATACTGTGACCAGTGGCATTGCAGTTAACCTTTTCAAATTACTATTACAGTTAGATTGGTTAAATATTCAACGATGGTTTATATTTTTTGAGACACAGAACTACATTTTCTAAATATAATTTCATGTTTAATCCCTAGATGTGACTGGTGTTTTAAAAGACCTGTATAGAAAAATATTAATTCATTATGACCAATGTAAATTTGCACAGTTCTTCGACGGAAAAAGATATTACAGCAAATTACTTCCTTATTATAAAGTTTAAATTCTGTATAAATGATCATGATCAGGCAGTGAGTATCTGGTATGTTTGTATAGAGTATAAGATATTTTATCCGCGAAACAAGAAGAATAAAATGTCCTCTCATCGGGATTCGAACATTCATTCTTGCAAAAGTAAGCTGGATGTTACAGCCACTTACAATACCACAGAATGTCTTAGGGAATGTCATAATCCTTCACATTCTCCCTGACTTAAAAGGCTACTGGGGGAAGCACAAAACCCAGTCTAGCAAACCCAGGTAGTGAGGAGTTTGATCATCGGTTATATATTATTATGAGCTCTACTATAGACACCATTTTACATTTTTTGAAGCAGTAAACATAATAAATGAAGCGTACACTGACCGGAATTCGATTCAAATCGTGAATTCAATTGAATCGAAATTGCATCATATATCTAGCAAACCCTCTTTTATGCAATACCTTTGCTACAAATTGATTATCCTAAATCCACTAGCTTCGTAAAAACACGAAAATTTATATGATGATTATAGTGCTCTTTTCTTTGCATTTTTGCATTTTAGTATAAAATATCTGTCTTAATCTTTTCATATCTCCTAATTTTTTTCTCAATTGCAGTAAACTAAAATCGAACCGAAATATAGATCAATACAAATTGCATAAAATTTCTAACTTAAACTACAATTTAAATTTAAACAAGCCTTGTTTTAAACTCAGTTTCAAATGGAAAGTCTTAAGTAAGTAAAACCTTGTATTTATTCTCGTATCAAACGATTTACGTTTGTTACATCATTTGATGGAGCTCTTCATGGACTCTAGATGCGAAAGGTTATTTTAGTTAAAGTATCTTCTTCGGAGCTTTAATGCAGAACTTTCGCAAGGAAATACTTTATTTTTTGCAGTTTGTTTTAGTTTAAAATTCCGCTACGTTCATCAGTAATTTGACACATAGTTTTCCATCCTAAAATGTCACAAGAAAATGATACGCTTATGAATAATGATATCAAAAAGGCTCCCTGACATTTCTGTCATCTATGAATTAATTAAAATTTCATTTTCAAAGAGGAAGGAATATTTTTCGTGATAAAATATTTTCTTTCCTGTCAATTAGTTTGGCTTAAACTGGGTATAACTGAAAATGTAAATTTGAATTTTTTCACCAAAATTAGTCTAAAATTGTTATAAAATTTCGGTTTTGATTACTTCATTATAGCAGTTCTACTTTCTGGAACAGATTTCTTTCATTTTATTCTATGTTACACCTTTCACCCAAACGGGTGGACTTCATTGCATACGTACGGCAAAACATTCGAGACTATCAGGCTTGAAAGGGATGCTCTAGTGGAGGGATTATTAATGATTATTATGCTTTCATGTTGTATAAAGGGAAAACCACAAAGTCACTGGCTAGAAAATAAACCACGGATGAGCTAATTTAGCTAGACGTTGTAGCCGAACGACCTTTGGTGGCCTCCAGATTCAGAATTATTACCTCTTATTATCAGTAACACTTATTACATTAGTAAATTTTCATACCAACGAGTAAACAAACAAATATATAAATATGAATGAGCATAGGTTTAAATCATGTTATGCAATACGGTAAGTGTAACTTTGCTGTGAAACTATGAACATGGAACCTAATAGAAATACATACACATAATAAATTTGTAAAGCATTGTGTGAAGGAAATAAATATATATCCGAAGAAACTTCTCAGCTGATGGACATTTTCGGGGAGTGTCCAATTTTTAACTGCTGACACTTTGTCAGGATCCATACACACTCTTCAGCAGAGAAGATATGGCAGAGGTAAGTAAATTAGGCGGGACTTTAAATAGACTTCTATAAGTTTCTGAAGCACTTTTCTAGGGTTTTATAGATGTTCTTCAAAACTCTACCCCACGATGATGATGTCATCCAGGTATATCAGACAGGCTTTATAGGTGATACCATTCGAAACAGTCTCCATGAGGCTTTCGAATGTTACCCACGCATTACAGAGTCCAAACGCATCACCGTGAACTACCAAATTCCTTCTCCTGCAGTAAATGCTATCTGTTTTAGGTCAGCAGGATGTATCTCTACTTGCCAATATCCACTCTTTAGGTCAAGCGTCGAAAACCACTTGTTTTCAGAAAGGGTGTCCCGAATATCATTCGATTCTAGGAAGAGGATAGCTGTCTGTCTTCGTCACCCCGTTCAATCGGTGATAGTCAACGCAAAATCTAATTGAACCGTCCTTCTGACCAGGACGATGGGAGATTTCCATGGACTTGCTGAAGGCTCGATGACATCGCATTCTTTGCATGTCCTTTAAAAGTATTTTTACCTATTCCTGTTTAGCAATCAATAGACATCTTGGAGGTTGCTTGATGGGTGGATGATCATCTTGAAAGAAGAAAACATCTTGAAATTCTTGAATGACACGTTCGTCAGCGTTCCTGTCTTCATCCCTTAATTGTGCATTCTTCAATAACTCCGACGTAATGCTCTCTAAAGAGAAGCATTCTGGAGCGTTACTGTTTTGTTTAACTCTGGTTACTGGAGTACATTCTGCAACCGCTTGAAATTTCTTAATAACTCTCGCCTTCTCAGTTACATTGGCAACTCTCACCGAAAAAACGATCCTCGATAGGTCGATGTGTGCTAAGGCTACTAGTACTGCCTTTCAGGTGATGCCATAGCGAAAATTTCTGTTTTCGGCTATAGATCAAGGAAATAAGAATTCTGTTCTTACTGGTATCGTGATATCATCTTGCGTTATGATTTTCTGGACAGATTTAACTCCTTCATCATTAATTCCAAATAGGGCTACATCCTTAGAGGCAGAATGCAATTCATTATTTGTGAAGTCGAAGCAAAATTGCCCGACCGTGTACAGAAAGTCCAAACCGAGCATGCAAGGTTTTGTAATTACTGACACATATTCTGTGTGATGGTAGACGACTCTTCCAAAGGTGATGTTAACGTTTAATTTTCCGCCAATGTCTATCTTCTCGCCGGACACAGTCTGGAGAGTAACGCAGGACGGCGTCCAAGTAAGTTTATCTTCCAGTTGTTGAGTCAGATCTTTTCATATGATGGTAGCATTGGCTCCTGTATCTATCTTCAAATTGCAGGGAACTCCACTGATATGTCCCATGATAAAAAGTCAATTACTGCCGCCACTCAGTGCAGAAATCTGAAGTGATTTAAAGTCGGGCTTCTCATTATCTCGCAATCTCTGCCCCGCGAGATAGCCACTAATTAGTTTCCCTGCTTCTTGATGGGAGCGGTCTTAGCACCCGCGCCCTGGAGGGCTCTGCAGTTTCTTCGTATGTGTTCTTCAGTACCGAAGCTCCAGTACTTTAGGGTCGGGGTGTTCTGCATTTACTTCGTACGTAGTTCCAGCACCGCAGTTCCAGAGCTTTCGTGTCAGTTTCCTCTCAGCCGTATTCCGTAACAAGCAGTTCTACTCGTTCTTTGACTCGAGTAGCTTTGATTGGGTGGCGATCTCTACAAGTTGCTTGCTGGGCAGCTTCGAATTTCATAGTGAACACTAGAGCGCTTTTAAATCCTTGACATCCGCCATCCGTAGAGCTTTCTGTATTTCAGGATACCAGATGCCGTCGATGAAGTACTGCAGGGACAGGATTTTCCTTGTTTCTGTCGGGCACTCCGAAAAGGCGAAATGGGACAGCCGCCTTTCTACATCTGTGGCGAACTTCTGGTGTATTTCGGTGGGAACCTATTGATGGGATTTTAACTGAAGACTGCTGTAGTCTTTTAAACATTTTTCGCCAAAGCCCAGCTCCAACATTCCGGATAGAGCTTCGAAATCTAGCCTTTGATTTTCGGGAATAGTCTGAAGAATATCCGTGGCATCTGCTCTCAGAAAAGCAGCGAGATGGCAGGCCTCAGCTTGGGAGTTCCATCCATTTGCGTCCGAAACTACAAAATATTCTGTCTTATAAACTTGCCGGGAGGCCTTACTATCATAAGTGGACAGCTTCAAAGAGGAACTATAAAGCATGGGTAAAAATGCAAATCCATCAGATTTGCTTCCTGCTGTCGCTATGCATTTCTTTAAGGTGTCAACTTCTTTGGTGACGGCAGGAGAAAGTCTTTCTTCAATTTGTTGCTTCACCGCAGAAACTATTTCTTGAATTTCTCGAACTTTGCCTTCAACTGTGTCTATTCTGCCTTCCATAACCTCGAATTTGTTTACTATGATTCAGGTAATTTCTCTTTCCATTTCTTCTTGGCCTCCTTCAATCTTTTCTTCTACAGCTTTCCTCTCATTTTTAATAAATTCCTCAACGACCTTCATCTCTACTTTAGAAGTAACTTCACCAGTTTTCAACTTCACTTTAACGGAATCTTGACCCTCCTTCATTTCTGCTTTAAACACAGTAAAGGCTGCCACGAACAGCCTTAATTGTTTTTCCATCGCTCTTGTCACTGCATTCAGTCCCACTTCTGACACAAAAAAGTGTTGCGTGCATACGGACTGGTAATAGATTGAATGCACAAGTCCGATAAAACGTTAATAAGATTTGTTCTTTAAATATAAGAAAACGCTGGAATTTTCCTCAGAGATATTCGTACAAGTGTTCACAATATCTGGTAGTAATACTCAGTAGAACGCAAATACATTAGAAAGCTAATTCAGATATCTCCGTTCGCGCCGCCTTAAAACAAATCTCAATAACAGTAACCAAGCAAATGAGATTATATGTCTCTTTCCAGCATTTTAAAGCTTTCAATCGGTCGCGAATTCTAGTAATTTCGAGTCGAGAGTTCTAGGAATTTCTTTGCTTCTCGAGATTTCTGGAAACAGTAAGAGAATGGAATTACGGTTACAGCTAACACAGTAGTTAATTACATTTATTCAATTTCAATATAAATAAAAGAGGTATCCATTTATTCAATATTAAATGCACGTGCTTTTATATTTTAACTTTTTCAGCATAGCTTTCTCTTAAAATTTATCACGTGCTGCATTGCACATGGAAATAAAACAATTTTAATTATAATTCTATTAAAAAATCTAACTAAATACAAAATTTTTAACATTATTATTAGCTCATTATATATTAACTTGTTATACCTCGACGTAAGCTAATATTCTGTTGTACCATTAACCGAACTGCAAATTGAGCGTGCGTCTCCTTTGACTGACACCTAGCCTTTCGAGGGGAAAAAAAAAAAAAAAAAAAAAAAAAAAAAATCTGAAATTTTTCAGATTTTAAATTACGTCCAAAGGGGCGTTTTTTTAACGTTTTCAGTGTTACCTTTATTTATTAAATATCATGTTCTTTGCACTTAAACCATAAAATTCAGTTCAAGAGCAATATCGCAAAATAATGTTAAATTAAGCATATCTTTAGAATTTCCGATATACACAGTCTCGCGAGCTGGAGATAAAAGTATTTTTTTCTATATAACGTTGCCATTTCTCGCTTTTAAAGCATTGAGTTTGTAAATCAAAAATTCGTTAAAAGTTTTACAAAATATAAAATCTATAATAAAACAAATTCCAAATTTGGGATTTCAGATGCCCATATTCGCAGTAGGATTTCGTCATTCAAAATTCGATGGCTCTATGTACCATTGTTTTATCACAATGCGAGAAATAGACAATCATTTATGCAGATTTTTCATTATTTAATTTCTTCAAATATAATGCAGGACTCTAACATTTTGTGGCAACAGTTTGAAAAGTGAACCGACGTTTATGAGTCCGACGCAAAATCGCAAAACGAAAACAATAGTCCTTCAGAGACAAAGCCCCTTTGGACTAAAAAAAAAAAAAAAAAAAAAAAAAAAAAAAACACTAAACATGCTTGTTTAATTGGAAGATATTTTCTAAAGGTTTTATTTTTAGCAACATCGTAATTTTTAAAATCATTTCCACTAATATAAATCAAAGTGTTAGCTGCAATCTCTCTCAAAAAATATATCGAAATTTCCCCTTTGCCCTTTCCTGGAAATTTTTGTATTTTAAATGCTAACTCTTCTGAAGAAAAATGAAGTGTCGAAGATTCCGAACGAGATGAAATGGGTGTCGTTAAAATATTTATGCTTGTCATTAAATGTGCTAACGATGCATTTTCGGAAAGCTTAACTGGATGAAGCTGTAAGTCTTTAGATCTCTAATTCATGTTCTTTTTCTAAGTTAAGCTTTTCTAGCTTGAAACTTTCGTCTTCCAGTTCTTTAATAAATTATCTGTTATCGGTTATGGATATGGATGAGTTTTATAATCATGTTGGCCTTTTAGTAGGAAAAGCTTGACTTCGCAATATATCAGTAAATATTACAATTTGTCACAACAGGGTTTTTATTTTACTTTACATAGTCACAACCTGCATATATTGTGTACATTATATACAAGTACTTTTTATCATCTATATTTTTGATGCCAAGAGAACTAACAGTTTATAAAATTTGCTACATTAAACTTCCAGCCTCTTTTGCTGGAAGTAAGTTCTAATTGAATTTTTTATTTACCTTAATTGCGATGTTTACTTTTCAGTTTAAGGCTTAAGAGAAACAGGCAATACAAACCATTCGCTACGAAACAAAGTCAAGTTCTGACATATTGTCTACTTATTTTTTGTTCAAGGAACTAAATTTTAGTTTATAAAAGACACTTATTAAAATTGACACAAAACATACCGCTGATAAATGTATCATTCACAAAGCTTATTACCTTAATATATTGATTGAGCATTTTAAGACCAATAATATTATACCTGATTATATTTATTATGTAAACATAATTTAATCTAACGTTCATGAATTAAAGAAAAATGAAAAAAATTAAATGAACTCACCTAAATTTAGTGCAGCAATTTTGCTAAATTTGATTACATAGCCTTATTGCTTTAATACGGTGCGATTCAAAAATATCTAAGAAAAATGTAAAAGCAGATAGAATGGACCTAAGAAGACAAATTTCTTAATAGAATTTGCATTCAGAAATGTTCCGTTAAAGTGGTAAAAGGGGCTGTTAAGTGACAGATAATAGGCGTCCCTCGGGCCTACACCCCACCGGGATGCTTTTATTCATAATTGGGATGGAAAGGGAAGTCAACCTCCTTATTATCCTTCCATAAAATTCATGCACAACAGCTACAACAGCAGACAAAGACGAACCTTTTTATTGTTGTTATTGCTTAATTGGTTTTAGCAAAATAAGTGGGTGTTCCCATTAAACGAGAAAATTACTTTTATATAGGTCTTTCTTAGAAAAATTTGCTGCCATGCACAAAATTGCAGGTAATAGTTGTTTGATAAACAGAGTAAGTTTTTATATGATCATAACCTATTTTATGTACAAAATAAATCAGTTCATCTTTTTAATATACTGGAATTTTAATATCTGTCTTATATTTTTGACTTCATATTTCCGATAAATCCAACACTAGTGCAAGCTCTCATATCACAATACGGAGATTATAGTACCTCTACAGAACAACCACCATTCTGATATTCTGATTTAATATCTCCAAATCAAGGTTATTTTCCGCATGTCCTTCGCCTGATGCAAGATAGTTGAACATCATTTTATTTTAAGAACTTAGATATTCCTAAAAATGCACTCCAACAACGTGATCAGCTCAGCAAGTTAATAGTTGGAAAACTTGTGTTTCGTTCCCAACTATTCAACTTGTAGAGCCATTAGGTTATTTTGAAACAGGATACGTGAAAATTCAACAATGCCCTAGCCGGGACTTTTGGAATACGCGCATAGTGTGCTATCGTTCACCATTAAGGCATACAGAAAAATCTGATGTGCGCACCACATGACTTCCTTGTACGGAATATTAAATTATACGCATTTTTCTTGCATTTCATTTAAACTTATTGGATTGAATTAAATCTACTTCGCCAACAGCCCATAAACCACAATAGAATAAATGCATTCTTTACAATTCACTCTAGTATTTGTTTATCATAGCGACACTCTGGCGCTAGATTCACTTAATAGTATTATATTTCGTTCGTATTATAACTCAGAATGCACAAAATTTACATCATTTAAAGAATAGAATTATCTAATCATTGCCACATGTTCTATTCAATTAGTATAATAAAGCTAGAATGATGTGTAAAAGAAATTAAGCAAATAAAACAAAACAAAAACAGTTTTTCACAGACTATTGAGTATTTCTCATTCAATTAATTCAGTTCTCACTTCGCGAGAAGGCAAAAGACATAAACACTAAAAACATCGATATTAAAAATTACGAAGTAAATCTTAAACACTTATTTCCTCGAAAAAATTCCAGAAAGGATTAAACATGATTTAATTGGCAATAATAAATGAAGGCGTTATCTTTGTTGTTGCGAAGCTAAGTTTCTCTAGATTGGCAACAAATCGACTAGTCTGCTGTTTCAAATGTAAAAAATCAATGGCCGCCATAAAAAAAGGTTTAGCGGCACTTAAACAACTTTAAAATTGTTGATAATTCTAAACATATTGCATACAGATTTACTAAAGGCATAGAAACCTTAACTTGAAGATTAAAAACAACATAATTCAATCATTTTTAAAGCAAAAAATGTACAATTTACCAAAATATAAGAGTAAAGAAACTGAGATTACTGAGCCGGGTAACAGAGTGGATATATATATAAATATATTTATATACGTTTGTTGCGGCCGATTGCAACCAAAATACGAGGTGCACATCTACATGTTATAGCAGTCCTATATACAAAATTTCAACGTTCTGAGGCTACTCGTTTTTGAGTTATGCGAGATACGTACGTATGTACGAAACGCCACGAAAAATTCTCTTTAGAATTAATTTTAAAGCAGTTTTATAATTTTTTTTGGGGAGGAAACGAGTCTTTTATTCTGTCCTTACGTACAGATATCACGCCAAAGGATATTTTCGTTGAAATATGCTGCCTGAATTTTTTCGAGATTAGTATACTTCCTTTTTACTTCTTACAAGGAAGTAAAAAGAGAAAAAATACCCTATATACTTCCACTTTTAAATGGCGACTGGCGATTAGGGAACAGAATCGCCAAATCCTGGTAGTGAAGAATCATCATCCACCACCTTTTACTTCGGGCACCACTGTAGAAAAATTAAGTTATTTTGAAGCAGGATGTGAAAAATGAGCAATGCCCTCGCCAGGAATCGAACCTGGACCACTCGAATACGTGCCGAGTGTGCTTACCATTACACCACGCGGTACAGGTCAGTTCGACGCCATATTTCTTTTGCTTTTGTTTGACGCCATACTTTTCGTATTTTTGTTTATTTTTAGAATAAGTTTGCATCATCATTTGGTGTTTCACACCCCACATTATGGGAATTCATAGATGGTCTCAGGCTTATTTATCTGTAATCTTATTTATCTCTGATCTTATTTATGTGTAATCTTATTTATCTGTAATTATATTTGTCTGCAATATAACTACTTTGTAATCATATGTTTATTTACCATTTATGTATTTTGCCTTTTTGATGCTGTTTTGTGAAATAAATAAATAAAAAAAAGCCTACCTCATGCCCCGGGGCCTTGACGTTGGCGAGGGAGCTTCTCACTAATCTGGGACCCAAACAAAAATCTAGAACACTTTCACACATATACACACATATATTTATTTCAAATATGCAAGCAAACAATCGCTAATTCAATAAGTAAAAATCAGACATATTACCTATTTATATTACTTCATATTTATTCTAAAAATAAATAAAAATACGAAAAAAAAATATGGCGTCGAACTGCCCCGGCGTCGAAACGTTGGCGTCGAACCGTTGGCGTCGAACCGTCGGCGTCGAAACGACCTGCTTCGACACCACGAAACCATACAGAGAAGAGGGAGAACATACCTTACAAACTGATAGTTTATGGTTTTCTACATTGCAGACTTTGTACTGGGTCCTTAAAATCAAAGTTTTATTGCCTCAGCAGTCGTATAATAACTGATTAAAAACAACTAATATTCTAAAGATAGTTTAAAACTATCTTTAGAATAAATGTAACTTTGTATATTTTCTATTGTAAAGTTCATAGAAAGTTTTAAAATATTCACCTCCGAGAGATAAATTTGGCTATAAAAAAGAATAGTGCTCACAAAAAATTAAATCGGGGTTATATAAAATATAACTGTTATTGTGTTTCGAAAGAAAAAATATCGAAGGAAAAGTAAATTTTAATTTTCGTTAAAGATTGAAGAGTTGATACATGCATGGAATTTCAAATAACATATAACTCAACCAATTTTGATTTATTTCTAAGCTGAAAGTATTTACTCACTTCAGAGATTGAAATAAATTTCTTGCCTGCAGTTAACAGCTTTGATAATGGAAAGTAATATTCTCCAAGGAAACGTAAACGATGCTCCTCGCAAGAGCTTCAGTTAAGAGAGGAATCTAAATTTAGATTCTGAAAGGAATGCTGAAATTGATAGTTATTGTTTAATTCCCTCTTAAACAACTGCATTAATCCCTGAAGCTATTAATATTCCGCAAGGAATGTGTGGGCAATGCATTTTTATTACTCTAGGGAGTCTTAAAGTGAGACCTTACTATTGTTAAAGGGACAATACTCTCCATACAAAATGGATGCAACATACCAAGATAAATTTACTTTATTTTATGTCATTAGTTTTCAATGTGAAATTTTAGTAAAATACCCTCTAATTATTCGAAGCATTTTGCGTTCTATAAGTTCGTGGAATTGGAGTAATTGATGATAACACTTGATAAAGAAGCAAAACACACTTTATTCGCCCCTATTACCCAGGAAAGTTTCAAATACACGTTTGCAGTCCTTAAAAAAACTACGATAAACACGCTGAAACAATCAATAACACAGCCTTCTGCCTATCAGGCTATAACGGTGAAGATAGCTTCACGGCCAAGCACTAAAACACAGCTCCCGACTCAGTAGATAGCTCTCGAGCTAATCTCTGAACTCAAGACATTAGTACTGAACTAAACATACTCTATATAAAGACTACTCTGCGTACAGGCAGGGTATATATAGCTTTTAACCAAATTTCGAGAACATTCTATAGGAAACCGCTAAAAATTCATTCTAGAATTTTCTCGCTCCGTCTATGACATATCGCCAATTTTGTCGCTAAATGGGCTGTTTCGCGCCGTATCTGGAAACCCTGCATTTTCCTGCCACTTTCCGGCAACCCTAACCTCGCTTTGTGGGGAAGCTATCTTACCGCACTTGGCATATCGCACCAATATCTTTTATTTCAATTCTAAGACGTAAGATGTATTGAATGCATGCAAGGATTAGGACCTAATGCATGCAGTATGCTATGTATCTCTGAAATATTTTAGCATTATTAACATGAAAAATAATACATTGTAGACGTAAATTAAATTCATTTTTAAATCAGCCAAAATATTCCATACTCTGTAGCATTTCATTCACGCGAGCGATAGGTGCCCTGCATCAGTCAGTCAGCAAGAAGATCGCACATCCCGTGTATGTTTTTACATCTCATCTTCTCTCTATTCAGAGTCTTTTTTGGCGGGTCCACTGGGAGTCAAAGGCTGCTACAGTGCTCTCGGAAGGAATTACTTTTCCGTATAAGGAATATATTAAATTTGTATATTCAATGCTGTTCCATGCTGCTTCATTAAGATATGGGAGTCAAATCAACAACACACCCCTTCAATATATTTACATTTTTACAAGGCATATATACAAAACGGTTGGTTTGAATGTGTATTTTAAGTTCTTTTTCAATTTTTGTTTATTTGGAATTGTTCCAAACATACCAGTCATAGTTAAAAATATGATGAAATTTCTAAACTGAAATTATTTGACTAGAATATGAGAAAAGTACGAATTTGAAATCAAATTAAGCAGAGTGCTTCCTAATATGATAACGATATCAATTACAAAATTTTTTCTTTCCATTGATATAATTTTGAATTTTGTGTCATAATTTTGAATTAAATCCTAATAAATGGAAATTAATGAAACCTAAAGCCCAAATTTATAGCAACTCATGCCTATAAATGATGAACAGACTGAAGTTGCAAATGGAAAGAGGAATTCAAACAATTCTAGAATAAAGTAAATGCTAAAATGTTTTCAAATAGTATTATGAAATATATTTTGCTTGTCGACTGTATAGCAAAAAAACGACTAAATGCTTAATTACATTTAAAGCAATTAATGATTATATTTATATGTGTTAGACACATAGGGTAAGAGGAAAACATACTTACATAGTTACACAATGGTGAACAGAAAAATAAATTTCTGTGTCTTAAATGAAAAGCACACTGTTTATAATTATATTAATTTAAAATACACTTAATCAGAACTTCCAAAATATTTCATGCAGGATGCTACAGAATATGGAAAAGTAATTCCTTATATGGAAAAGTAATTCCTTCCGAGAGCACTGTAGCAGCCTTTGACTCGCAGTGGACCCGCCAAAAAAAACTCTGAACAGAGAGAAGATGAGATGTGAAAACATACAAGGGATGTGCGATCTTGCTGGTGAGGCCTGGTGAGACTGATGCAGGCCACCTATCGCTCGCGTGAATGAAATACTGCAGAGTATGTCCCCAGTGACGAAGTCGCAAGTACAATGATAATAATATTTACAATATATAAATAAAATGGTGATGTAATCCAAAATTAGTGAAACGCAGAAAACGAGGTACATTGTAATAAAAATATATATATTTACATGTTTTGTTTTGTTTTATCGTTAGAATTTCTGTCACCCCTCACAGACTTTTTTGGCAAGGCCACTGGGAGTGATAGGCTGCTATAATGCTTTTGGCACGCATTACTTTTCTGTACGTAGAATAAATTATATTTTTTACTCAATGCTGCTCCATGCTGCTTCATTAAAATACGGGAGTTAGATCAACAACACACCCCTTCAATGGTGACCCGGACGTGATTGACTGATGCAGCGCTCCCTCCCGTGAATGAAATGCACCAATTACTGTTTAAAAAATTCTTCTGATCAATAAAAATATTTAATTAATTTACATATTATTAGTGTAAAAACCATTGTTTAAAATATATTATTAGCACATGAACAACAAATCACTTTCTTGTGAACAATGCCTTTTATATGAAACTGCTACGAAAGTTTTACATAAATTGAAAGGAGTTGCTGGTAAGCTAAGGTAAGTCTTCTACAGAAATACGAGTATTTGCCGTCGTAGAAACGTTTTCTATTTTAATTATCGTCAAAGATACATTATGTACTACCAAAACATTATAATGCAGCCAGCCCATTCGCGGGATTCGAATCTCGGGACGAACTACCAATGTTCAGAGACTTTATCGCTCGGCCGCTGGTAAGCCGAATAAGAACATTAAGTTATTTAAAAAGCTGAAATAAAGGAATTAATTTTAAGCTGCTAATTACGATATACTACTGTGTGCAGCTAAAATAAATCTTCTGTGAGAAGTTATCTGTCAAGTTGAGATGATAAATAGTTTCTAACTTCGATTTGAAAAGTGTGTTACTAGACTCATGCTTTTTATTTAGCATAGCTATATCTTCAGCATTTAAATTCAAAACTTTATGAAGAAGGACTTAATTTATAGGATAAAATTTAGGGATAAATTCATTGTCAAAATACCCGGGGTGAATATGACTAACATGACTAACATGGATTATATCGTAGCACTATTTATTGAATTTATATAGGACAGGAGAAAAGTATTCCAGTTTCCTGTTTGTTTTTGATTGACTTCTTCGGCAACAAAGCCTCTCTATGGCAATAAGTAATTTTCGATGTGAAAAAAATTAAAATACTTATTGCTATCTTATGAATACCACCATAATAACGAATTTGATAGCATTTCTATATCACAGTATATAAATTTTTGTATCAAGTGTAGAATGAATTTTGTTTCTGTAATATAATTGTAATTGTATTGTAATTTCATGCGTTGGAAGTAATAATGAAACGTGAAGATGAATTTCATTGGAAGCGTTGTTAATGTCCCATGTTAAGTTGAATAATGTTCCGTAACTGATGAGATACATAGGTAAGTCAAAAGTTAATGAAGGGAGGAAAATACGAAAGAAAATGTTTTGCATTACCTGCGTCAAAATATAGAAAAACAACAAAAAATTAATTTAAATTACTTTCACGTTTATGTGCAGATAACGTTAGCATTAAAATCATAAGATTGTCGATAAATTATCACTTGATTAAATATGCAATTTACATGTAACATAGTCTTGGAAAGGAAATATTCAAATCTTTACAAGATCGTGATACTTGCTATAACTTAAAAAAGGAAAATAAATAAATATATAAATAAAAAAGTCCAAAAGCGGGGCGTTTTTTTCTTTACACATTTTGTGTGTTACCTTTATTCATCAAATAGCATGTTCTTCGCACTTAAACCATAGAATTCAATTCAAGAGCAATACCACAAAATAATTGCAAAAGCGCTTATCTTTAGAATTTCCGATACACAGTCTCGCGCATTGGAAATGGAAATGTTTTTCTTTTCCGTACAGTGTTGCCATTGCTCGCTTTGAAATCGTTAAGTTTGTTAGCCAAAAGTTCTTTAAAGTTTTGCAAAATATGAAATAGATAATAAAACAAATTCCAAACTCCAAATTTGGGTTTCAAGATGCCCTATTCGAGTGGATTCGAGTGTTATTCAAAATTGGATGTCTTTAGGTACCATTGTTTTTTCAAAGTGAGAGAAACATGCATACTTTCCTGCAGATTCTTTATTGTTTAATTTCTTTAAATATAATGCAGGGCTCTAATATTTAGTGGCAACAATTTGAAAAGCGAAACGCCGTTTATAGTGAACCAACGCAAAATGCCAAAACCAAATGAATAGCCCTCTGGGCAAATTGCTTCTTTGGCTAAAATTAGATTGTTTTATACTGAAGCTGGTTATTGATTTTGAAATGACAGATGATAATTTGGATAAGGAAGAAACATTGGTAAAAAGATATCAAGTTGGTAACTTGAAAAAGAGATTGCTGTTAATTTGCCTTGAAAGCAAATTATGCAGATATACCTACAATCTAATGCCTAATACGAATGCTGAAAATAACAAAAACTGAGTAGCAATTGCAAAGCAATTCTTAGGAAGTCCAGAAAGAAATTACGAAACGAAAATTGCTGCGTGTCCCACTCTGAATTCAAAGAACTCATCCAGAGAATACTATTTCTTATCTTGGAAATTTGCAGCAGAGAGGAATGCTTACCAAAGCAAAAAAATAGATGTGGGAAGAAGCTTAAAATCGTTTTACTGTATGCACTATATCTACAACTCTCCTTTACAAACTAGAATAATTTTCGAGTAATTATTGAGATGGAATGACGTTGATGAGTCATTGGACAATCGAAATAATATTTTTTTCACATACTCAATTATTCAATTAAAATATTAGTTTTGATATAACTAAAGCGTTTTAACATGGAAATATTTATGTTTTCAGTTCCCGTCATGCATTGTTTTCTTGCCTATTAATTAAAATCAAGCTTACTTTTATTATTTTTCACTTTTAAATTTTTTATTTCATTTTAATTAAATAAAATGACACTGAAGTAAAGCATTTATTTTAAACGGTTTTTAATTAATTTAGAATATGGTTTAGGTATATAACCTGGTTTATAATTAATTAGAGAATTAATCGCATATGAAGCCTGTAAAATTAATGGGAAGCGGTTGTATTCTCTATCTTAATCTATAGTTTTTTCTTAATTCGTGTGTCACTTCTTAGCTTCAGGTAATATATCATTTCTAAAAACTAAACTAAAAACCACAGTAACATAGAAATTTTTTGATAGTTCATATAGTTAAACAAAATTAATCATTTATTGACTTTCTTGAAAAGAGCGTATCTTGTAGTTGATATTAAGGAAAAAGAAGCCTTTTAGTAGTGTAATCTTTATCGAAATGTCATGCGATAAAAGAAAAATGTAAGGTTCCTCTAATAGCATTGCCGTTTTGCTTACCAGAAAAAAGATAACTCGCTACAAGGATTTTTTTCGATGATCCGAAAGTGCTGTGAATTTGTTTCTCGGATGGTAAGAATAAAAACTATTGAAGATTCATGCATTCCTTACATGTCTGCAGTTAGATTCCATAAATAAGAAACTCATAGTAGATAATACTCATTTGGACTTTGAAGAAAATTATCCCAATAAAAAATTAAGCAACTCAGTTAATGTAAGAAGAAAAAATTGTAATTTAAACTCATTAAGAATTGTTTCTAATATAACTGTCCAGCCAGGTCAATCTCAAATCATTTCTTTAGCTGTTCCTGAAGCTTTAAAACAATTTAAAGAAATTTTGCTTTCTCCAAAGCCATCACAAAATAAGTTCCATATCAATGAATCTTTACATATAGTTGATTGTCACAACCACATTCAAACTATTGTTGAAAACAAAACCAATGAGAAATTAATTTTTAGGAAGAATTCTGTTATTGGAACTGCTGTGCCATTTCACTTTGAGGATATTGTTAGTCCCAAAAATCATGAGACTTTTCAAATCAACACACTAAATCTGCAAGAAGTAATTAAACTTAGAAAAGAGGAATTAAATGTATCAGACTTTAAACTAGATCATTTAAATGAACAAGCAAAAAATGAAATGATAGAATTGCTAATGAATAACTATGCTGTGTTTTCAAAATCATATAATACTTTAGGATCTACTGATAAAGTTGTACCAGAATTTAAACTTCTTCACAATTTCCCAATTCAAACTAGTCCTTACCCTATTCCTAAAATTGCAAAACAGTATGCTCAACAAGAAATTGCAAAATTATTAGAAGCAGGCATAATAGAACCCTTTTCTTCAAGTTATAGTTTTCCTGTAATATTTGTTAGGAAAACGAATTTACCTGGTGAAGATAAAAATGCACCAAAATTTCGTATGGTTGTAGATTATCGTCTATTAAACTGTATCACAGAATCATACAAAATTTGTTTACCAAAAATTTCTGAGATTTTGCATAACATTGCTGGTAGGAAATTGTGTACTGGATTTGAAGTCAGCCTTTTTCCAGATCAATTTGCAGGACTCTGATAAAGAAAAGTTGGCATTTTGCACCGAACTGGGTAATTTTCATCCTTGTAGACTTGTAGACCCTTTGGAGCTCGCAATAGCACTTCTTATTTCCATACATTAATTTCAAAATGTTTAAATGACATTAAAGGTAGTAATGTTCAATTTTTTCTAGACGACATTATTATTGCAGCTGATAGTATGAGTGAGTTAAAAGTAATTCTTCAAAAAGTGTTTGACAGATTAAAATCATTTAATTTAACTCTAGATCCAGCTAAAGTGCAGCTCTGTAAATCTGAAATAACTTATTTGGATTTCAATATTTCACAAGCAGGTTTTTCTCCTTCTGAAGAAAATATTTCAAAGGTTACAAGATTTCCTATTCCAAAGGATGTAAAACAAGTTCAGGCTTTTCTTGGCATGATGAACTATTTTAGACATTTAATCCATAATTTTGCTGAGATCACTCAGCCAATAGTACACTTAACTAAAAGACATGTTCCCTTTGTTTGGAATCAAGATTGCCAAGATGCTTTTGATAAATTACAATCAATAATGTTGGACAAACCAACTATAAGGAACATTGATGATAATCATGAGATATTTTTGATCACTGATGCTTCTAAAGTAACTATGTGTGGTATTCTGTTACAAAAGATTGATGATAAATTCTTTCCTGTAGAATTTTATTCGAAACTTCTCACTCCTGCTGAGTCTAGATACCCATCGATCAGGCGTGAGCTTTATGCTATTTTTTCTTCTGTCAAGCATTTTTATGAACATTTATATGGCAAAAAATTTACTATTTTAACTGATGCTAGACCACTCACTTTTCATATGCAGCTGGATAAGCAGCCTGACATTGTTGCCAGATGGTTGTTGTATTTACAGGATTTTGATTACTCTCTAAAACATATACCTGGTTTTTCCAATCCTGCAGATTTTTTTGCTAGAGTTCCTGAAGCATCTCATAGTGTAAACAATATCAACTTATTTCATTCAGATAATACTCAGTTAAGCATCCAAAATATAGTTAATCACCAAAGAAATGACAAAAATATTAAGGATATCTTAAGCCAAATTAACAATAATAAAGCTGATATTTGTGGAAAATATTTTATTGATAAAAAAATGGTGTAGTAATGATAAAATTAAGACCTAGAGCGCATCATTTAAAGACAAGGCATTTAGAAAATAAAATTCTACTTCCAAATTCTTTAGTAAAACCTTGTTTAGAGATTGCTCATGCTCCGCATTTTGGTACTAGTAAAACTTATGAATTCATTAAGAAAAAGTATTTCTGGAAGGGCATGTTTTTAGATACAAAAAACTTTTGTGAAAAATGTCAACAGTGTTTGGAGAATATACCAAGGTCATGTAAAACAATTACAAGCAATATAAAAAAATCTGATTTAGCACCTGGAGAAATGTTAGCAATTGACATTGTGGGTAAATTGCCCAGATCACATGATGGCAAATTTTTCATTCTAACTATTATTGATCATTATTCAAGATATTTAGAAGCTATTCCTCTGGCAAATATTACATCTGCTACAATCATAAGGTGTATGAATCTTTATTTTTCAAAATTTGGTATTCCAAAAGTAATTTTATCTGATAATGCTTCAAATTTTTGTTCAGCTGAATTTGAAAAATTTCTAAAAGATCTCAATATTGAACACCGAAAAAGCTCCATTTATTATCCACAGTCTAATGGAATCATAGAAAGAGTTCATCGAACTATGAAAGAAAGCATAGCTTCTTTATCCAATAAGGTAATCGAATGGTCAGATAGATTAGCTTTTTTCAAACTATATTACAACAATTCTAAACACATAGTGGCAGGTTTTACTCCCACACAGTTATTTTTTGAAATTTTGGTTATCACTTATACACCTGAATAATTATATTAAATATTTCTCATAGCCTACAGAAATTAACACATTTTTATTACTTAAGAAATTAAAATATATAAGTATTTTTTGTAACTATATGAGTAACTTGTATGATATGTATTAGTTATTAATTTTTGATTGTACTTCATATGTGTAGCACTTATCCCAGACAGTGAAATTATGATAAAATAATTTTGACTCTTTTTCATTTGATTTAACTATTATACCAGATCATACTTGTAATGAGTGTTGTGCGTCAGTAAATTTATTGTGCAATGAACTGTGTTTCGGTGAAATTTATCATGCAGTGTTCAGCGTCAGTGAAGTGCATTTATCATGCAGTGTTCATGCGGTGATCTGTGCATTTTCTTTGGCCGGAGGGAATGTGCTAGCAAGCCGGCATCTATCATCAAACTATCGCTTCAAGAATCGTCATCGTTTCGTCCAAGCCCTTGGTGGCAGTTGTTGGACCGGTTTCTTTCTCTTTGCTGCTGGAAGTTCAAGGGTGAAGGACGGGCTTCGGCCTGTCTCTTCTCTGACTGTCTCTTCACCTACGACCTCGTTTCATGATGCACGTTTAACTTTCCTGAAAAGTCCGATGATATGGATTCTGATTTGTAGAAAGCCAACTGTAGTTTTTTATTGAATATATTCATTCTATATACAGTTGCTGAAAATTCATCCTGGGTGGAATGATGTTTTTTAAGCAAGAATCATGAACGATCTCATTGTGCAATTTAAGACTCATCCATTGTCTATCGCCACGTGGTGCACTGCTTCAAATTAATTCACTGGTAGAAGCTTCAAAATCAAAAGAAATTTCAAGATAGGTATATTCCTGGTCTACATATATATTCGATTCCAGGTTTTTCGTGATTTATAGAAAGTGATGCAAATGGATAGTGCTCTGTAGAGTATCGATAAACGAGTGGACGCTCTGTATTTATAGTAGGACTATAGTTATGATCTGATTATTTAATTTTCTTGTTTATTTGTGTGAGCTCAGCAATGAAATTTTTGATAGGAAAGATAAATAGAGTAAATTGTAGACGAATAACTTGTATTTTCTTCTTCAACTATCACAACGTCTGGGGTAAGTACTTTATTTTGCTATCCTCTGTAGGTTAAATCCCTATCATTCGGGTTATTGCGGAAACAACGTGATGTACTCTTAATCACTGTTATAATTCCATCGCTGATAAAATTGATATTCAAAATTTTGGTTATCACTTATACACCTGAATAATTATATTAAATATTTCTCATAGCCTACAGAAATTAACACATTTTTATTACTTAAGAAATTAAAATATATAAGTATTTTTACTACATACAAGTATTTTCACTACATGCTGTAGTCACACCCAGATACAATACTTGAAGCTCCAACGTATTTTAATCACAAAACAAGCTTGCTTGTAAGTGGCAATAATGATCGAATGATGAAAATATGAATAATGATATAAGTATGTAAATGAGTATATATTTGTTAAAAACATTTTATTTTGTCAAAAAAAGGGTTTCAACACTCACAAAATCCATTTTGGTAAGAGTAGATGTAAATAAATTATTCTGAATTATATTGATGGCATTTCCTTACCTTTAACATTTAAACAGGAATTACTTCTAAGGCTTTGCATGTTTGGCTGAAGTAGAGATTAAAAGTTTTAATTCATTATTCAGAAATTTCAGTTTCACTAATCTCTAAATTACGTTTACTAAATCACTAAATTAAATTATCATCGAAATTATTCTTTAAGACTAACACAGGGGTTACAGGCGGAATCGAACTAAAGGTTGTAGAGTTATTAGGATATTTTGAATCAGAAGACAAGAAAAATGAGCAATGCCCTCGCCGGGACTCGAACTTGGACTTCTCGAATGCGGAGTGAGTGTGCTGTCGTTATACCATGAAGGCATGGTACTGGAAGGAGGGAGAAAATACCTTATACATTTCCCCTTTTAAAGGGCGACTGTGGTTTAGGAGACCCATTCGCCAAATTGACAATAATTCGCCGTGACGAATTATTGTCCACCACCTTTTAGTTCGGGCGCCATCTGTAGAATCATTAGGGGTTTTTTTTTCTTTTTTTCTGAAGCAGGGATACTGAAGAAAACTGAATTTCTCTCATCAGGATTCCATCCTCGACCTCTCGAATACGCGGCGAGTGTGTTACCGTTACGCCACGAAGGCATGCTGAAAGGAGGGGGGGAAATACCTTATAAGCTAAAAAGGTGAAGTAGATATAAAGGACGAATCTTGTAAACCAAAAATATAAACTATATAAAAATAAAATATAGTAGCACTTGAATTACTTGAAATCCATATATACGGAATTACAACTATTTGGAATACTTGTTCTATTTAGCCTAACCGAATTATGTTTCCTGAATTTATTTATTTTTACATTCATTTAAATAATATGAAAATGCAATGGAGAGAAATATTTATAGGTTTTTTATAAACGTATGCATAGCTTACTTTTGTTTCAGATAGAATGTACGAAAATTGGCATAAATTTGCGAAAACATCTATTTCCATGACACACAAGACATATAAAAAAAAATCTTATAAAAGTTTGAAATTACCTTAGTTTTTGTAGCTGGAACAAAAATATAGTATAAATAGTATAATATGGAATGGAATGTAAATAAAACAGAGTAAAAAGAATCTGTTAAGTAGATGGACATATATTCACACGAAAATAAGGAATTTAATAAAAGATGTGATCCACCCCTGAACAAAGTAAAAATGTAGCAAAAATTGCTCCAGCTTTTTTACAAACATTACAAAAGTCCTCTACGAAAGCATCCATCCCTTAAGCAGATGGCCCTAGAATGTTTTGCCATATTTAAAATAAAGAAAAACTTTGCGAAATGGAAAGAGCGATGACCATGGTAGTGGTTAAGTGGACCGCCTTGAAATGTGCAAATAATCGAAACCGAATCCTTTCAAACAAGTCAACTTGGATTTTTGATATTTAGTTAATCACTATATAAAACTGTTGCTTTCAACCTATTTGGCTCCATGCACCCCTTTCAGCACACTAGAAGACTATTTCCTCCTCCTTTTTAAAACGCGAAAAATATACAGACCTTTATTTAAATTTTGAAAATTTCATAGCGTGTTTTTACAAGTTAACCACAAAAAGTATAAAAAATTTTGATAAATAAAAACACATAAATAAAGTTAATGAATAAAATTTATGAATCATGAAATAAAAAGTCATGAAATAAAAATTAAGCCTTAACAGCTAAATAAACGGTTGACCATATTCCCCCTGGTTGATAACCCTGATATAAGAGATCCATTTATGAATCGATAATGGCAAAAGGATTCGTTATGCCCATTACCCATACAAGTACTTTCTTTTCAGTGCAGGTACTTGAATTCATATTAGAAAGCATCAACACCAGATCGGTTGTAGAAATTTTGCCTACAACTAAATGTACTTGTGGCAAATCCTCCACTAGACGTATAAACGATTTATCGCTGTTTCTAGATAAGGGACAGAATGTACTAAGGGTGTAACGATCCTTTCATTAAGAACTCAAATAAGTTGGAACTTCCTGTGCTTGCAAATCAGCCAATATTTCTGGCATAAACTTAAAAGTTTAATTTTAAATTGCAACTAAGTTTAAGTCTTCTTAACCAAAGGCTACGTAGAGACAATTAAACGCGTGCCAGTTCCCTCTAACCTACACCGACGTCACAGCAAAAGCTGCGAGAATAAAGACACAACGTAAACAGGAATGCTATTGCAAAATATCAACTAGTATCGTGGCATTCAGCAGGCGGAACACGCATTGACTTAACCAATCTCAAACCCTCATCTAATACACCCGAACTAAAATTTGCATTCTGGCAGAAAAACGGAAAGAGAGAAATGATAGTAAAGGTTTGTAATATAAAACAACTCGTTAAATACGTTACACGGTAGGTTGGTTATATGTCCAAAAATGCGTCAGTTTCCTTTAATCTTCGCTATACTTTTATCTTCCTTGCATGAACCTTTCTTTCGCCTAAACTTCTTCTCGAAGTGAATATACGTAACGCGATTCGTAACGCGAAGTTATCACTGAGTTTAACTTGAGTTTTTTAAGAAGTATAAACTAAGGAGCCCTAAAAATGACTGCATGAGGAATTATTCCCAGATCTTGATATAACAGAGAAGTCAGAAGAAGGGTGTAAAGAGAGTTTTATTCAATCGAATATAGTTGAAGAGATGGCTACACTTATGCTTACATAAAGCCAAAACTTGTGGCTTAATTCAAACAGGTAATGTTGAAACTAAAATAAATTTTAATTAAACTAGCCTAACTGCTTATATGTAATTTAACGCGCAGAAAGGCTCTGACTCTGAGAAGCAGGCGGAAATAAGCTTAATGGTTAGAAGCACTCAACACCACAGAATCAAATCGCTAGTAGTTCAAAATAACAACGTACCCTTCAAGCAGGCTTAACACGCTCTAAAATCGCCTTTCATAAGCTTCGCTTAAACAGAGCTTCTTTCTACCTTAATTTGAATACATGCGTGTTATCTGATTAGCATTCTGGCAGGAAAGCGTGGGTGTAAACGAGAATAAAAGGTATGTTGCTTAACCTAAAAATTAACTGTTAATAAAATTAAATAAGTCTCCTCAAGCATAACTATAAGTAAAACTAAAGGGATTGTCAAAAATTTACTGACGTTTCCTATTTATTTAATAAGGTAAATATTTTCTTATTATATGTGAACCTCTCTTTTCAGTGTACCTTATTAAGGATTAATTTTTAAATAGATTATATTACAAAGCAGCATCTTTGTAAATAAAATATATATCCTTTTAAGAACCACTTATTAATCAAGATTACGTGATAAATTTATGTGATTTTCAGGATCAAGGGGATATATTAAATACAAGAGGTCTCAGTTAACATTTTAATCTCGAAAACATTGGGATTTAATGCTAAGCGTCAAATTGTTGGAGCATTAAATTATAACATCTTCTGAGTGCTCTTACTAGCTTAATCCGCTGTGTAATGAGTTAACTGCTATGTTAGAAATTCATATAAGAATACTTATTTTAGTTGCGTCAAAATAGCATTAATTGTTGTTAAAAGGTTTAACTCTAGATAATGTATCAAGTTTCCAAGTCAGTCTGCTTTTATAAACCTGCATATTGTTAAGTCCATCAACAAATAAAGTTATAATTTAATTATTTATTTAAGGGCGTGAATGTTTACTACAGTTGTATATTAGGTATTTACAATCTTTGTATCCGAATATTTGTCTTGAAATGCTCAGAAGGCATAAAATCAGTATTCTAATACAGCTGTCTTGCAATTTGCGGTCGGAAAAAAAAAGTGTATATTTGATTCGCTTTATTTGTATATTTCAGAATGTTCTATTAAATTTGGTTTCTTCGTTGCAGTTAACTAATAACGGTTGCTTTTTGAAAGCTAGATACGCATAGCCTCTCCCCCATTTTATTCTTGAAAATGTTTTGTTTTGCCACCGAAGGTCGTAAGAATCACTACATGCGTAAGAATCAGTATATGTACTGTGCACATTTAAAAACCTGTATCCTAGACGGGAAGGCGCTGCCTTTTCTACAACATAATGCAAAATCCTCAAAAGAATACTTTTGTACTTCCTTGTATGAAATAAAGGAAATATTGCAATCGCGAAAAAATTCGGGTTTTATATTTCCCGGAAAGAAATAGATAGTATTTAAAGAGAGGTATTAGACCAAGGGTTCCCAACCCTATGCCTGCCAGCACCATGGTGCCCATCGATCATTTAACGCGTGCCACAGCCGCTGTGCGATGAAAATAAAAATGTTTTAGTTTTCACTAAAATTCAGTGTGAAATTTTTCTCATTTTTAATTAAAGAGAGATTGCGTCCAACATAGATACCAGCACAAAGCGAAATGCAACCGATCTCTTATTTTCCTCTCGCATTCGCCAACCTAATTTCCCATACCCATACCTAAAAGCCAAGTAAAACGAACTGGTTCATCTCGAAAGCAGGATTGTCAAATTGGGTAATAAAAATTAGTAATTTAATAGATTTTAAACAGGCAGTATAAAAATATAGCTACATCTGTACAAATAGAATATTACAACACCGAGTCACATCTCTGGTGTGGAAGGCATTGACTTTGAGATTAGTATTTTTTATAAAAAAAAAATTATAATTTGTAGATTTTGCATGCATTACTTAATAATTATTTTCCACAAGAATAAAAACAATAATTCTTATAAATCTTATAAATATTTTTTTTTGTAAATTATGCGCATGTATTATTAACTCTATCCAAATTAACCTTGAAAAAGTAAAAGGTGCCCGCCGTCCAATAGATATTCTAGAATATGCTGTTAGGATCAAAAAGGTTGGGAACCCTTGTATTACACTGTTTAGAAAGAGCTTGAGAAAAAATAAAAGGATGCCTAAGAAGGAATGTAGGAATTATGATTCTTAGTTCATTCTTTTAAAACAATCCTAAAATGTTATATTAATGCAAATATTTGAAGGGATATTAATCCAAATGTTTCAACAAGAGTTATTCAATTATTGAAAATAGCTTTGTACATGAAATACATGAAGCTGAGAAAATTCCAGCCACATCAAAGTTAGACTGAAAATTGCTTTTCTAAATATTCTACATTCTTTAAATTATGCGAAACTTCAACCTGGTATCTGGCGTAGATTTTAATCAAAACTCTGTCAATTTCGATGGCGAACAGACACCACACAAGGTTGCTGTTTTTCCTAACTGGCCTTTCTCTACTCTCTGGATTCTACCATCCTTTCCATAAATTAATAAATTAAATGCTGGTAAATTGAATTCCGTAAACTATTAAATAATAATGCTAATAAATTAAATTATTTACCTAACTAATTAATCTAATAATACTAATTTATTAGTTTAATAAATGCTAATAAATTAAATTCCATAAATTAATCAATTAAAGATGATGGGAAGGGAAAAGTCTTAACTATTCTTATGTAGATTATTTTAAAAGTTTCACAAAAGAAGACATCGAATGTTTTCCAACTGATCTTGTCTTTTAATCAAATCTGCACTTGTAGAAAATGAATAACATTCCTTAATGATTATACCATGATTTCTAATACTAAAGATCATTTACTTAAATTAACAGAGAACTAATTCTATCTAGATCAAGACATGCCTGTAGGCAAGCCGACGTTCCATTTATTTTACTCCGAAATATTTACATTTATTGACGGATTTCGCTTAATATTATTTGATTAACTACAAATGCGAAAGAGAAAACGTTTTTATCGTGGTGAGTTGTTTGATTTTGCTCTTCGATAGTTAAATGGATTAAGAAGCAAAATTTGTCTACTGAATGATTTTTAAAAAGTTGCCGTGGAAAGGATTTCTATTATTAATGGAAGATTATTAACGAATATTTATCTTTTTATATTCTTCATTATATCTGATTTAAATTCGGCATATCTTATTTGAACAGAAATCAGATTATTTGCATAAATTTGGTTTATAACATTTGATTTATTATACACAATAAAATAAAACACAGGGCATCTTTAATATTTTTTCCAAAATACAATATCAGTTTTTTTTTCCTTAATTCAAGTGTACCTCTCCTTAAATCACAAGTGGGTACTTAAATTGCAGTACATTAACCCAAAAACTAGAGATTCTCCATTGAGAAGATATATATTTGGATCAATCTGAAGTTTTCAGAGTTTTATTTGAAGTATTTTCAGTGGTATGCCTCATTAAATATCTTACAAAGTAATGCATATCCATGAATTCTTATTTTATGTTCATAGAATCTGGTCTTCGAAGGTAGCATAAAATTAGGCCAGGGCACTAGAAGACAATCTATGAAATATCACCATGTCTTGTAAGTACCACAGAAACAAAGAAAGGGTATAAAAAGATAATTTAATTAATTCGAATAAAATTTAACAGATGGTACCATTTTGTGCTTACAGAAGCCACCAGATTTGGCTTAAATCAAAGATAACAGGTGAATTAAAATTAATGAAAGTATGTATAACCTAACGAATTCACGTTTTAACTAGCGCGCTAGCTGGCTCTGCCCGAGGTCGATGTAAAAGGTCTAATGGCAAGACTAACTCAAATCTTATAGATCTACTACTCAAATCTAATCGCATCGCGAGAGAAACATTTTGCAAGCTTGCCTTCAAGCAGGCAGAACTAGCTCTGATTTTTACCTTCTAAAATCCTCTTTTAAATATTCTCTACTTTCTATCTCATTTGAATATCGCGCGAAGAAATTTACATTCCGGCTGGGAAATAGAAACGAGATCGACAGGAAAGGATATTAACATAAAATAACTGGTCAGAAATTTTAATGATAATTCACAAGATAATGAATTTTGTTTAAATATATAATAATCTCTATGTAACAAAATTTATCTTCGGTTCAAATAGCTGATGACATATGTGGTTTGAAGAATATTGATTAAAAATCAACTAAACATTTAATTAAGTAACTTTTATTTATACTATTATAAGGTATTTCTCCCACTTCCCTAGCGTGCCTTCGTGGCGTAACAGTAGCACGCTGGGCCCGTGGTTCGATTCCCGGCGAAGGCGGTTGCATATTTTTCATCTTTTCTGCTTCTAAAATATCCTAATGTCTCTACAAGTGGCGCTCGAACTAAAAGGGTTGTGGATGATGATTCTCCGCACCCAGCACAAAAGCAGAACTCACAAAAGACTCACAAAAAAAAACTCACAGATTAACTCACAAAAGCAGAAGATTTATATTAATAATGTTACTACCAATTTGCTTGTTCGGGACGCCCAGTCGGTATAGTGGTCGGAGAAGCTGACTGCGATGCCGAAGGGCTTGGGTTCGAATCTCGGAGAAGGAATTAGGTGCCTCCATAATAACGAGACCACCACATTCGGTCTTGTATAGATTAATGGACTGGGTTACATTTGTAATTTTATCAGCCATTGGAAAAAAATACTGATTTATCAAAACAAAAAATTAATCTAAGTTAAAGCTTTTAATATTATTCTATTTAACTACTTCCTTATTCTTTTAATTAATAATAGATGTATCAGGCTGTCTTTAAAGTTACTAAATACTCATTTTAAAAAGTTAGATGAAACATTGATTCATCATTTCACATGTATATTTAAATATAGCTCTTATTTATACTGAACTTTTAACTATTCTTTAAACTTCATTTCATTCCTAGTTATTTATTAAAATATTAATGAGTTTGTTTGAAACATTTTTAGAATAGTAGTTCGTAACACACCCCAAATCTTTGCCGTTTTAACAATCTGGAAAAGTAATAGTGTTGTATTAATTAAAATAAAAGGAATAAATTAAAACATGCAATGACACTGGAGTCGTAAGAAGTGAATTATAAAATTTTCAGTTTTCCATGAAAATTGTTACCTCACAGTCACTCATTCTCAAAAATTTTGTAATATTTAAAATTGCGTTTGCTTTCCTTTTTCAAGAAGAGCCCATCTAAAACGAAAACGTGTAAATGATTATCTTCTAAGTATTTTGTGTATCTAATCCACTTCTGAATCATTGGCACGCATTCCGAAATTCCCTTTTTAAAACCTGATCCACGAGGATCATCAAAGTGGGCTTACATTAAGCTCAGCTTACATCAAAGTAAGAAGGGTTTCTTACATTTAATGATTTCACATAGTCTTTCGAAATGCCAAGCTCTTTATTATCATATACAAAAATTAAATTAGAGGATTTGCGTAATTAAAAAAGGCTTTTGAAAACAACTTTGCACGCATAATTACATTAAGTCCGCAAACAAAGACTTTGTGAAACTCTCACAAGAATTTACATTTAATGAATTAAAAATAAATATAAAATTTTTATTAGAACATATATCTGCTTAATTAAATCATCAAAATGAAGTACACTCTGTAGAAAAAAAAGGGGGAACAGTTCTATTCCCCCCGTTCTTACTTTGCCGATTGACAAAATTTAACTTGCATATTTCATGTATCGAAAGCGCGACTTAGACTATGTATTACATTTAAGAAATTAGAAAGTAGTCGAAGTGCGTTAAGAAAGTACAATAGTGCAAATAAGTTCAAAATTAGTCCTAAATGTTGCTTAATTTTAAATGAATTAAAACAGTCGAGATGATAATCCAACCAAGCAGTAATAGCACTGTTCAAACATAGGTATTTTGACACAAAATCTTCCCTGAAATGACTTACCGATTTTTTTTTCTTACTTCGATGCTATGCGTCAAAATTTGTCAAAGTGTCAAGGTTTGTGAAAATCGCAACAATAGATTAAAAAAAAATTAGCTCTCAAAACTTTAGCTCCTCCTTATTAATCGAATTTATATAGGGTGGCCATAATTAAACTGACAGTGCTCACAGTGTTCTGTAGAGCGATCTATTTTCAAGAATGACGCCGCATTTTGTAGGAAGATTAAACAAGACGGGGGACGAATGATTCCGCGAAAAAAAATTAGTTCCAAAATTCACCGCTAGGGGAATATTTGGCGTTGTGTAATAGAAAAAAGAGTGTTAACAAATGCAGATTAATACGGAATAAAATTACCTTTTATTATGGATATACCTTATGGAATATGGATATGCCTTACAGTACGGTATGGAAAATCTTACGAAAGATTATCAACTTCTATCCGTACAAGATCAGCCGTGTACAGGAGTTACTGTACCCCGACCATAATAAGCGATTGACTTTTGCTCTCACCTTTCTTGCCAGAATGGAAGTGGATGATGCTTGGCCGTGATAGATGATCTTATGGGGAGACGAGGCCCACTTTTACCTGAACGGAACTGTGAATACCCAGAACTGCCGAACTTGGGATGACAAATCACCACATGCCGTCACACCAATTCCCTTACATTCACCAAAGGTAACTGTTTGGTGTGCGTTCACAGCGGAATTTATCGTAGGTCCATTCTTCTATGAGAACATTACCCCGACAGGACCGGAAACCTGTCCTGTTACCGGAGAGAAATATCGCCACATGTTGAACAACTTTGTTATTCCGGCACTTCAGCAAAGACAATGCCTGGAGGAAATCATTTTCATGCAAGATGGAGCCCCTCCACACGTTGCTGTACGGGTGCAACAGATGCTACGACAGAAATTCACAACAGAAAGAGTCTTTAGCCACTACTTTCCAACTACATGGCCACCTCGGTCGCCTGATCTTACCCCATGCGACTTCTGGCTATGGGGTTACCTTAAGTCCAAGGTCTATCAAGGAGTGGTTCAGGACCTGGCTACGTTGAAGGATAACATATCACGGACTGTACGGGAGATTCCTACAGACATGTTACTTTCTGATGTTGTACATACTGTGCATAGAATGCAATATGTGGTCCACAACAACGGCAGCCACATTGAACTTCATTTGAATGCAAAATAAAAGGTAATTTCCGTATTGATTTTCATTTGTTAACACTCTATTTTCTATTACACAGCGCCAAATATTCCCCTAGCGGTGACTTTTGGAACTAATTTTTTTTTCGCGGAATCCTTCGTCTCCCGTCTTGTTTAATCTTCCTACAAAATGTGGCGTCATTCTGGCAAATAGATCGCGCTACAGAACACTGTGAGCACTGTCAGTTTAATTATGGCCACCCGTTATTTATTAATATCTCTTTTCATATTAAATTTGCCTGATTCTTTCCTTCACAATTCGAAATGTAGGTTCAGTTCAAACAAAATTCACACGTATATTCTGTTATATTTTTAAATTTATAATTTTTAATAATTTTTATAAATGTTTAGAAAAAATGTTTGAATTATAAATCCATAAAATCTTTAACCACACCTTCAGGTATATCTATTTCTAAGCATACTTGAAAAAAAAAAAAAAAAAAAAAAAAAAAAAAAAAGAATTTTTTTATTAAAAAATTTTCAAGGTATACATGAATTTATTTATAATCAATAAGATCACCAAATGTGGTTTACGCACTTTGTTAAATTAATTTGAAAGAATGAACGATGCACATTTTTTCCGTCCATGCACAATAAAAGGGAAAGAAAAATAGGTTACTATAAATTAAGAATTTCGCGAAGTAAACTATTATCGGCACAAACTGAAAAGAGTGCGCTAGCATAAATATTTGAATCTCTTGGTACGTTTGCCACCAAATTTTACAAAATTTTATATTTAAGCATAACTTGAGTCGTAAAATCGAAGTATGGAATAAAAACGATATGCCATTCCAGAAAATGTGCCATTTTGTGTCTAAATACCTATATTAGAACAATACTATACATAAATTTAATATATGTCCTACGTCGCGCATTTGAGACATGTTAAACGCAAGTTAAATTTCATCAATTGGCCCAGTAAAAAGGGAGATATAAAGCTATCTCATTTTTGTTGTGTACCAAATTTACCTCTTAGATTCTTAATAAAAAGTGTTGTACAGCTTTATTCATATCTGCCATTTATAATTCTCTAACAGACTTTTTCAAACATTAAAAGTACAATGATAATCATATATAACTGGGTTACTATTCATGAAGACTTTGGAAATATAAAATTTTAAGTATGCACGAAAATTTTAATAGTTCTTTTCCTGTGAAAAGATTTAATTCCTTATTATTAACGGACTTAAATACGAATAATCATTATTTTTTCCAGCTAAAATGGAGAATTAAGTTTAGGTGACAATTTGTTTTACTGTTATTCATGTAAAAAGTAGATAAATTTAAAGGAGTTTCATATAGATTATTACAACTTCTTGCAATGAAAGTCCATACGTACAGCTTTATCAATGAATGTGATCATCGCCTGTCTTCAAATCGTTAGGATATTTCATTATTACCCTTTCCCACAGAGAATAATAAAGCTCTAATGTATTTCCTTATCACAGAAATCGTCGAAAACGACCGTCTTTATTGCTCTCCTTAGGAGCGAACCAAGAAGTAAGTATTGTTCGTGGTATGTAATGATCATAAAAAGTGGTTATAAGATCAAATGATAATTTGCCCAAATAAAATATGTAAAACACAGAAAAAACATTTTGCTTTTAATTTTACGAATTGATTGAACCTCTCTTATCCGAGTTTGAATCCTAAATTAAAATCCTCATTTAGAAGTGCAATAGAGACTGATAGTTTTGAAAATAATTGTAAGGTTTATCCTAAGTTTTTAACAGTTATTTTAAGTTAAAGCTACTTTCCTATCCATCCTAATTTCAGCTTACAATTCCCTACCAGAATGTGTTTTAAGAATAGCGTTTAATGCAAATGAGTAAGAGTGGTATTGAAGTCGAAGTTCCGCTAACTTCGAGAGGGAGCCTCAGAATTTCTGACTACCTCGCGTTTGCCTTTCGGCTACGTCTCTCTAAGCTGTTACTACGCTCGGCCGTATTACAGACCCTTGATAGCAGCGCAAGTGGAGGCTTTTATGTAAGCACTGAGAAAGGGACCAACTGTTCACCCTTATTTTGAGCAATAAAATGTAATTAACCTTTCTCGAATTTACGTTTCTGTTGCTGAACTAAAGCGATTATTCCCTTGGCTGTTCACTAGATTCCTCCACATTTAGTTGTTAGTAAAAGGGTGGAAGCCCACATAAATTAAAACTAGCCCAAAAAGGCAAAGGTGAGGTAAAAGTAGAATTTGTAACTGAGTTGCAGTATTGAGTTATTATACATTCAGGAGGAAGAAATACTAAACAATTAAAAGAAAATAAATGCAATGCACAGGTAAGCGATGTATTAGATATCAATCGTAGATGGTGGTCTTAAGCTACAAACTCTGTACTTTTTCATTCAACATGGCTGCAAAGCATGAATATCTTTCTTGAAAATGTAGTATGGGTTGGTTTCAAAAGATTCAAAAGGATAGGTAATGCAGCACTTGGAAATCGTGCAGGAAGTCTATATTTTTGGATCTTTATGATAGCTATTGTACGAAATAATTCTTTATACGAGGGACAAATCGAATGGACCGGCTCTGCGAAAAAGATGATAGAAATTCTCGTTTATTGTTATGAAATACCATCAGCAATAAAGAGGCTACTTGCATTAACCTACTGAAAATTTCACTAATACCTTATCATAAAATATTTCTACGAGAACTCATGTTCTGTACTGATTTCATACTAGACGATGCCTTAAACTGAGATGTAGGTTTAAAGCCATGAATCTTTTCTTTCCTTATTCCAGCAGATGATGGTAGATGTGCCTTACATGAACACTCTTGAGCTCTTTCTATACATCTACTATTGTAAACACTTGATAAAAGATAAAATGTAAAGTATAACAAGGATTTTACCTGTATTCTTACCTGTAAGTTGGACCGATAAAACGTTCACTGAATTTATTGCAATACTTCTGCCCTTAATATCATTACATCTTGAAGCGTATCTGGTACCCTGTGTCAAAATTCTTATGCTTCATAATTCTAAAATCATCCAATGAAAAAAATTTATAGTCTATACCAAAGAATATATGGACGGCCTCTGCCCTTAAAAAATGGTATTGACTATCTGGCTCACTATTCAAAATTAAAAAATGACTGATCCTTAATTAAGATTAATTCCTTTTCGAAAGCAGAAAAGACTATTCTCTATTGAGATTATTTCCTACTGAAAAACAAGCATTTTCTGATATTTTAGCTTACAATGGATCAATCTTAGAGCATTGACGACATCTATGGGCAGAAAAAAGAAAACGAATTATTCTAGGCAATTGCTGGAGAGAATCATTTATGTACGCTGGTGTTCAAAATTAAGAGAATTTTCATATTTGGTGAATATTTCCAGATCTGGCGGACAGATTTTAATAAAATTTCATATGGACATTTGTTAATATAATACTTAAACATATATTCCATAAAATAGTCAAGGTAGAGCCGCTTCATCTTGCCTAAGTTTCATCAGAGCAGGAAGGCTTAACATAGAAGTTGGAAGCTAGAACAAGACTAAACTAGTATGGTCTCTCTGACAGTCATAAAACTCTCACAACATGACCTCACATAGGAACCTGATGTGGTTTATTAGTCTCTGCGACAGCTGGATCCACTCCTGAATGAATACGGCTTCCAAGTCCTGAAGCGTTCTGAGGAAAGGAACGCAAGTTACAGTTGCCCTCCGAACTTTTCTAAAGATTTTATGTCTGCAGCTCTTGCTGGCCAATATATCCGATTTTCGGTTAATGTCATGTCTGTCCATAAAAATCATTCACCGGATTAGCTGTGTATGAATGAATCGTTCATAAAAATCAATTATATTTTGTCGTCTGTAAAAATATAAAAAGTGTCCATTTCTTCCAAATAAAGGAAATGGGGCAAAATACACCCCTCAAATGGCAAACATAAATTATAAGACCTGTAGAAATAGCTGTGACATGCGCAAAGGTGAGCGGATAATTTAACATTGAGAAAATTTACAATAATTGCCAATGGTTTGCATCATCATCATAAACACAAAATTAAATATGTTGATATATATGTAGATTCATTATGTTTATTTCAGAGAAGTTAACATGAGAAGTCAATAATGCTCTCTACGGGATTCGCACTTTGGTCTTTCCAAACGCTAGCCGAACGTACCATCAACTACACCACAAAAGCAGGCGGTGAAGAAGGAGAAAATACATTCTTCTTTCATTTAAAGAGCGCCTGGGCAGGAAAGGATACAGTTATCAAATCCTGCTGGTGATGGATTACTGTCAGACATATTTTTAGTTGCAGAAAACTTGCAGAATATTTTTTCACTATTTTAGAGGTGAGAAACATGAGTAATCGTAAATTGTCTCGTCGATATTCGAACACGGGGCCTACCAGTTACTAACCGGAATTAATTCTAATTACACCATAAAGACAAGCTTTAAGAGAATAGAAAGTTCCTTAATTTTTTTTCCCATTTCTATGACGATTGGGTAAAAGCACGCCTAGTCGCCAAATTTAGGTAGTAACGAATTACCGTCCACCAGATTTTATGTTCTTTCGCCGCTTGTAGAGAGTTTAGAATTTCAGGGGGGGGGAGCTGGGAACTACGAAGAATTAGTGATGCTCTCGCCTGGATCCAAACACGGGCTTTCTAATTGCTAGCTTTCTAACAAAATTTACGCTACGAAGAAAGGTTGTAAGGAAAAAGAAAATTCTTTACAGATATAAAAAATATTTCTAGTGATATGAAGCTGTTTGTTTTCATGCGGTGTGATCACAAATTCGCGCACTCTATAGTATGCAAGAAATTTTTGTTGATATAATACACAAAATACAAGCCGCATAAAGCTACGAGGCATTTTGGAGATATTATACACCCAGTGCAACATCATATCATGGCTAACATTTGCTGCGTATAATAATAAATCTAAATAGAAGCTATGTTTAGCAATGTAGTATGCGTGTGCTCTTTCTGCTTTGTTTGAGGCCACTTCATGGAGCACTAATATTAGTAACGAACGTCGCATTGTCCCTCTTTAAATCCTGATTTATATTTATTTTTTTAAGCATTTCTTTATATGTATCCAGTTACGCATATAATATATGTATTATATACATAACTGAATACATAGCTGTATATTTATACATATAACTGTTTGTTGCATATAATATATATACGTAGGTTTGGGCAAAAGTCATGGCAACTATTTTTTTTTTCTTGAAGAAACCAGTCCGGTTGGAAAATGTGACATATACAGACGAAAGAACAAGGTCTTAACTACATGTGTGGACAATGAATAGCACTGAAATATCGTAACACACAAATTTATTACGGTAGTATGCAGAGTAATATGGCCTTCATCGTGCAAAAGAATGATGTTGGCGTACAGCTTTCGCAATGTCCTCTCGTGTTGCAAACCGCCTACCACGTGTTGGTTCTTTAATCTTGGGAATGAGATCAAAGTCACAGGGCGAAAGATCAGGAGAGTACGGTGGGTACTCCAATTCTTCCCATCGCCAACGTCGGAGTAGCTGCCGCACACACTCTGCATTATGTGGTCCTGCAGAGTCGTGCAGAATTATTGCACTGTCCACAAGATCCGGACATTTATCCCGAACTCCACTTCGTACCTATCGCACCAGGAAGTCCCTGTAGTACTGTGCGGTAACTGTTCTACCATGAGGATCAAAGTGACAAACAATGACACCCCTAACGTTATACGCGACGATCACCATCAATTCGACTGGGGAAGGATTCTGACGGACCTTCTGCTGCCTTGGTGATCCAGGATGTCGCCACTCCGCGGACTGACGTTTCAGTTCCGGATCGTATGCACTGGCGAAAAATTCATCGATGGCGATTATTCGTGACAAGAAATGATCGCCTTCCTGTTGCCAGCGTGCAAAGTAGTCGGAGCATATTGCATAGCGCACCCACCTTTGAACTTCCGTCAGTGTATGCGATACCCACCGCGAAGCGATTTCGCGTTGTTGTAGCTTATTACGCAATATCTTGTGGACGGTGCGTTTCTCGATGCCCTCTCTAATGCCCTCTAATTCTTCTCACTTGCCCTCTCTAATTCCAGTAACGTTCATCGTCTGTCTTCATCCATGAGGTTCTTGATGACGGCACGTGCCAAGTCGGTCCGCACCAGTTGCTCACCACTGGTTGATACACGTCCTTGCTGAAACTTTCCTACTGTACGATATGGTAAGGCATTATTCCCAATGGCTTCTACTAATTCACTGTGACATTCCATCGCATTCCTCCCTCGGAGCAGGGCTATTTTGATGTAAGCGCGCTGCTCAACACGGGTTACTTCCATCTCGCACGACACTCACCAATTGAAATTGATTTCAGAGCCCTCGCTACCACAGAGCCAGCTATCACAGAGCCATCTGCTGTTCTGCATACACACTATGCCTGCAGACCTTCCACACGACACATATACGTTTTGTGATTCGTTCACATATCTACAAGAAAAAATAGTTGCCCTGGCTTTTGTCCTAACCATGTATATATTAGACACGTAACTGAATACATAGCTGTATGTTTATACATATAGCTGTATGTTGTATATATATATATATATATATATATATTAAAAGTCCATGTTATATGTACATATTGCATGTTATGTTTAGTTTTATGCTATATGCACATGTGTCATGTATTATAATTCTATGAGCAAACCAAAGCAGCCATCTGAACCACATGTACCATTGTAAACAAAGTAAAAAATTACGCAAATCCTTATGCTCAAAGTATATAAACTTCAGAAGCGGCACTGTTGTTGCCCCTGGCAGCTGTTGCTCTGGATAGGACAGGACTTGACATACATCTGTTTACCTAGGTTAGACATCAGGTGACCCTGCCCTCCGTCACCATCATCAGCGCATGTACATTACTTTAACATATCTTTCTGTTTAGGTTCCTCTGCAGGGTAAAAATCTAGCCGATAAAGTGGATTTTTGCGATGGCCATAATCTGTTTGAAATAGTATAGTTGCCACAAAAATCACCCTAGACCTATATACTTTTATATGTGACAAATTGGTACCGTCTTGCAGGAACCAAAACGTTGGTCCATCGACCTCCAGAAACGCAGTAATCTGTGCAATGGTCTTGGTATACTGTATTTACTGTAGTTTTAAATACCATGAAAGCAACAGTAAAATGCCGCCCAACCAGTATAGTGATCATCCTCGATGACTGCTGTGCCTAAGAGCCTGGTTTCGAATCCTGGAGAATGCATGGATGTTTTTAAATGTATAGTGTCCTTGCGGCATGAAGCACTCTAAATATGCGGCAAGCCGAAAGTGTTTTCGAGAGGTTGAGGGTAGAAGAAGAGGAAGGAAATACCCTCAGATCGGACCCCCAGGGTGCTCTTCATCAAAATTGGGTGAGGAACAGAGCTAAATCGCACTGCCACCTGTAAGGTGCTTAAAGCTGCTTCCAACGACAGGTGTATCTTGCGCTGCTTGCTACGAGGAATTTCGTGGGCATGGGCTTTCGTGGGCAGATAAGTGAATCAGTAAAGCAAGGAATTTCGGGGGCAGATAAGTGATCATTACTCAAAAAACACAGTAAAATACTATTCCACAGTGAAAATGCCTTACTTTTGGGAAAACGACATACCTGCCTAGCAACATAGACATAACACTAAAGCAGACACCGTATAAGCGTTAGAAGAAAATTAAGCGTATACTCATTATTATTATTCCTGGTCTGCTCTTCAGCGATAGACGATACAATTATTACAACTATAATTCAATCTGTAATACGACGTTTACTTGAGATGCATGACTTCTTGATGTCTCTGTATTTATTACGGGTGGATATAAAACAGCAGTTATCATGTTCAAGGATATCAAGTTTGTTTTAATACTCTTTGGCCTTCGATAGCTTTTATCAGTAGTATTATTTAATACATTACGAAAACTTATACAGTTTTATCTCATAATGGAATTGCAATCATTATCTCCTAAGCCTTCAAAGGGAGAAAATGTATTTTCTATAAAATTCTTTTACATTTGTAAAGACTCTCCAGAGACCGAGCGGTAAAGTTATTGAACACTGATAGTTCGGTTCGGCGTTTGAATCCCAGTGAAAGGGCTGACTGCATGGGCGTTTTAGTATGGAACATGTATACGTGCCAGTTTCTCTTAGAAAGTCCTCCACGAAGACATCCCTTCCTTTAAACAGATAGCCCTCGTGAGCTTTACCGCAATTAAATAATCAATCATTTGTAAAGAGGGTAATGGGAATCCTTGGATTTATATTTAAAATTAGGTGTAGTAAATTTAGAATGAAACTCCATAAGAATGATTTTAAGACAGCAGTTCGTTTTACTTTCAACTTTGAATCAAAGCATTTTTATTTATTAATGAATTACGTCTGTACCTGCTGTAGCTTTCAAATAAGTATATTTTGCAGCCATTAAAATTTCAATTTTAACAGAAGGTTTTTAATAATGTTTTTCGCTGGAAATCTTTCTAAAACACGTTGTATATTGTCTCTGAAAGGACAGGATAAAAAAATTTAAAAACATTTTCTCACGGAAAAATAAGTAATTATTTTATCCCAATGATTTGTTTTAGTGTTAAAAATGACATAAATTTAAACCTAAGAGTTCTCCTGAAATTATTGATTATAAAGTGTATCCTCGAAATGTGCATCTATGCAAACAAATACGCAGTACGACGGAACGTATAAATAAATGTACCATCAGTAATTAAAAAGATGTTTTTCTCATGAAATAATATTTTACTTTATGTATAACAATTAAAAAAAACTAATTAAGCTAATGCTTCTAATTAGTGTTAGAAAAATGGTATTCATTTAAAATGGATGCAATGCACTGAAAAATTAATCAATCTTCTCACATTAAAAGATTTTTGGCCTTATGAGCAATACGTTTTTCTCAGATTATATTAAAAATTTAATAATATTAAATATTTAAGAACTCTTTTCTCTGTTAAAGAAAATATTATCATAACTAATATTAAATCTAATTGAATTTTTAACTTTTCAAGCGGAAATTGTTGGTGATGGATGAAAAGTAATATCCCATTAACTGCTATAGCACGGATTTACTTAAATTAAGCTTCTAAACAAAACTGAAGGTATTTTTTTACAGCAGCCTTAAACAAACTTTAATTTAAATCAATTACTCAGAAGATTCTTATAAAGACCGGAATTTTTGTCTGTTATTACTTAACTTGGTTTACTTTGCATTTTCCATGCTTATTTCTTATATGGAAAAGGTTTAAATCTAATCTGAAAAAACACTTGTTGAATTTTCCATAGATATTTCATTCTATATCTATTTTCTATACTTATATTCTACCATATTTTAGATCTATTTAATTCTTTAGTGAAAATGAATTAAAAGATCACTTGTAAATGTATGATAACCGTTATTCGCTAAATTCATGGTTATTAGTAAAGCTTCGTTTGCTGTGATATTTCATACGAGATATGAAGTTTCGGATATATTCGTATGAAATCCAAAATTTTATTTGCTTATGCGTGAATACTGCTTTTTTTGCCATATGAGGTAAATACAGACGCTGTAGAGCCATTAGGATATTTTTTAAACCGGAACCATGAAAAATGACCAATGTCCTCGCTGGGACTCGAACTCTTGGACCTCTCGAATACGAGTCGGGGGTGCTACCACTATACCATGAAGACATACAGAAAGGAGGGAGAAAATACCTTATAACACTAATACGAAAGACATCAATTCTATACAGTTGGCCATGAGGTATTGTTCTGATATGCTATTTATCTGGAGTTGTACTATACGGTCCAAAGACTTGGTTAGGAACGGTCAAATTTTTGAAAAAATTTAATGAAATGACTATGAATTTTTCTTTGATCTCATATGGAATTGTCCCTAAGAGAAATCAGGTAATTTCTTACTGTGTTTTGATACACAGTGGATTTTTTTTATATGGGGTACTGGGATGCTTCTTTCTGTCATTGCTTAGATAAAAATTCTGCAAATTTGGCTACCTTCGCTAATTCTTTGGCTTCAAAAATTCCTTTCCTAGGTGAAAATTTATCTCATCATATTTATTACTTTCAACGGGACGCCTTAAGTAGTTATTTGCTAGTAGCTCACTTCATAGATACTGCATAGATTTCAATTTGTTTTCCTTTGTTCTGTTAAATTGAGAGTCAAATATTCTTTTAGCAATCTTTGGCAATCTGATGCACTAGTAATCTGCAAGCTTAGAGTGAGCTAAAGTAAATATGTACCTTTTATGTTTCAGTTCTTCGTTGTTTACACCTCCAGCTTGGTATTTGTTATTTTAAGTCCTTTGTATACTACCCATACAGTGCTTGTTGGCATTTTATGTAGCAGACATAGTTAAAATCCTTTATGAGACGTAGTGTTAGACATAAAACACTAACTTTTACAAATACATGTAGACTTTTACAAATCCATGTAAGTGTTATTTACTTTAGAGTATAAATTCAAATTTTTAAAATTATTTTTCTGCTTATTTTTTTAATAAATTAAAAATAATAACCAGTTAGTTATCCAATAAGAATACCTTATAATAAGAAAGACTTAACACGTCAGATTTTGTTCAATGTTAGTAGCATTAAAGTCTCTAGAGTGAGATCGAATAACTCTCAGTCTTAACTTTAAACAACAGAAGCTACCCAAAACTGATTGTTGGTTGTGTAGTCTCATAGAGCTGGACGCATGGAACTAGAATCTATGTTTCAGCTGAACCTGAAGACGTAACCGATTTTCAGATCTTTGTAATGACCAATTCAAAATAATTTCATTAAAGGTCTGTGTTTACTGTTACTTACACTTATGTTTGAAGGACATAATCACATAATAGATTATTGACATCTGAAAGGTTAAAATAGTGGTAAATTAACGATGAGTTAAGGAACATGCCATCATATAAAAGCTCAAGCTTATTTAAGCACAAAAATTATGTTAAATATAATTGCATCTATAAAATACATATTGTAGGTACGGCAAAGTTGCTTAGTAATAAAAAAAGTTAAAAGTGTATTTTTGTTGCGAAATCTTAAGAACTGGAATAAATAGTTCAATAAAAAACTGGTGATTAAACCTATTTTGGAATCTGAAATAGCTTAGAAACAGACTGAAAAGCAACAAGGCATATAACTAGGCATGCAATCTATTTTACAAGCTAAGGAATTTGGCTGATATTGCTAAGCTTCCGTAATTCTTTGGCCAGAATTATATATTGCAGTTTCAGCTTTCTGTCAGTGGTGTTTTAGATGTATGTGTCCTTTACTAGATCGTAAAATAAGTGACCGTTTCTTCAATTTAATCCAAAGCCATTGTTTTTGATTAACATCTGGCGATAGTACAGACCATTGAAATCTTGTTAATATTTGTTTAAAATAATGTGTCAGAATCCTTTATTATGGTCACTATGTGAGACGTAAACGTTTCTATTTAAAGGAATTTTAGATAGGTTGAAATGGATATATTTAATTATTATTTCTGCTATAAGAATTCTTGAGATTTATTTGAATAAAATGTATCTTAATCCATATATCAGTCTTGCGGTACTCATCAATACATATTATTTATTCATTGTGAAATGAATTTACTGCAATTATTTACGCTTATGCATTCATCAATATTCCAATTTTTGTAGTTTTTTTGCCCAAGCAAGTGCCTTTGACAATGCCATTTTCTTCAATGTGGGTTTTTTTAATAGAATCGTTGATAATCTTCGAAGATAACAGTCTACTCAAAGTATTAACACAGTCTTCACCAAGCCAGTAGATTCATAAATCCAATATTATTTTAATCACTAAAGAATGCTTAGTAAAAACTTACTTTTATGCTTAAAGGAAAATCTCAGTTGAAATTTTTTCTACTTCTAGGAAATAGGAAATCTAGTTTCCAAAAATGTTTTGACTGTACACAATTTAATATAATGACAGTGGTCTATTTAATGGCATTTCACCGGCTATTAAAATCATGTAAACTATTTGCATATTTTCCCACCAGGAAATATTTATAAGAAAGCATTATCAAATTATACGTACAAATCAGAGAATTGTTTCACAAGATTATCAAATAGCAAGTGATGAATCGTTAAAGGGAAACTACAATTCCCTCTTGAAAAAATAATAAATTATATTTTGTAAGTGTGAAAACTGCTTTTGTTGATAAAATATTAAAGGGAAGAAATAAAAATAAATTTTTTTCTGTGTATAGAAAAAAGCACATTAAAAATTTTAGAAAAAAATAATTATTAATGTAAAAATAGAAACTGCACAAAATAAAAATATCTAAAAATACCTGGGCCATATATCTGGACTGGATACATGCAGTAACTTGACTCAGTTTAAGTGTTAAGTGCCCTGGATTGTAACCTAAAGAATTATTAATGTATAAAGAGACATGACACATGTCATGCATTACATGACACATGACACATGACATATGTCATGTGACACATGTAATTACACTTAATTCACTAAAATTACATATTACACTAAATTCCTTACTCTCTCTTTATTTTACGACTGTTTGTCGTAGACATATATTTCCAGTCACAAGAAGATTTAAGATATTTTATTTCTTTTATAAATTAAAAAAATAGTTTTATATAAAATACGAAATCTGATTTTTTACAGTTTCTTCGGACCCTATACTTTTATTCATGATATTTTTGCTCTCTTTACACATTACACAGAATTGACATGACACATGTCATGCATTACACATGACATGCATTACACAGAAGAAAAGAAGACATGCTAGAAATTATCTAATTAGGGTCCTAATTCTTTCACCTTTTTAAAATGAATGCAAAAAGCACATTTCCAGCATTCTATAGCATACAGACAGAATGATCTAGTTGGATAGGAATGTGCATCAATATCATGTGAACTGTCACTAGCAACACCTGCTATGTGGTGAGAGCTATCAGGATTTCACTAATTAAGACATGAGATTGTTCTGTTTATCCGCATGGGTCTAAACATATGAATATGCCTTATAATTGAGTCAGAGTGAATAACAGGCTTCATCTGTCCCAAAATCCTACTTCGCTGAGGAAAATAGCACTTAGCATCAGTCCAGTAGCAGGCTATGGTGTTGAATGGTCAGCAGTAGTCAGCAGAAGAGACAATATCTTTAGTATCTGTAACACGATGGATAGCTGACTACGACACATCCAGTACTGTTCGCATTACTAGCATCCCGTCACGTTATTGTGTTTCTTTTATTTTTGCATTTTACTTTTTTATATTACACTTATTTTATAAACAATCTGTATACTAAAGAAGTTTGATTTAAAAAGTATACTAAGTAATTTTACTGTATTTTCTGCTCCTATTTATTTTATATGGAACCTCTTTAAAATTTCATCGACGCCTGGAGGTCAATACCGTCGTCATTGGGAACCCCTATTTCAAATATTAATTTATTTTTTGCTCGCAAGGATTTATTTTAATTATTTTATTTTTCTGGAAAATATTATATATGATTACTAAATTCAATTTTTGGTTAATTTTATAATAAATCCGTTGCAGAACTGAGCTTCTTAATTCAAAAGAACCAATGTGCTATTTCCCTTTCAAAGCAAATAAAAATGACTCTTTACTGTACAAATACTGTGGGTCGCATAAAGAAAAAAGATTTATGAATTTACTTCCCAACTGGGATGATGGTTAGAGACGTTGACTGCCATACCGAAGGGCTCGAGTTTGAATCCCGGAGAAAGCATAGACGTTTGTAAATGTAGAATATCTGTGCGGCATGGGGAACTCTGAATATGTGACTAGCCGAAAGTCTTCTGGAGAGGTTCCTTGTAGAGGAAGAGGGGTGGGAAATACTCGGACCTGTCTCCCCCGGGGTGCTCTCCTCCCAAATTGGGGGCGGAACTGAGCAAAGGCGTACTGTCCCCTGTACGGTGTTCAAGGCTCTTGCTAATGACAGGAGCAATCTTGCAGTCCTTGCCTCGATGAATTTCGTTAAATAGCAAAATTTTCAGTTCTTTTTACTTGATTCAATTGCTCTGGCTTCTGCCTAATTGATTTCTGTTAGGAGCTGAGAGTTTTTCTCAAGCTAGCAATGCCTTTTCATAAGTTATTTTCTATAAGGCAGATATATCACACCTTCTTTATTCTTTACTTTAATAAAGGAAAGCTTTGTACATATAAAAGTCTCATATCTTCTACATGGTGGATGCTATACATTTATTTGCGGTTATTTTTCTGATCTCATAGAGATATTGAAATACATAGCGATTACTTAAGAGAAATGTTAACTGAAGAAATTCAAGATTTGTTAAATTTAATGCATTTTATTGAAAATTATCGACAACAGTTAGACTCATAAATTAAATAATTAGACAATTAAGAGTGATATTCTTCTCTTTTAATATACACTGTAGCAAGCAGATAAATTTTTAAGACAACTTTATTAAGAAACTAATAATTTTGAAACTGTTTTTTTACTTAATTTTCTATAGCATATAATTCAAATGTAATTATAAAATTAACAGTGTAATATTTTGAATAGAACTGAATTTAGGTATCAAAAATTTAATTTGAATTATATTTTATCGTTTGCATTTAATATATAATTTGAAAATTAATTTTCTTATTTAATAGATGGCAAAAACAATACTCTACTCATTCAAATGCAGCATATTTAGTACAGTTTAAATGAATTAATTACTAATTTAGTTGCATATAAGTTGAGTTAAAGTAAAAATTTAAAGTAAGTTGTATGCTTAAATGCCTCTTGAAAGGCTTCATTTTAATTTTATCATCATCTTCAAAATTTACATATTTGATGATATTTTCATTTCTGACATTAATGTAAATTGTATCGACTTGGAAAAGTTTTGAATGAAACGTTTCTGTTTTTCAAATTATTGGAAGATAAAAGCACATCATTTCTCCCTAAAAAACATAAACAAATAAATGGCTTAGTAATGACAAATCAGAATAATTTCCTGAATAAAGAAAAAAATCTTATAAAAACATTAAAAGTAACAACATATTTAATACTAAACCAAAAGAAGCATTAAAAATGTCACAGAAATTCAAAGAAGTTGATTAAATAGAAAAAATATCAGAAAAAATGGGAAGAGACATTCTTAAGATGATAAAAGCGAAGAAAATATAATAAGCATCTTCAGCGGAAAAGAGTTAAATGAAACAGAACATTAACTATGTCAGCAAAACATTAAATCTTGAAAAAAATCCTGTGGCAGTTTGAGTAGAGGAGATTGAGCAGATGCTCAGAAATTTAAAAAAAGCACATATGCTTTTAATCGAAAATAAAAAGTAATTCAGTTTGACATTGGGTACAAAGAGAAATCTTTCAGAAAATAAAAGCACGAGAAGTCTGATGAAGCGTTGAAAAAGAATATTGTGTTTTCAACATCACTCAAATTTTTGAGCTTTTAAAATTTTTAAAAAATGCATTTCCTGCAAGATAAAACGCGATAGTAAAGCTGAAATTAAATATGTATTTAAGTGTTAAAATAGAATGTGTTATGCAAATGCAATTTGTTAAAAAAGGAATACTGTTTATATAAGAAGTGCATGACAGAAATGAAATGCTGTACAGAAAACATATAATTAAAATTAAATTATTGAAAATTAAAATTATTTAACCAGAAATTATTTAAAGAATAAAATTAACTGATATGCGAATCTGCAGGAGTTCATTTAATGTAATAAAATATACTACCGACATAGGAGCAACTCACTGTAATAACATAGTCACTCTCACAAGCAGTGTTCATAGAAGTTTAAATCAAAATATGCTGCAGTCTTAGAGCTTTCAAGAAAAATAAATCACCGAGTTTTCTAGGTTTCAGCGCATTAAGTATAACGCATTCTTCAGAATGAAGTAGCTCTTAATTAAAAACAAGCATCAGTTTTAAAATAGTCGCTTGCACGAAAAATTATACCTATGGTGTTTATTCACAAAATAATTCTAGATTCAACAAAAACAAACTTTATTATCACGATAAACAATATCCTTTCTACGACATTCTTTGAATTTAAATATACATCACTGTTGCCATATACAAATTACTAAATTCCACAGTATTACTAAATTCGAATCCCGGAGAAGACATAAATGTTTGTAAGAGTATCTGTGCGGCATGGGGTACTTTGGATATGCGGCGAGCCGAAAGTCCTCCGGAGAGGTTGGTGGACGGGGAAGAGGGGAATGGAAACCCCTTTGACCCACCCACATTGGATCTTCTTTATCAAAATTGGGAGCGGAATGGAGCAAAAACGTACTGTATGGTACTCGAGGCTCTTGCCAACGAAAAGCGCAGTCTTTGTACTCCTTGCAACGGGGAATTTCGCGGGCTTGTATTTTGACTTTATTATCAGATAAGTGAGATAAATCACAACAACAGAGTTATGAATTCGTTTTAGTCCATATTTCAAAAGATTTCCCCAAATTGTAAATTATGTACAGGAATTCTGTTTGTATAGGGCTCTTTTCAAAATGCTTTATTAGATTATTTTTGCTTAATGATTTTATTCTACATGTAGGAACATATAAATATCAATGTATTAACGATAATCCATTAAATGCTGAGTTCATTGATAAACTGCAAGTAACATATCTATCGTTTTTAAGCAGCTTAGAATTAAATACTGTTGGCTATTTAATATCCATTTGCTCTCAGATACCATGAAATTGCAAAAATGGATATTAAACGGTTTTCATGACTAAAAGATTGCAATGATTCACAAAATAATTACATTTTAGAATGTCATTCAAGGCCAAGTAATGACCGTACATTTTATCCAAAACTTTCAGTGCAAGTTTCCAGATCCAGACATAACACAGGTTATTCAACTCCTAAGTTCGACAACCTGTGGATAAGTCCCGATAATTTTTGAAGCTCTCAAAATATATAAAGGAAACGACAGATCAAAATATCAGTAACTGAATATTTTATACAACAAATTTCAAAACTCCTGCGTACATATCCAAGTAGCGTTGAGCGATTTTCTTCAAAAATGCGTGCGAAGCACATACATTCAGCAGCAAGATTTTAACAATGATTTTAAGTACACTACCTAAAATAGATTTTACTGCTTAAGCCTTCACAAACACAAAAATACACGCACGCATAGCACGAAACATATTGTTCATATACAGCTAAATCCGGAAGCTGAAGACCAAATGTGCTTCTTGAAATATCGCACTGCCATCCACCCACAGAAGGCATGGATCTTCGTAAGCATATAGTATCTGTGCGGTAAAGAGGGACTCAAAATGCACCGCGAACCGGAAATCCTCTTGAGAAGTTGATTCTATGGGAAGAGGGAAAGGCGACCCTTCGAACCGCTTCGGACCGCCGAGACTGTACTTGTACGACCAATGGTGATATTATGGTATTCCGTCCACTTCTTCAAGTAAAAAAATATCTTCATTAGTACTTTTTACTTCTACTTGTCGCATTATAAATAAATCAAAAAGTAATCCTCAGAGTGAATCATCATGTACCAATCTTCAAACATTTCACTTAATTATAAGAAGCGAATAAGCAAGTTACTGTTGGTAAGCTAAAATTCGAGAGAAACCTTTGGTTGACACTATGTTTGTGAAATTTTATGTTGGGAATGAACAAGTAGTCAAGATTTTACAGAAAGCAGCCGAACAAAAGTTAAAGAGATCATATGAATTATTAAATTCAAATATTTCTAAATTAGTTGCAGTGCTTATTTTGTTTCATTTTCATAAAACACAACACAAAACACAGGAAGCTTCTACTTAAAAATGAAGGCATATTTCTTCCTGTCGATAAAGTAATGATAAGTAAAAATATGCTATAATGATACCAAATTAGGGAATCTTAGATCCAATCTTATTTATGATCGCAGAAATTAATACTGCAGTCATAAGATCTGAAGAAATCCCAGCTCATTTCCTGTGAAATTTAAGTAATTTTCCAGTCAAAGATCTGACACCTTGTCACATAAGCAATTAGATAAATGAAGCCACAATCAATATTGCCAATAGATCAAAAAGTGTCAAAAAAGAAATGAATGATTTTTAATTTTCAAACGTTTTTCGAGTTTTTAACAAACACCTGGATCAGTTTGCTCAAAGGAGAATGTCACAAATGATCATGTATTATATACATTTTCTGGTGACAGTATAGAGTTTGTATGATTCAACAATCATGCTTCTGTCCAAAAAAATTTATAAATACCAACCATCCATGTATAAACCATTATGTCAACATACTGTAAAAAATTTATGTATGATAAATTATATAAGCCGCCCAATAGGGAGAGAGGTTAGCGAAGCTGACTGCCAGACCGAAGAGCCCGGGCTCGAATCAAGGAGAAGACATGGATGTTTGTAAATGTATAAAGTCTATTCTCCATGGGGGCACTCTAAATATGCAGCGAGCCGAAGGTCCTCTGGAGAGGTTGGTGGCAGGCGAAGATGGGTGGAAGGACCCTCGTACCTGTCCCTTGGAGTGTTCTCCATCAACACTGGAGGGGGCAAAACTGAACAAAGTCGTACTGCTACCTGTATGGTGCTCAAGACTCTTGTCAACGACAGGCGCAGTCTTGCCCTCCTTGCCATGATGGATTTGCCATGTGAGCTTGTTCTGATGTGATTGTCAGACAAGTGAGATAAGTCACAACAACATCAACTACAAAATTATATAAAATTAGACTAGATTATATAGACGGTAAGTATGCATTTTAGAACTGCTATAAAAGTATAACTTTTTTAAACTTAAACATTAATTATTTTTTGTGATATAAACCACTATTTTATGCATTTAGAATTGTTGAGTGCTTAGAAGTGCACATAAAAATTATTTACCAAAAGCCCTTAAAAAAACACACGTAAGCCACCATTTAATGAATCCAAAATGACATTTGACGATAAAATATAGAAATATGTATTTCTCAATATAATATGTTATTCCAAATCTATTATAAATAAATGTTCTTGGTATTTCCGTTGAATTAAATTAAAATAACGAACTGTTATCTGTTTAGTTGAATAATAGCAAGCAATATTTATTCCTTTTGAACAACAAAAGCCTTTTTAAAAATATCCTACACATCAAGCTAGTTTATGAGGATATTACTTAATTTCTTATTTTGACATCTTTTAAACTTAAATATTTGTTTTATAATATTATTCTTCGCAAGTAATTAAATTTCTGTACTTTTAAGCTGAAAACGACCGAGTTGGAAAGAGTCAGATAAGATGTTATTATTAAAACAAACAAAGATAAGCTAAAATTATTCTTAAAAGAATACACATGAGAAAAGGCTTCCTGACAAGAAACATTTTCATTATGTCCCTGCAGGAATAATGAAAGACATTTCTCACTGTTTACTTCCTTTTATTAACTTATAGTCTCTCTTATTACGCAGTAATTTCTATTTACTTGCAAGTCTATGGCTCCACGAAATTTGCTGGTGTTATTTTTTTTGAAGCCAAATAATGGAAAGTTTACTAATGAAAATTACCTATTTTTGATATTTAGAGACCAAAAGCATGCAAGAAATGTTTTATGTAAATAATAAGTTTCTGAATACTGAAACAAACAGACTTACTTTTAAATTTGGAATTTGTCAACAGAAAAATAAATGAATTTTTCATATTTCTTAATTCAATTCAACGTTCTGGCAATTGGATATATGCACTCATGCATTCATACGTGTATACTCATACGTGCATACTCATATATGCACTCATTTGTGTATTCGACTTCTTACTTTGGTTATCACTCAAAGAGCCACAGATATGTTTATGAGAAAACCAAAATTATGAGAAGAATTAAAAAGAAATACTAGTAACAATGCTATTAATGCTTAAACAGAAGTGATAGTAATGCTTAAAAAGAAATGCTAGTAAAAATGCTATTAATGCTTAAAAAGAAATGCTAGTAATGCTTAAAAAGAAATGCTAGTAAAAATGCATAGCAAGGGTTCTCAATCAGAGGGGAATTTCATAGTGTCAGAGGGGGGGAAAGCGTTCAGCATTTTAGTTACCTGCTAAGTATGCAGTTTTGTTTTATGAATATAAAAAAATACTTTTATTCAAGTTTTAGTATTTACCAACATTTCATATATATATTGTTGTTTAATTTATAATACATGTAAGAAAATTGCAGAGTCATTAGGTTATTTTGAAATAAAAGACATGAAAAATGAGCAATGACGTAGCTGGGACTCGAACTTGGACCCCTCGAAAATGCGCCGAGTGTGCTATTGTTACACCTCGAAGGCATGCAGAAAAGAGAGAGAATATACCTTACATACTCCTTTAAACCAGATGGATCGGGTCGTATTCCTCATATTTGTAACCTTATACGAAGTGTGACACAAATAAAACAAGACTGGTCCAATAAATCATTATACTTACAGAATCAATTCTCCTTGACATTATCGCTTTCAAAGCAGCATTCACACACTTCTGCATTCGGTTTTGCCATTCTTGATAACAGATCTGGAACAAGGTCTGGGGAAGGCCTTTCAGCAGATTCTCCGTTTTTGCCTGAACTTGTACAACGGAAATAAAATGGCTTCCCTTTAAGCAAGATTTAACTTTAGGAAATAAAAACGTTACATGGAGACAAATCAGGTGAATAAGGAGAATACCTCATCAGAGTAGTTTTTTGCTGGTCAGAAACTGCTTGCAGATAAGGCCGTGTGAGCGGGTGCAAATTTCATGTGCAACAGCCATCCATCACTCCATAACTGTGGCTTTTTCCATAATTTTTTCATGGAGTCTTTTCAGTGCTTCGGTTTAGTAATGTTGATTAACAGTCTGACCACTGGGAACCCACTCAGTCATTACTATTCCATTAATGTCGAAGAAGACAATTAACATTGCCTTGAATTTTGACTTTGACATGGGTGTTTTGTCTCTTCCCCCTGAAAACCGCTTATGCCATTCAAATACGTTTGCACGAAACAAAGTTTCACCTCCATAAGTCTCAGTTAACATTTGAAATGTTTCCGTGGTTTGTTTCTGAAGTTTCACAAGAAACTTGATCTTCATTCTCTGTTCGGTTTTTACATTAAACATTTTTTTTTCCGAGCAGAACGCAGTTGCACATGTTCACTCAATGACGCAGTACTCCCAACTGTTGTAATTGGTTAAGTCGAAACTGGGCACATGGATAGAGTAGGTGCGTGGGAGGACGTCACCAAAACAGTTGTTGCCAGCTCCACTCTTCTTTCAAGCTAAACACTTAATCTCGTGTTTTTTGTCACACCTCGTATGCTCCCCTTCTTAAAGGGCGACTGGGGATTAGGGAACCCAGTCGCCAAATCATGCTGTTGAAGAATCATCATCCACCACCTTTTAGTTCGAGCGCCGCTGTAGAGTCATTAGGTTATTTTGATAGAAGAGACGTGAAAAATGAGCAGTGTCCTCACCGGGGCTTGAACTTGGGCCTGTCGAATACGCGCCGAATGTGTTACCATGAAGACATGCGGAAAGAAGGGAGAAAATAACTTATAAAATAATCTAAATCTAAATAACTGTATACATTTATTTTTCAGGTTTGGGAATGGGGGGTAATGATCTTTTAGCAATGGTAAAAGGGGTGGACGACACAAAAAATGGTTGAGAGCCCCTGTTGTAGGGAAAGCTTTAGAAGATACCTTCTTCGTGATATCTGATGGCTATTGAACCAGTATCAATTTTGGAGTTTTGAATTATGCTGAATACTACCATCACATAATTGTAAGTTCACGATTTATACTATACTATTCATTAACTATGTAACCAAGACTTCTATTTGGTTACATAGTTAATGTATAGTAAAACAATGCTTAGTTACTCATAAGTAAAGAAGTATTTTATTACATTTGTATTTCAAACAGAATGTATTTGGAAATTGCATAAGCATAATAAACATACTAAATAAGAATTAAAATTTACATTGTACAGGGTGTTTAGAAAGTCTCGATCCAATTTATGGATAAAAACGTTTGTTGGTGAAAAGAAAATTCAGAAGAATGCATACATATCATGTAAGTTTTGTGCATTTAAGATATTTTTTACCAGCTTTGCGCCAATATACCACTTCTAAAAAACTGACCTGAAATCATTTTTCATCTCAAAGGAGCTATTTTAATTACAGTATATTTTTTCCAAACGCAGGCTTTAGCCGTTTATAGGCATTTTCCCCTACTAAGCCTGGAAGCGGTGGCCTATTTATTATGGAAGTACCTAATAGGCGGTCCACAGTTGCCTTCTAAGCAGTGACAGAAAAATTACATGCATGGCTGTCGCTGGGAATCGAAATCAGACACTTCGGTACAGTCAGAGTCGCTAACCAGTTTCCCGTCTGGGCAGCATTTACAGCATATAAAATACGAGATTTCAGTTCGTAAATTCTTGCAGTCTTTCACCGTGTACACTTCGACTCCATAAAATCCTAAGGAAAGAAATCAAGATGTGTCGAGCTCAGGATTGGTAACTAGTGGCTAGCATTCATCGTAAAAAGATGTGTACATAGCTATCTCAGTAGTGATTTAAAGAATGCACTGCTAAGCTAATTACGTACGATGTCAGTAAAAGGACGAAAGGCTCTGAGTGCAACACATCATGTAAACCCAACTATGGTTTAAGAAAATTAATAATGTTTAGAAATAACTGCTACCTGTCAGCAATAACCTACAGTCTTCCTTTCTGCAGTCCCGGTCAGGTATTAACTTTAATTGAGTTTACTTCACTGAAATGCTGCAATACAGTTTTGAGGATTAAACATTGCACAAAGTCTAAAACTGAACTTCTTGAGTTCACAAATCATACTACGAGGCCTTCATTTTAAACAGTGAGCCTCAGGGTAATCAATGTGCTCGAACAGAGAAAAGAAAGATGCCAAAAGGTTTTCAAAAAATGTGAGAAGTATCTCAAAGTAATAAACATTTTTAAAGTGGAATTCCTCAACAAGTTTTCTGAAGGTTATCAACAACTCTGTTTAATCTGCCACAGAGGATTTAGGTTTCAGCTACTTTCTATCCTTTTAAAAGTCTGAGCTGATGTCAATAACTTTCGTACAATGTACATTTCTATTTTCGATATTTAATGTCAAGTAACCTGACACTGGATCTCGTTCAATGTGCTTAATGGAAATTCCGCGAAACATTCAACTTTGCACAAAAACCTAAGTTTCGCATAAATCAAAGAAATTTCCATTGTCAGATTCGTTTTCTTGAAAAACCAAATGGATGAAATTTCCGTAAAATGGATCAAGATGTTTCAAGAAATTTCAGTAAAATGGATCAAGACGTTTCAAACCCGTTTTGTTAAGTAAATTATCGATCAAATGAATGGTTACTAAGCAAAATGAATGGTTACTAAGCAACGACATGATATTATTGAATATTTTAAGTTCATTATATAAGCACATTATTCAATGATTATTTAGTGGTAAAAAAGGATTTAAAGTTTGAAGTAGGAAAGAAAATATTTTTACAAAATTATTCTTCATTAGGGAATTAGAAAATATTTGACATTTTCTAAGCCTTATAAGATGAAAAACTGCTCTAAAGTTCTGAGCGACAAGATGTTCTGATGCTCTGCGTATGAAAGAGTCTATTTTTATCTGACAAGCTTTCTTTAAGCTTGATAAAAATAAAAACAAACTAGATCTTAATGGATTATTTACTCACCTAGCTAAAGATGTATGTAAGAGGTTCATGTATCAATAAATAGGGTTAAAATTCGGCAATGATGAGAAGTTCGTAAATAAAACATGTAAGCTCTAGATGTTCATACATATGAGTGCATTGTTTTCACTCAACTAAATAGTAGATAAAAAAAGAACCGTCCGATTAAATGAACGAACGTTTCTGATCTGATCCCTTAAAAATGCGATCTTGCTCACCTCTATTCAAAGTTCGATTTCATATCTATTTCATATCTATCTCGCTTATCTTGTGATTTCACATAGGTTTATCTTCCAGCAAAGGTGAGCTCGTAAAATTTGTAATCTCTTACCTAATATGTATTGGCAGTAAATAATTTCCCTTATATGTATCAAAATAATAAGTAAATAAAAAAATATGAAATCTTTCAAATTTTACATCACGCCCAAAAGGGCGTTTTTTTTACGCTTTCTGTGACCTTTATTTATTAAATATCGTATTCTTCGCATTTAAAGCATGAAATTCAGTTCAACAGCAATATCAGAAAATAATTTTAAATTGAGCATATTTTTAGAATTTCCGATACGCACACTCGCGCGCTGAAGATAAAAATGTTTTTTTTTTCCTACAGTGTTGCCATTTCTCGCTTTGAAATCCTTGAGTTTGTTAATCAAAAATTCGTTAAAGGTTTACAAAATCTGAAATAGATAACAAAACAAACTCCAAATTCCAAATTGGGCTTCCAGATGCCCATATTCCAGTGGAAATGCACGTTATTCAAAACTGGATGGCTCTAGGTACCGTTGTTTTATCACATTGCGAGAAACATACATACGTTTAGGAGATTCTTTATTATTTAATTTCTTTAAATATAATACAGGGCTGTAATATTTGGTGACAACAATTTGAAAAGTGAAACAACATTTATAGTGAGTGTGTTTATGTAATACATAATATATATATATATATATATATATATGTGTAGTGTTATATATATAATATATATAAAGTGTTTAATGAATCCAGGAGTAAAATGCCAAAATGAAATTAATAGTCCTTCTGGGCTAACGTTCTTTGGGCTAAATATCGACATAAATATCAATAATGTAAGATACATGGTTGTAACCATCAACTTTTTACATCAATAGTTACAATGCAGATTAAGAAAAGTTTAATTTTTTTTAAATCTTCAGTTTCATTTTTGATCGTTTGACACATAATTAAAACTTAAATTCATTAGCAAATTCTTAGGGAATTTTAAGGATGACATTTCCCTCAAAGTAAACTTCACGAATCAGTATGTTAAGTCAATTTAATAGAATTCTTAAGAAAATTCTGAAGTTGTAGTATACAAAAAAGTACACTTTAATGGTACGTTACGTTGAATGTTAATTAATGGTACGTTACGTTGAATGTTAATTAATGGTACCTTACGTTTAATGTTAATTAATAGCACATAAAGTTTGACGTTTATTAAAGAAAATTAAAAATAAAATTCAGACATCTGGGCAGTGATATTAGAAATCAGTATAAGGAAAGTAATCATCTCATAAATGAAGTCAATACAATTATTTACGCAGTTCTATGTAAAAATAATACATTTTTATAATTTTTATCCGATCAGTAAATACTGATTTTGGGAACTTGGAAGACTATTTTATTTCTGCTTAATGTATTACTTGTTAATTTTAAATAATTGCATTCATTTGTGACCTTCTTTTCTAGAGGCTGTTCGCACCTTTGCTTTTCTGTAAAATTAAATTTTTCGGCTTGCAATTTTTTTAACTGGAACCATATTTTTTAACTGCAAGTAAAGCTAATTGACAGTTTCGTTTTCATGCAAAATGTCGCTTTTAAAGAAGCAGTGGAAGAGAGTCTATGTTTGTGTTCTTTCCGAAGAAGTTTATTCGTACCTTGGTTATTGAAAACGTTGCGAAAACTATAGCTTCTCAACATCTAAAGCAACGATAGGTAAATTGTCAGCAAAAAAGAACCAATAGGTCAAAATTTAGCTTCAAGTGGAAAAATTGTTTCGAATAAGTACACAACAATCAAACGGAATGTCTCAAATGTTGCCTTGGTTATTGAAAACGTTGCGAAAACTATAGCTTCTCAACATCTAAAGCAACGTTAGGTAAATTGTCAGCAAAAAAGAACCAATACGTCAAAATTTAGCTTCAAGTGGAAAAATTGTTTCAAATAAGTACACAACAATCAAACGGAATGTCTCAAATGTTGCCTTGGTTATTGAAAACGTTGCGAAACCTATAGCTTAATAAGTTCCCAAGAATCAAACGGAATGTTTCAAATGTTGCCTAACGTAAGATCTTCAGTGTTAAAAGAAAGTTCGCCAAGTCAAAGGACAGTTACAAAATCATTAACATGCTCAGTTTCAGCTGTAAACAAAAATAACACATTTATATAATAATAGTGATAATGCTGATTTGAACCTTAAACAGGCGTAAAAATTATTGAGAATCGTCTTTCTCCGCTAAAAATCGCCGATCGCAGAACGAGCTGCAGAATTTTTTATGAAAAACATTTATCCGGACAAAAATGGAAAATATTATCACAATAGACGAATTTATGGTGTATGTAAATGACTGCAATGAAATAAAATCCATTTATTATCATCAAAAGTTATCTTAAAACATGGTTCAAGGAAACTAAAGAAAGTTTCTAAGGGATTTATGATTGTTACTGGTTTTTCATATAACAGCAAATTAAAAATAAGGAGAGTAGAGAAGAATGTTACTATCAGCTCCAAATATTATCAAAAACACATTTTACACCCAATTTTCAAAATATCAAATATCTTCTCTTTACCCACAGTGCCATCAATCAGTAGAGCTGCATCAAGACAAAAACCAAGCAGCCGCACGTCAAAGTCTACTGTTAATTTCCCGGAAAACATGGAACAAGAAACGAGTATCAAGGCCATATAATCCCTACTAAGAAATAATGTTATGTTTCCTCAACATGTGGCAGCAGAGTCGTCTGTCTAGCTGCGCAACTCAGTTAATGCCAAGAGAATAACATTGACATGGTGGATGGATGTTTGAACTTCCAAGAGCAGAAGCAGGTTATCAAATGGTACTGAAAGTTAGAAAATGTTGTTGCGGTTCAGAGACAGAGCAGATGTTGAGTATGGGATTCATACACCTTCAAAGTTAACAATTACACGTCTACAAGAAAACTTCGATATTCACGGACTAGTGTGTAATGTGAAGAAAGGCTGATCAGAGAGATCTCGCGCGGCTACATGCGATGAATCCTCAGTTTTTTAGCTGAAACTGTTTCAAGGTCACAACAAAAATATTCAAAGCAAGATCACATGAATGAGGTGAGTGATAATATAACAGACCAGTGGATAGAACGCAAGGGACCAGTCGAATTTCCTGCAGCTCTCCAGACCTTACGTTCCTTCGTTTTTTTTTTTTTTTTTTTTTTCTTTCTTATAGTAAAAGATGAGGTGTACTGTCAAAACCCAAGTCATCTTGACACGTCTTGGAATCAGGTTCGAGTGATATGCGTAGAAATCCCATTCTTGGTGCGAGGTACGGAATCATTCGTGATTCGTATTCAGAAATGTATATAGATGAAGGCCATCATTTTCAACATTTATTTAAACACCATTTGAAACATTTTGTTTGATCAGAAAGTACATTTATTTTTCAAATTGGACTATAGGCTTACTTCTTCTAGAAATTTAACTTTTTAGGCAGTAAAATAAATTTTCTATGATAAATTCTAGCCTTTAATTTAAAGTGAAACAACTTTTATATCACGTCTTTTCACTTGGAACAGCTGAAAGATTAAAAATAATTGTAATTTTTATATAATGGTAGTGAAAATGCTTGAAGTAATTTCGAAATTACATTCCAGGTACTTAACTACACAAATGCTGTAATACACATGAAAATTTTGTAATACACATAAAAATTTAATAAATTTACTATATTTAATTTTGACAAAATGAAATATTTTTTTAAATAGGGGAATAATACATGAAGTAGTTTTCACCGAGCAAGTACAGGCAAATTTACGACTATTATTTGATTTATTCCCTATATAATAATAATGGAAATGTCTGAAAAATTATAAATAATATCAGGAAAAGACGTATCGACATTAAAGAGACCAAATACAATCGGCAAAATGGAGCTCCAGTCTGCTGTCAAAAGAACTGTCTCAAAATTGGTAAAATAATCCAGAAAGTGAGAACCGCAATAAAATCGATATGCTATTATTCGATATAAAATTAGATCTATCTTAGGTTATTTGTTATGCGTAAGCCCTCGAACATATCCGATTCAATTGCAATGCTATTATTTAAGCAATACATACGTTCGTATATTTTCTCGTAAAATGGTCCCTAAGCTTATGTAGAAAATGCGACATAATGCTTCATACGGGAATTTAGTATGCGAATGGCTTTAAAATGGGACTTTAATAAACGAATCGAAAAGCAAATCACTAAATTTAAATCTAAATAAATGTTCATGTAAGTGTTTCCGAATTTGCGTTGCTTTTAGGTTATAGCTATCGTTTTTAATTTACTGCTGCAGCTTACACGAACGACACATAGATTATACTTATTTAATGTCTTGTGTTACTGTGAGAGATTTTACAACTATTATATAGTTTACTGTACCTTTTTTTTAACTCACCTTGAAATTCTGTTTTTATCTCTCAAATAAAAACTGTTTCTCTTATTCTATCCTTCTTTCTTAAATTGGAGATAGCTAAAAATCTCATTAAAATGCAAATTTTTTAAGCAATGCTTAAAAAAAAGGGCCATTCTTCTTATGTATATGTATTTTTTATTTCATTGCATCCAAGCTACGTAGGGTGTTTTACATACTTAATATTCTCAGTAATTTTCATAGTTCAATTTGAACATAAACATACGTATTCCATACAGTAAATAGTCTTGTTTTTAACCATATCACCAATATTAATTATTGATAATTAATATTGGTACCGGTATCAATTAAAAGTACCACTATGCAAATAAAAAGCACTTTTACCTCCTATTGAAGGGACGGACAGTTACAGCCATGCCTTCTCCGGGATTTATACCCGGACCCTTCTGTATCGCAGTCGGCTCCCTAACCACTATACCATTTTGGTGGCACATAATCGAAAATAGCCGCCCAGACAGAGAAATGGTTTGACTGCCGTACCGAAGCGCCCAGTTTCGAATCAGGAAGTAGGCTTGGATGTATACTTTTTGTCTCTTCATAGGAAGCAACAAAGGCTCACATAATTAGGTGTTTCCTAAGTAAAGTAGCCATCACTTTCGGCCTTAGTAGACCTACCACCGGCCAAGCGGTAAAGTCGATGAATACTGGTAATTCAGACCTGGATTCGATTCCAGGTGAACGGGCTGGCTATATGGGTGTTTCCGTGATTTTCCTCATGCGTAATGTGCATACGAGCCAGTTTCCCTGCGCCTCAGTGATCTGCTCCTCAATCGATCAGAACTCCGCCTCAATAATCACAAAATATCCATATGTTAAAGGTAAATGCCGATATATAATGTAAAATTAGATCAATAATATTTAAGACTGGCTTAGAATTATTTAAGACTGGCTGTAAAACTCTCCAGATTTTGAGTATGTCACCTATAGCTTCGTTTTCCTCATGAGTAAACGAAAATTATTTATTTTTAATTGTTTAACCATTTTTTTATTTAAAAACATACAAACTCCCCGTTCACCGCAGATGGCTTACAGAAGTAAGTTAACTAAAACATTAAAATTTGCATGCAACAATAAAACGAACAAAAAGCAGAGAAGAGCAGTTTGGACTTCACGAAAACAGATAAGTTCACTAGCCAAGTCACTCCGAACTTTTTCAGTTCGTTCTGCGAGCATAATCTAGGGCCATCAAATGTAGGGCATGCGAAAATCAAATGTTCCACATTCTGAGGTACTCTTTTTGAACATTTACATAAATTGTTTGAACTTAGATTAAAAAGAAACAGGTAACTTGCAAAACAAATTTCTACGGACAACTTGCTTATTTTATGGAAATTCCTAGAAAACACATTTATGACATTCTGAATTAAATTTTGATGCACACTTTTGGATTTTTTTATTTGAGGAAATTTTAATTAACCGTAAATACGTAACAGCTAATGTTACTAGGATTGCCAGTGTTGTAAGATCTAGTTTGTTAAGCTAGAATAAAATGTAACTAAATCTGTTTAAGTGTTAATCCTTGCCGATTCTTGTATTGGCTTGAAGGTGAACACAACCAGGGGAATACTGTAAAAGACCCTTTTATTGAACACAATATAATTTACAGACAGCATGGATTTACATGCTTACGAAGACCGACCACTTGCGGTAAGAACTTAAAGGATAATGTAACATTAAAGGTGAAGAATAATGAGATATTACACAATTCAGTTTAAACTAACAGCCTGACTCCTGACATACTTTCAGTCTGACAAGAATGCGTAACCAGTATTAAGGTTAACAGCTGGAAGAATATATCTTTAAATATGTTCTTTATAAATAAACTTTTGGCTTCAACAGTTTAAATACTCTCTTTCACCCTAACTCATTTACATCCTAGCTGGAAACGCGAGGGGAATAAGAGAAAAAACTCAAAAAGACTGAAAAATTAAAATAACTATTAGTAAAAATAAATCAAACCTTACAGTGTATTTATAGGAAAACAAATCTCAGTTGAAAGCATTAATGGACATGATGATGATGATTATTGCAAGTTCCGTTGAATTAGAGAACTAAATAGAAGCCTAAATGAGGACATAAATTGAAAATTTGATAAAAGGAATATCACAGAAATGAAGGGAATTACTTTGCTTTTTAAAAATAAAGCAATCAATGGAAACAAATACAAAAATAAAGCAATCAATGGAAACAAATACAAAAATAAAGCAATCAATGGAAACAAATACAAAAATAAAGCAATCAATGGAAACAAATACAAAAATAACCCTTGGCGCAAATCTGGAATTAGAAAGAAATTGAAAAAGAAAATGAATAAATTAAAAGAAGATACAAACTCAATGACTAAGAAAGTAGAAACAATAAGGAGAACAGTCGAAACATCTAGAAAATATAATAGTCATTGACAGTAAAAAATTCAAAATTATGAAGAAAATATATGTTAATCAATAAATCGCTACTGTTGGTAAATAAAATTATGCAATTAAGGAAAGATTTGTAAAAGAGCCACTCAAGGATTGCTTTGAAATCTGACCCTAATCTGCATTCCGGGAAAACCATCTCTTCTCAATCCTTAGGATGGATATCTGTTGGGGCTGTAATATATACCTCTATATAAAAAACTTTTGCAGTGATATTACAAGTGAAGCAATGGGAATGCGTTTCCAAATCCTTAAATCTGCCATCATGACTATGAAAAGAAGCCGTAGCCAAATAATTCTGGCAGAAAGAAAATGCCGAAGCGCAACTGAATGCTTTAATAGTTGTGGATCGGAAAATATTTTCTCAAAGATTACTATATGTCTCAATTTAATGCACGCCACCACAAAGCTGAAGCGATATTTTGAGAGCTCTCGAATGGTTAAAAAAATAACAATTCAGATGGCATTTCCCGGTTAAACCCTTGAAACCAGAGATAGTTTTTAAGCCTACAGAGGTTTATCAATTTTTATTTCACGAGCTCCCGAATAGTGAGGAATAACTAACACAGCTGGTACTTATGAAGTGAATCTTTGAAATCAAAGATAGTTTAAGTCTTCAGAATTTTATTACCTCTGTCAGAAATAAGAAAATCATCATTTTCGAATAACGAAACCGTAAATACCTGATCAGGTTTCTCAGACATGCCATGAAAGCGAAGATTGCTCAAAACGCAATAAATTTGCCGAGCTGTCGGATGTGGCAACTGTTTTTTTTATTTATTTATTTACTATGTGCTCCACTCTACGGAAAGTGAAGATTGCCCCGTGGGGGGGGGGGCGTTTAAAGTGAATTTGGCTTGTATCTACGTTACAAAGGAGAAATACCACAAAAACTCAAGCAGCCAGGCCATTCTCCAGTAGTTGAACCCCTTATCGAAATACCAGTGTTCAGTGGCTTTTCTGCTCGCCCAGTCAAGAGCTGTGACAACTGTTCGGAAGACTCGGTGCCTAACTTCCTAAACATAACGAGAAAGCTCAAAAGGTAATCATCTAAGACACAGAAAAGTGATAATTAATAAATTGCAATGATGTATTCGTAATAAAATCAGAAATTTGCTGTACTAGTATTCTGTACGTAAAGTTCAATCTAATTTATTTCATTTACTAGAAACAGAAGCTTTCGTGGTGTTAAAATTATTGAATGAAGAGAAGATCCATGTTGCCTTTCTATAAAAATAATAAACGTTATTCAGGTTAAAGATAGTAAGCGCTATGTGTAAAGAGAAATGAATGCTTAATTTTGTAGCATGATAGACACTGAAGTTAGCGACCCTGTTTTACAACAGCATGAAGCTCGTTACAGTACAGCTATCTGCTGCTTACAGTTTCAAACTTTGTTGACGGAGTTAGTTAGTGCACAGATTCTGTTCGTGTCAGCGTATAGTTTATGTGGCTTAACTACCAAAATCAAGCATTCTCGGACCTATTAGCCTGCCTAAAAGGACGATTAGTCTCGAAATTGCGTAAAAGCCTGTTTCACCTTTTCAAATTGTTGCCACCAAATATTAAGGCTCTGTATTATATTTAAAGAAATTAAATAATGAAGAATCTGCGTGAATGTATGTATGTTTCTGACACTGAAAAACAACGGCACCCACAGCCATAAAATTCTAAATAACGTAGTCATATTTAATAAAACTTTAACGAAAGTTTGATTAACAAAACAATTTTAAAGCGTCAATTGTTTTCAAATGTTATTAGCCCAAAGAATCTCAAAACATGTATGTGTGCGTTAATAAAAAAAATCGCCCCTTTTGGACGTAATATAAAATCTGAAAGCTTTCAAGTATTTTTTTTTTTTTTTTTTTTTTTTTTTTTTTTTTTTATTGGCGACTTTAGCATTCCGCGTGATCTTTTGCCGAGGGTCCTACTTTTCAGTTAATCGCTTACTGCATCTGTAATTGACGAGAACCTGAAAGATTTGCATGTATATTTAATATTTTTACTAGTTTGCTAGAGGTAGGGCCAATGCCGCTACTGATAAAGATAAAATTAAATGCTAGGCAAATGTGACGGATTAAAAATTTACGGAAAAGGACCAGTACATTGTGGAAACATAGGCATATTTGAGAGATATCTCTGAAGCTGCAAATATCCCAAAGAAGCTGTTCCGAGTGTACCAAAGAATAAACAACGCAGTACTGAGTATACAAAGAATTTGTTATTCAAAGTCTTCAGTGATACACATCTGTAATATGTCTTTGGTTATCAAATCTCCCTTTGGTTGAGGATTGCACTTTCCGTGATCTAGGGGCTTAAGGAGAGAGCAGTGTTGTAATTCCCATAAATATTTTTTTTGGATTATTTTATATTTTATTGTATGTATAATTTTGAGTAAAGAGACGCTGGAATTTTGAAAATAACTCAGAGAGAACCGGAGATACGTGCTTGTTAACGCCTATGACACATGATAACAGCAGCTTATCACGAAGTTAGCAATATTTTTAAAATTTCCAGCAAAATATTAATTTAGAAGTCCAACAGCAAAAATCAGCGTTATATTTTCAAAGGACTATTTTTGATGGTTTTACCGAGCCATCATCCTCAGCTGCAAAAGTTGCATAGTTACTAAAAACTATGTTCCTAAAAGTGTAGAAGATACAACACAAGAGGGAAAGGTTTAACTACCCTTTTATTCTTCACAGTTTACAGCTGTTCCAGCACTTCGGAATACAAAGACCAGTACTTATAGTCTGAAATGTAAAAATAAGAACCACAAACTAACTAAATTTAAATAAGAACTAAACTCAAATACTTTACAAAGACTAATAACGCTAAGATTGTCCTTTTAATCTTTACGTATGTAGTACGCAGAATGCGAGAAAACTACAGTACGTCTTTAGTATCCAGGACAAAATTTTGGCCTTAGGCGGAGAGCAACTGACTGAAAAGCACGCGTGAAATAAGGTAGCTTGAAGTCTCTAACTCAATCTCGGCTAAAAGCCACAACTTAAATACGTAACAGTTTGCAAGCTCAATTTGTATACTAAAACTAACCGCGCTTATTCTGGCCGGAAGTGGAAACCAAGAAGGGTGTTACGTATAAAAAAAAATTAAAATAAAAAAATTAGGCCGATCAGATAGTCACCAACACTTAAAACAGATTTTGTCTACTACCGCAATATGCTTACCCAGGTTCGATAAAATAACCATGTTCCGTAAGGATCACATGGGTGACCTACAGTAGACCACAATTTAACTCGAAGAAACATACAATAATAAAAATAATAAACACATTTATTGAATATTCCCACACATTTTAATTTAAAATAGCTGACCAGACTACCCATACAACACATAATCTTAAAATGTACTTATTATTTCAGTCTCATTTTTTAATATAATTCACGTCATACAAAAGCATAGTGAAACCCCTCAATATTAATCTTTTTAAAAAATGAACTCAAGAATTAAATTCATGACAATTAAACATTTAAAACATAGCTAACACTTTCTCAACTATTTATTATTCATAACACTTTCTCAACTACTGATTGATTGATTAAAATAGTCGAATTTTAATCTACATAAAAAAGGTCAGCTCTTTAGAATTTATCACTTCAAAATCCTAAAAATTACTTATAAAAGAAAAGCAAAATAAAAATAAAAATGTTTGCTCACAGAATCCGCGTATACTAGTCTGAGAGCCTCGAGGAGCTGCCGGGATCCAGTCACAAAACGTCGAAAACATAACAGCCAAGCATCATCGTTGTCCGGAAAACCGATACTGATGTGTGTTCATAGCATTACGTTAATTCTCTCATAGCACCCGCACTACTCGGTCCAGCAATATTTAAAACTCAAAATTAATAATAATCAGCCTTCCCTTTTATTTCGAAGACCCTCTGAAGATAACGGAAGGAGATTGATAACAGAAGATGACGACTTCCCTCTTTTTCCATATTTTCCAAAGCAAACTGGAACTTCGGCGCGAGCAATTCAGACTCAGCTCTTCCACACACGTAGAAACGTCAGGGACATGATTAAGACGCTGGACCTAGCCCCAGATCTTTTGCCAATTACGCGGAAATTTAACAGCAAGGAGCCCGCGACGAGCTCGGACCGGTCCCCGCTGCCAGTACCACGGAGATCACCAATATTAACCGTAACCACGGTCGCCCCCAAGGGGTCGCCGAGTAACGCTCCTCTCAAAGTCGATCAAAACTGGACCAAATCTCACAAAAACCTCGCAAAAATCTCTTCTTCTTCTCCCTTGCAACGGCTTAAGAAAACTCAGTTGACACTCATCAAGAAACGCCTCAAAATCACTATTGACTCAAACCACACTAAATTAAAAATTTAATCAATCTTAAAGAAACTTGGACTCTCTCTAGCCAACTAGAAGAAAGGTAATAAATATCCTCTAGAATTCTCAGAAATTCAGAACTTTCTACAAGATGACAGACCCTTTCTTTCCCACGCAACAGAAGAATGTTTCCAAACTATAATTCTGTCAAAAATCGCCACCCCCTTAGAACTATTCGCCTCTGAACGAGCAAAACACGTGTTTTCAACCCCCGCGAAAAGGAAATTGCTACTGGCCCCAACTGACCGCTTCGTGAGAAACGGAAGTAACAAGCCTCGTCCTTTTTTCTGAATCACACTTTTCAGCTAACTTAAAAGAGTTTTGCCGTAAAGAGTTAAAGTTTAAAACATACTAAATACTATACATTAATTTTTAAATAAGAACAATACAAATTCATTAATCACAGTAAAATAATATAAATACTAAATACCTTATGCACAGTAAAATAATACACAACAATTTTCCATAACAGGGTGCAGTAGGGTTTTAAAATAAAATAAACGTTAATAAAACATAAAATCCTTACAACATGACGTATCTGTATTACCGATTATCCCAGTTTTACTACAAGGTGTTTTAACATTATATTTACTAATTTCCGTAAGTAATTATTTCATTTCCGCGTGAATATGTATTGCATATGCATCATACTGTATTGCATGTGAATCTATATGTTTATCAATGATACTTGTAATGTTATATTTACTTCTTGCAGGTATGCGCACTGTTTTTATCTAACTGCATATGCTTCACTAAATTTCGTAGAAGAAAACATTGCTATTTTTTTGTATCAGACTAAAATTTTATATACGTGTATCTTCTAATTTTAATTGAAGCTATAACTATGTTTAATTTATGTTATGTATTATTATCCCAAAGGAGTGGGGTATTTATGTTATGTATTATTCGCTCAAAACGGCTTTTTGTGGAGTTTCATTATAAAGGCCGAATCACTTTTAAAATTATTGTCGCCAAATACTATCGCCCTGTGTTATATTTAATGAAATAATAGAGAATCTACATGAACGTATGTATGCTTCTCGCGTTGTGAAAAAACGACGGTATCTAGAGCCATCAAATTTTGAATAACATAAGGATCCACTCAAACATGGTCACCTGGGCTCCCGAATTTTGAATTTCGAATTTGTTTTATTATCTATTTCATATTTTGTGAAACTTTAACAATTTCTGATTAACAAACTGAATGATTACAAAGCGAGCAATGGCAACACTGTACGGAAGAGAAACACTTTTATCTTCAGCGCGGAAGACTGCCTATAGAAAATTCTGATAGTCTGTTTTTTAAATATTTTTATCCCAAAGGAACATTAGCCCAAATGCCCCCTAAACGTATATATGCATGTAAGTGAAGAAATGGTCCCCTCGGGCGTAATATAAAATCTGAAAGCTTTCATAGTTTTGATTGTTAGTCCAAAGGGATTTGAATCCCGAAGGACTATTAGTTTCGTTTTGGCATTTTGCGTCGGACTGATAAATGTCGGTTCACTTTTCAAACTGTTGCCATAAAATGTTAGAGTCCTGCATTATATTTGAAGAAATTAAATAATGAAAATCTGCGTAAATGTATGTATATTTCTCACATTGTCATAAAATAACGGTACATAGAGTCATCGAATTTTGAATAACGTAATCCTCCAACGAATATGAGCATGTGGAAGACCAAATTTGAAATTTGAAATTTGTTTTATGATGGATTTCCTATTTTTTAAAACTTTGACGAATTTTTGATTAACAAACTCAAGGATTTCAAAGCGAGCAACGGCAACATTGTGCAGAAAAAACATTTTTATCTCCAGCGCGTGAGTCTCTGTATCGGAAATTCTAAAGATATGCTCGTTTTAAAACTATTTTGCGATATTGCTGTTGCACTGGATCTTATGGTTTAAGTGCGAGGAACATGATATTTAATAAAGAAAGGTAACACACAAAATGTTAAAAAACGCCCCTTTGGACGTAATTTAAAATCTGAAACATTTCAGATTTTTATTATTATTATTATTATTATTATTATTATATTATTTGTATCCATTTGGCTGAATTGTTTGCTCTTAATTTTTCATTGGGCACTGTGTACTCCGAAATTTCAGAAATACAACTGTGGTATGGATCAGATTGTTGTCTTACATAAGAATGATTACATATGCATTACAGAGTAGTACACTAATTGTTAAATTCTAAGACGTAGTAAGAGTTTGTTAACTAAAGAATGCAAACTTTGACGAACACGTTTTTAAAATCGGGTCTCTAAGACAAAGGGTACAACACTTAACCTCTTTACTTTATTAGAGACTTTCACATTTCCCGCGGCGTGCCTTCGAGAGTAACTAAGAAATCCAGATGGCAAGCGAGAGATATGTGGCTCTCGAATTCCAGAGAAAGTGTTGGTCATTTTCTTATTTCTACTTCAAGTAAATAAATAAATCGCTATAGCTTGTATACTGGCAATCGAATAAAATCAAATTGTGAACAATAATTTGTCACCACCTAGAAGTCGCAAATGGGTCTTCTTCCTCCTCACTGGCTTTCTAAATGGGGGAGAATGTAAGGAATTATTATCTTACCCACGACGTGCTTTCTTGGTCTAATTGATGTCAAGTTCTGCAGGCAATTAAAAAATCCAGAATTTGCATCTCAGAGAAGGTATAACTGACTTCCGTGTTGTCTAATCCAAATAAATCTCTAATAGTTTTACAACTTACTTATATCTGTGGGTACCTGCAGATATCATAATGAGGGTATTTCTTCGTATCTTAGAATGCATAAGGCGAAAACTTTGTGAAATTGTTATCATAGTAAATTTATTTATAAGAAAAATATTCTAAGAAACATGTGTGCAATCGAATAGAAACTTTATGAATCTGAGGGGTGAAAGACATCGCAGAAGATTTCGTTTCTGACTTAAAGGACCCCGGAATCTACCTCGGAATATTTAGTAATTATTAGTGTATTTTTGTAAATTGATTTCCTTTAGAGAATTAGATAAAATCAATAATAAACTACTGCAGTGAAGTAATTTCATACAGCTAATTTCGATTCACTATAATTTTGCTTTTATGTCTATTCTAATGCAACAGTTTCCAGAATTTAATACCTTCTGGTTTGAACCTATTTCAAACTGAGACGTTGAATTCCTAAATGTAATAATACCTCACATAAAATGAAATGTCTTCAGGAAACTATTTATGGTTAACTGCAATGGGTTACAACTTATCGTCAAATTCTCATTAGCAGTTCAGCTGAAATTTACCTGTTCTGTGCGTTTTGATAACACGCATCAATTGGTAACGACTAACGAAGTCGTCCGTAATGCACCGACCGGAACAGTGATTAAACACCAGTACCACGCCGTCAGTTACTACAGTCTTTGCGTAAACAGATTACTAGTATGACTGCCACAGGATACTGCCCAAATGACTTTCGGTGTAAGCGAATTCGCTGGAATCTGATAACCTAGATTCCGAATAATGATGTCTATTAAAGCGTAATAAATCTTAGTCACTTAAAATACGTTTTAGCTATTGATTTTAATCATTTAATGCAAAAATGCAAATTATAGTTATTTTAAGGGAAATATATTCATTAACGTGCAATCAATCATTATTAAATGAATGATTTAACAAAACAGTGTTTATAACTTTAATTAATTTTGCTTTACTTTATTGGAAGGTGAGAGGGTAACTGTGCATTTTGTGATTGGAACAGGTCAATCATTTAGTTCCCAATAAAGTACAGCTCCTATTTTGAGATTAATGGCCCCTTTTGGGGATAAAACCTAAAATTAAATGCAATTGTATTAAAAATAAAGCTCACAGTTCAAGGGGTTCATAACGTTCGAGCGGCCGAGCGGTAAAGTCGCTGAACATTGGTAGTTCGGTTCGAGGTTCAAACCCCGCGAACGGGCTGGCTGCATGGGTGTTTTCGGGGCTTTCCCCATGTGTAACGTGTATAATAGCCAGTTTCCCTTAGAATGTCTTGCACGAAGGCATCCCTCCCCTTAGACAGATAGCCCTCGAGGCTTTGCCGTAATTAAATAACCTAACCTCATAACGTTCGAACATTCGCAAAAGCGATCAGACAAAAAACATAATTTCTTAAATTAAGCCTTTACCCCTTATGCAATATAAACATTTTATATGTTTATTCGTAAAGTTATCCCGCGATAACTTTACGAAGTGTGGGTTATAAATAAAAAAAGGAATAAAATAAAAGTTTGAAAGCTTTCAGATTTTGCATTACGCCCAAACGGCCGTTTTTTAGCGTTTTGTAGGTTACCTTTGTTTATTAAATATCATGTTCTTCACACTTAAACCATAAAATTCAGTTTAACAGCAATATCGCAAAATAATTTTAAAATAACCATATCTGTAGAATTTCCGATACAGTCTCACGCCTGGAGATAAAAAAGCTTTTTTCTGTACAACGCTGGCATGGCTCGCTTTGAAATCCTTCAATTTTTACTCAAAAAATCGGTAAAGTTTTACAACATCTGAAATAGGTAATAAAACAAATTCCAAATTTCGGCTTCCAGATGCCCATATTCGCAGGAGGATTACGTCATTCAAAATTCGATGGCTCTAGGTACTGTTGTTTCATCACAATGGAAGAAACACGTATAGGTTTATGCAGATCCTTCATTATTTAATTTCTTTAAATATAATACATGGCTTTAAATATAATACATAATTGGTGGCAACAATTTGAAAAGTGAATTATCTCAAAATGCCAAAACGAAATTTATAGTCCTTCTGGGTAAATTGCCCTTTTGGTCTAATAATGAAATTGAAGAAGCAGCTATACTATTTTTATGTTCATATTTTTAAAACTAGATAACAAAATATCTTCTCCCAGTACAGAAAGTAGGTTCCTGATTTTTCAAATTTTAAAAAGAACAAGTCATTTTTAATAAGGAATCTTTTAAAAGGTTTGGTTTATTTAACGATGACAAAGCATCGTTAAATAAACGGCTATGGCTATCTGCCTAAGAGGAGAGATTTCTTCGTGGAAGACTTTCTAAGGGAAATTTTGCTCGTATGCAGGTTAAACGTGCGTAAAATCATGTAAACGCCCATGCAGCCAAACTGTTCGGTTGGAATCGAACCCAGGTTGAAACTACCAGTGAAAGGTTTGAATGAAACGTCGTTAACTGGGAGAAACATGTTAAATACTAATAATTTGACCGGGTTTAGATCTGAGCGAAAGTAGTCACAGCATTCGGTTCTCATGCTTTTCCCAGGCGAAACGAAATACCCCCTTGAATAAGTTCCACGAAACGCAATTTTTTCTTGAATAATTACCACCAAACCATCCCTCCTATTAAGCTGATAGCCCTTTTCAGCTTTCCGAAATTATCTAAACAAATTACAGTGGATACTTTATAGAGATCTTAGGTATTTTTGAATCAGGAGAGTTGAAAAATGTGCAATGCCCTCACAGGGATTCGAAGCACAGACCTCTTGAATACGCATCGAGCGCGCTGATCACTACATCCGAAGTCATGCTAAGAAGGAGGAATAAATATATTCTTCCCCATTTTAAAGGGCAACTGGAAATTAGGGGACCCAGTCGCCAAATCTTTGTGGTGGAGAATCATCATCCAACATCTATTTTAGTTCGGGCTCCACTGTAGATATATTAGGCTATTTTAAGCAGAAGACGTGAAAACTGAGCAATGCCCGCCCTGGGACTCGAACCACGGACCTCTCGAATACGTGCCGAGCGAGCTGACCATTACACCACGTAGGCATGCTAAGAAGGCGGGGGAAATACCTTATAAAAATATAATAAACTTATTATACCTGGTGGACTGCCATCTCCTAGTGGAGTGACGCTTAGAAACGATACCTTTATTTCTCTCTGTGGCTGGTTCTAAGTTGGGAGACCAAGCTTCTTAGTGGTGGTACAAATAGCTACGGTATCTACAGGTGTATTGTTACTATTCCAGAAAATTCAGTACTGGCTCTACTGTGGGTCACACAGAACAGCTCATCATCCGTCTTTCTATTATTTTTATTTTTTTTTATTTTAAGTTACGTTACGTTAAGTAATTGATTTGCTTGTTGAATAGAGATACGATCTCTGGGTTATTCCATTTTAGCTTTACAAGCAACCAGTACGCCTTCGTAACCTGAAATGTAGTCCGACTGGTAAGATATAAATATTTTATAAAAACATTTTTCTTAACGCATCGTATACTGACGTGCATAGTTTAGTTGTTCTCTAACCATATCACAGCGTATATCGTTTCTGCTTAAAGAAAACCAATTAAAATTCTTTCAATTTACATCTCAGTGAATGCATTTATCGAAAATTCTGGAGCATGAAGTTTGTACCAACACGTTTAGTTGTCTAATTGCTTTGTTGTAAACTGCGAGTTAGGTTTTGGCTTTCAAATATTGTGCTTTTTCCCTATCATAACTTTTTTTTTTTTTTTATTACATTAGGTCTTAGGTAAGAAAATTTTACAGAAACTGTGGCATTTTCCAGAATCTGCTGATTTATAAATCAGACAAATAAATGTTCAACAAACTGAGCTTCGGTACCCAGGCCTTTTTTAGCCCAAAGGGGTAATTCGCCCAGAAGGGCTATTACTTTCGATTTGGTATTTTGCGTTGGGTCACTATCAACGGCGTTTCACTTTTCAAATTGTTGTCACGAAATATGGCAGCCCTGAAATATATTTAAGGAAATTAAATAACGAAGAATCTGCAGGAATGTATATATACTTCTCGCACTGTGAAAAAACAACGGTAGCTAGAGACATCAAATTTTGAATAACATAGACCTCCATTCGAATATGGGCATCTTGAAGCCGGAATTTGGAATTTATTTTATTATGTATATCAGATTTTGTAAAACGTTATCGAATTTTTGATTAACAAACTCAAGCATTTCAAAGCGAGTAATGGAAACACTGTATAAAACAAAAAGTGTTATTTCCTGCGGAGACTGCGTATTGGAAAATCCAAAAACATGCGCTTTTTAAATTATTTTGTGATATTGCTGTTGAATTCAATTTGATAGTTTAAGTTCGAAGATATTTCGATTCGATATTTAATAAATAAAGATAGCACATAAAAACGTTAAAAAACGCCCCTTTGGACGTAATATAAAATCTGAAACCTATAAGATTTTAACTGTTTTTTAAAAAATTCTGTTTACAGCTAGTATTATTATTGTCTATTAAATTGCTTCCCGTTTACAATAACAAGAACAAAATAACAATGTAAGGTTCCGAAAACTCTTTCTTCTAAGCAAATGGCTTTTCCTGAAATTTTATTCCGGAAATAATATTTCTTGGGAAAAGATTTTATATCTGGTAAGAAAAAATTCCTTACAAGCTGAAATAAACAGTAAAAACAACGAAAACACATAAAAATGTGCTTTTTCTTCTTAAGCTATCTGCAAAATGAGGTTTGTGTAAACTTATTCTTCGGATTTAAAATTAGCTCACAAAATGTGCTTTCCGTTTATTAAGTGCATTCTAAGACTTTAAATTGTCCATCCATAAATTATGCTGATTTTATTTACGAGTATCATAAATTTCGAAGCGAAAATCAAATTATTTGGCTACCCTCCAGATCAGCGTCTCAGCAAGTGGGAGGTTTAAAGAGAGATTTGAGGTTTAGAACAGAACTATTAAAGTATAATAGGCAATCTAGTGACCATTTTAAAGTAACATTATCTGTTATCTATTTTAGAATAAGCAAAAAATATATTTTAGGACGATTCCTAAGAATAAAGGCTCTTTTTAAAAAAGAACAGAATTTATTATCATACGATGCATTTATAGCATTTATATTCTAACTAAATTAGTTTTCAGAACATCAGTTTAGATTTTAACACATAAAAAATTTCGCTATCGCTCGATATCGTCTAAGCCCACCAGCGGCCGCGCGGTAACGTCGCTGAGGAGTGGTAGTTCGGTCCGAGGTTCGAATCCCGCGAATGGCCCGGCTGCATGCGTGTTTTCGTAGTTTTCCCCATGTGTAACGTGTATGCGAGCCAGTTTCACTTAAAACGTCCTCCACGAAGGCATCCCTCCCTTAAGGCAGGTAGCCCTCGAGTGCTTTGCCGTAATGCAATAAACCAAACCAAACCGATATCGTCTAAAATTAATATTTAAAAATGAAATATTTTCTGCAAGATAAATGACATTTCAAATATATTTTTCCCAAATGGTGGAGGCATTGGCCTTTACAGGCGTTGGCCACTACTAAGGCCGGAAGCGGTGGTCACTTTATTATAGTGGCACACCACCGTAAGAGGCAACGGTGGCAACGTTACAGGTACGCCACCGTTGCCTCTTATGAAGGGGCAAATGTCTTCTGCGGGATTCGAACCTAGGCCTTTCGGAAAGGCATTCATAATCACTAAACACTTTCCCGTAATAACCGTTCAAATATCACTGATGGACATCCTAAGGAAGTATCAGAGCAAGTATTTCTTCGTGGTGCACGCTGGACCGGTATTCCAGATGTCCGTGATTCGGTTTCCGGCGAAGGCGGTTGCTAATTTTTCATCTTGCCTGCTTCCAAAAATACGTAATGTCTCTACAAATGCTTTAAATATAACTATACATTATTGCACTTTTTTATATTTAGAGTATTTCACTGAGTGGGACAAAAATAGAAATTAAAAAAAAAAAAAAAAAATCTTCGTTTTAACGACTTCTCAAATTTCAATAGATACTTATTCCCTTTTGATTAAAAGAAAAAAAATGTCAGTAACACTGAAAACCTGTTGTTACGAATTTTGTGTATACGTAAAATATTGTAGTGAAATTGTTTGTAAAACTGTTGTATCTCTTGCACAATGTAACATTAATTGCGTCGAAAATAAGAAGCTTTGACAGAAATTTTACGCGCCGAGTGTGCTACCGTTACACTACGAAGGTATTCCGAAAGGAGGGAGAAAATACCTTATATACTCCCCCTTTTAAAGAGACATTAGGGATGTATGCATATGGTGGTGAGTGTGTGGTCATAACACACTTTAAGTTCCTTATAATTTATGGTCGGAAATGAAACATTTTGTTTCCAATAAACACTTTTAGCTCCCCTTAGATAGATCTCTTGCTGAGCATGTCTCAGTATTCGTATCCACTGTGAACTTTAATTAAATTTCAGTGCTCAAGTACAATCTCGTTATTTTGTATAAATGTCGCAAGAAGAAACAGTTTTTTGTCAAGTATGCTTGATCAAATCTTTTCCGTAGTTATTATTTTGTAAAGAATATTTCTTTATCTATTCATTTAATTGCTGTCTTAAGATTTACCTCATGTTTATTACTCGAGAATGATTCTTAACGTTCTAAGAGCGAAACAAATTTTAGCTTAACATAATATAACATGTATTGTGCTGCCATCTACTGTTATATTCTAGATGTATAAACTTCACCTTTTCTGTTTGTTCCAATAGAAATATTTTATTCCCCTAAAAACAAGGAAATAACTGAAAGAAACCTATATGAAGAATGTTTAAGAACTTATAATATGAGAAATTTAATATAAAATTTACAAATTTGTTTCTGAAATTCTGAAAATACAGTGTAATATCAAATAATTCGGAGATGATCATTTGTTATAGTGCTGCCATCTGGTGACAGTAATCTAAACTTAATTTATATTTCCTTCATTTTTTATGTTACATAAAATTTCCTCCCCACGTAAGTGTATTTTTGGAAATTGCTGTTCGTAGTCAAATTGCATAGTACCTGTTTATGACTAATTAATTTAATCCAAAGATTTTTCTAAAGATATACATATAAAAACTATTGTTCACATTTCTAAATTAGAGAATTGTGCAATTCTAATTTAATTTGTTTTCATCAATTAATGCTTTTTACTAGTAGTAAAAGCTATTATTCATGCAAAATATTTTTCATGTTTTCATCTTTTCCTACAGTTTCCTTTAAAAATCTTGATAAGCTTATTTCGTATTTAATGGGTACATTTTTTTTTTTTTTTTTTTTTTTCTTTTTCCGATGAGATTAAATTTTCCATTTTTATTTCATTTAAATTATCAAAATTTCAACTTGGTTGATATTTATTTGAAACATATCTAATTCTTACACAATTTTAAATATTTTCCCTTTAAATGAAAATTTAATTTCTTCACACAGCAGGATTTATTATTAATTTTGTCATATTCGGCGCTGTAACATTTATCACAAACTAGTTCTTCTTCAGGAAACTCTCTCAATCGCGAGATTACCAAGAAAAACAAAGCACAATCTTTTCGAAAATTTCATAATTTTAAATCTTATATTTTCAGTCAAGTATACTGGTGGATAGAGAAAATATATATTTCTTCATTTTCGTTTTTAAGACAAAACTGAAATCAAGGGAAGTGTCGGTGATTTGTTAATATATTGTAAATACAATAAATGACATATGGAAAGAAGGGGAGATATTGAATAGTGAAATCAATATTATTAAAATCGAAAAGCTTGCAATAAAAATAGGAGACATTTTGAGGAGCAAATGAAAACAGTTCAAAATTTATATCACCACTTAAATAAACTAAATCAAATGAAAAGAAAATAAAATTTAAATAAAAACATACATATATTTATATATACAATATATCAATAAATTTAGTTTTTACCGAATTATACAGTAGTTCCCCGTTAGGGATTTTCATGATACAATATACTACTTCTTGTACTCAAAGATTTATATCTAGTTTTCAAATATTCGAAGTAAAAAAATGAACTCTATTTGAGCATAGAGCACAACTACTATAATTTTCTTTTGCTTGCCATTAATAATATACTGCCCTTATCTGAAATGAATATAAAAAAAACACAAACATTATACTTCGCCTCTAGTAAAGAGTAAAAAATTGAGCTGCATTGGAGCACCCAGCACAACTACGATAATTTTCTTTCGCTTGTCCTTAATAATGTACTGACCTTATCTGAAAAGAATATAAAAAAACCACAAACTTTATGGCTTCCTTCGGAAGTTAATGCTTAGATTCTTAAAAACTATTGAACTTTCAGTTACTATTTCCAGAACTTGTAATGTAAACAAAGAGAAGGAATAATAAAAAAATTAATCTGTACAGGCAATATGGATCCATAGTTTCAGAGTTTCATTAAGAAAAGATAATATTGCACTACTGTCTGGAGATTAAGGAAAATTCATCTTTTTCTCCTAAAAATTTAATCAGTTTTATTAAAAACTGGAAATATTACATTCTTATTATTCAAAAAAGAGGAAGTATTATATTTTAAGAAATACCAAACGGAATTGAGGACAGAATTTAAAAAGAAGAACATATGTTTAAAAATCCAAATATCTGGTAACCCTTGCCATCGTTCGAAAGCAGGTTTATGTCACTTTATGAAGTGTATACTTGTGAATAGGTTTTGGATTTCGTGTATAACAAGGTTTAATTGTAAGCTAATTTAAAAATTACATACAAAATATTTTAACTATTCTTTTAATACATCTAAGAAATATTAACAACACTGTGATTTATTAATTTGAATTTGTTGCATTTACCAACAGCATAGGGGAATATCATAGCTGCTACTAAATATGCATAAATACATACTGCTGGTGTGCGTAAGGATTCGTAATAGATTGAATGAACACAAAATTGATGATAGTTTGATAAAATTTATTTTACCCAAACAAGTAAAAACACAGTTCACAGTTCTGGAGCTTTCCACAAAATACCCGTACATCTCTTCACAGAATCACAGAGCGGTCGCGGACACTTAGCCAACAACCGCTTACCCGACGGGACACTTAACCGACACCAGTTAGCCAACAAGGCATTTAGCCGACAGGGACACTTAGGCGGCAGGATATTTAGCCGACAGGACGTTTAGCTGACAAGAACAGTTAGCCGACAGGACATTTAGCCGACACGGACACTAAGCCGACAATGAGTCTCGCTCTTCCCAATACTTTTAGATTTCTAATACATCCGCATTTCATTACTACTTTGCTCAACGCATCACACTACATTGATTCTCGTATAAAGTCGTTTCGCTCCTCCCACTTAATGAAATTTCCGTCCCTGTCAGGAAGTAGAGTAATTCGCCCTACTCTTCGCCACGCTGGAACTACTTTTTTTTTTTTTTTTTTTATCTAAAATGCTATTTACATGTTAGGCATCGCATATTTATTAATCTGGGATAGAGTTCCGGCACGGGAATTCGTACTTCGTGCCCTGCGGCCACGTAACAGTAGTAGGTTTGGTTTACGTAGTTACGGCAAAGCCAGAGGGCTATCTGCCTAAGGGGAGGGATACCTTCGTGGAGGACTTTCTAAGGAAAACTGGCTCGTATACATGGGCAAACCCCGAAAACACCCATGTAGCCTGTCCGTTCGCCGGATTCGAAATTCGGATCGAACTGCCAGTATTCAGTGACATTACCGCTCGGCCGTTGGTAGGCCTAATAGAAATAAAGTGACCATTTTACTTATTATATAACCAGTCTCTTCCAATGAAAATTACCTTTTTAGGCTAGAACTTTATAAATGCATGCAGGAAGATTCGAAATTTAATTCATATTCCCTGACGAGAAATTTCAGCACTTTTTCAATTTGGCCAATATACACCAAACAGCACGATACATATCAAACGATGCTAAATTATTCCAATGACTAAGAGTACATATGGGTTCTTTACGAATCAAAAAATGAATTTTACTGATAGGTGAAGAAATAACTTAAATATTGAACTTATGGATAAGTCGAAAAATTTTGTAATTCATAGTAAGTTTCAATAATTATTGGGTACGTGTTAGCTAAACATCACTGTCGGATTAGTGTCCTGTTGACTAAATGTCTTGACAGTTAAGTGTCCCGTAGCTAAATATTCTGACGGCTAACTTTCTGTGTCGGCTAAGTGTCCTTGTCGACTAAATGTCCTGTCCGTTAACTGTTCGTGTCGGCTAAATGTCCTGTCTGCTAAATGTCTGTCGGCTAAATGACCTATCGGCTATGTATCCGTGGCGGCTAAATGTCCTGTCGGCTAAGTGTCTGTGTCGGCAAAATGTCCTGTTGGCTAACTGGTGTCGTTTAAGTGTTCCGTCGGCTAAGTGTCATGGACCCGTCACAGAGTATAATCAGTAGCTACACTTACAAGTAGAACACACTTATAAGCTACTACTAATAAGAACGTTAAACAAAACGTCATGCAAAGCGCATCTAAAAAGCGAACCTGATACGGAGATATCTCAGTACTCCGAACTCACGCTGAACTAAATAACTACTCAAACTGTCCTCTGATACTGTCCTCTGTTCAATATAGTTTTTTTCCGGCCACCAAGAGATTTCTAGTACTCTCCAGCTCTCGAAACTATTAGAAGGCATATTAGGGCCGGCTACATTTGCAGCTACCTATAGCATCAATTACAACAGGGACCGGGATGAAAATGTTACAAAATGGTTGCCAAGTTTGGCGAATTTTATCAATTTCTCGCCAAATTTGGCAACAAGAATTAGTTGCTAAAACCATCGCCAACTTGGCGACATCTCGCCAGTTTAGCGAGATAGCCCTTTACTCACTGTTAAATAGCCTTGCCCCTGCATTCTTACTTTTCCGGAAAAGCTTCATTTCTTTAGATTTGTTTGTTATATTACATATATAAAATACTACTATTTCGCACATAAAATATTTATATATGTACAAAATTCATAAGAATGTATTTAAGCTTAATGAACTGATTGACAAGAAAGAAACAGAAAATATTTTTATACAATTTAGAGCTTTGTTTTATTTTAACTACAAAACAACTATCCCTCGTTTTTAATATAAAAATTAACAATATGACTCATGCATGTATATATATATATATATGCTTTAAATTTTTTTAAGCTGACAATATACACTGATCAGCCAAAATATTTCTACCCCCTTCTCATACCATGTTGTTCCATTTTTGGCAAACAAACAACTGAAACCCGTTCTGGCTTGAATTTTAGAAGTCCTTGGTAAATGTTTCGATGAAGATTATATGAGATTTGGAAGCAAAAGTCACGCTTGCCATGGACGAGGTAATGAGAACGAGGTTAGCGTGATTTCAGTTGGCTCTCCATGACATCTCAGGTACGCTCAGTTTGGATTAATGTTCAGCCAGTAAGGAAACCAGGGCATCAAATGGAATTAATTAGCATGTTCCTATAACAACTGTAGAACCATTCCTGCGGAGGAACATTTACGAAGTGCATTGCTGACAGGAAGTGCTGTCTTTCAGAGAGAGTTCATTTCCAATGCAGAAGACAGAAACCATGAAGTGCATAACTGATCAGCACGACCTTCACGAGTCCGCAGCTGTCACAGTGCATTTGTGGTAACCACCAGCCTGCGGGATGCTCATAATAACGTTCTCCGAGCATAATATTTCCATCATCAGCCTGTTTATACCCCGCAGTACATGTATCAGTTAACTGCTCGCCAGTAAGAGGAAGTATCTTGATCATTGATGATCAAGAAGAGATCATTGATGATCAAGAAGAGATCATCGATGTAAATGTAAATAAAGTCTTTCTTCACGTTACGAGTTAAATTTTTTCGTGACTGAGTGGCCTAATCATGTTCTGAGGTAATTAAAATGCTGATGATGTTCGATTATCAGAGGCACATGAGAAGGTCATCTGTTGAGAAAACGTATGTAACAAAGTCCAACAAACTATAGTTCAGATACATGAAACTGTATTGCAGTCACCTGATCAGTCAGTGGACCACCTGAAGTCAGGTCCGCCACTGACTGCCACTGTGGGTCACTGACAGTGGGCTACTAACAAGTGCCTATTTGCTTCCACAATAGGAATAAGCTCCGCATTCGTTGATTAGGGATGCACGTCCACTGCCTCAGCCTCAACAATAGGCTTCACAGATACTAATAAGCGCCAGTTTGACAACAGCTAGATAACAGTACAATTTCGGAAATACTCGTTCCTAGTTTTCAGACCATCAAAATCTGACCTTTATCTTTGAAACCAACGTCATTTCTCATTATATGCACATGCAAGACGAAGGAATGATATTTCAGTATCCATTAAAACATTCACACTTTGGTCATATGCCATTTACATCCTTCCAGGAAGTGCATTCTCACATTGAAAGGGTGGTCTTTATGGAGTTATAATGTTTTGTTTGGTAAGTGCGTCATTGTACATCACCTTATCATTTGTAATATAGCTCCTAAGCCATTTGGAAGTTGCAGCTTAAAGTTTTAGCAGTTGAAAATAATGTTTTTGTTTTCGTGTTCAAAATTTTCTCATGTACATAAATGTTGTTGCCAACAAATTATGCATAAATATCTTTAATTTTTCTGTTGCAGTAAGAGTTACCTTGTACTACGAGTTTCATAACAAAATACGTTTCTAATATCTTATAATAGATCAATTTAAAATCTCATCTCTAAGTTTACATACTGTGTACAGTATCGCATGCAGTAAAAAAATAATAAGGATGAAATTTTATAGCATAGTTCTGTAGTGGAAACGTTTTGAAACATTATTTTTCTTAATTCTATTAAGAAAATACCACGCTCACTTTAAATATTTTAATTTTTTATACCATTTTTCTTTCAAAAAGAAATGCAGAAACACATGTCGGAAATTTTAAAATTGAAACTCTTTTTGAATGGAGTTTTAATATAATTCAATGGTAATATTTAACTATTTTAAGTTTGCAACGTTAGGCATTACTTTTACTGAAAAAGGTGGAGCAAAATATTTATTTGATTTTTTTTCACGTTTTAAAACTTTTTAAACTTTTTTTTTAAATTTCAATGATTAACTTTTTTATACATGATCTACTGTAAGCAGAAATTTTATATTCCACATTTTAACCACATCATATAAAAACACAAAATATAAAAGATATGAATATTTGTTTTTGACCATCAACTATTCCAAATACTCGTCGTAATCATTGATAAACGTGCCTTCCTGCTTAACAACAAGAATTTGCTGCCAGTGCAAACCAATCGTCGTTAAGAACAGATCAGTCCAAACCAATCATCGTGAACTTTATGAAAAAGAATTATAATAGAAGTGGTTGGTATGCCCAGTGTTTCCAAATAATTAAGAAGTAAATGGGTTATAGAATATACAACTTGAGAGACTCAGAATAATGACAGATTTTCTATTCGCTGGTCAGAGGTACAAGGAAGGAATCTGTAATAATCTAACTATTTATTCTAGAGAATAATCTCTTATTAGAGATTCTAGTTACTGTAGTTCTCGTAATTCCTCTTATAAGAGAGGGCACCACAGGCTAAAGAATTTTGCTTAGAGTTCGCGTAACATTACTGTACATACTACATGTATAAGGTATTTCTCCCGCCTTCCTAGCGTGCCTTCGTGGTGTAGTGGTTCTGCACGCCGGGCCGGTATCCAGAAGTCCTTGGTTCGTTTCCTAATTTTTCATCTCTTCGGCTCTTCTAATTAACCTAATGTGTCTACACATGTAATTAAAAATTCTCATTCATATACATTCAATAATATTTGAAAGCTTTTATGATTCTCCATACATTGCAAAATAAAAACAAACACATGAAGAAACGAAAAAAGTTCATAAAAGTGTGTAGTGCCCTCTCCAGGACTCGAACCACGGGCCTCTCGAATACGCGTCGAGCGTGCTGACCACTACACTACGAAGGCCTGTACAGAAAGCATGAGAAATACCTTACCGACCACAGACCTTATTAAACTGCCAAATAACCTTTCATTTTAATTTTTGTTTCACTAAAGTACAAACTATTAGTTTTCGCTGCTTTCTTAAAAACTGTTTCTTTGGATATTAAAAGTGATTAATATCCCTCTTTCGCATCGTTTTCTTATGGTATAACCGTATTGCTCTGGCATTTCCTGCCATTCTGACTTAGATTTCCTTTTTATATATTTCCTTTTTATATATTCCTTTTTATATTATGCAACGATTTATATAGTCATATAAACATTAATTACGCTTAACTTTTGGACACCAATTTGGCTAATTTTTTATATATCGGGAAGCTTTTTAATGACCACCTTTTATCAAAAGGATATATGGCTAAAAAATTGGAAAAGGAAAATTTTGGCCCATGATTTATTCTATTTATGGGCATTTTGGTAACTCAAAAAGTTGACTAATATAGATATGTAGTAATATATTTATATATTAATACTAATGGCAGACAACTGCAGACAGACAAAGACAACTGCAGACAGATCAAGCAAAGATAAAATTCTATTTTGTGTCTTACCTCCTAATATCTTTTCCAGAGTGATACAGGATCAAGTTTATGACATTAGCAGTGTTCATTCTCTTAATTCTATAAATTAGTCTTTTCTTCCTACTTAAAAGCATCAGCCACAAAATGGTAAATATTTTCCTTTCTCTACAGAGCATTTCTTTGGTTCTGTTTTAAAATTGGCCTAAGATTCAGGATTTCCGGCTTTAGGTCGAAAAGATATCTTTGAATAGCAACTTTACAACGTAATTCATTAAAAAATGTTTAATAAGTGTCATTTTTCAAACTGATACTATAATTGTTTCGTTTTGTTCATCGTAAAAAATGTTTTGGGGTGTATCTAGGGTACCCAGATTTTTTTAATTTTTTTCAGTCGATTGTTTTATCTCCTATCCAAATTACAGAACCTATTTCCAGTCTTGGTGACATTCAATACGTTTGACCCACTAAGGAATGGAGAACTTGATACTGATTATCAGATTTTAGAAGCTTCCTTTTTTATTTTGATCCCACAATGACTTTGAGGACATTGGACTGCAGAACAATTAAGATTTAATACTTTCGCTAGGAGTGTGAAAGGTGATAATACTCTAATATGCTAGTATTTTTAAAAGAGTGTTTAATTAACGGTACTTCACAAACAATTACTGGCAAATGTTGGACTTGACTCGAAACTGGACCTCTCGAATACGCGCCGAGTGTGCTATCGTTAACATTGCGAGGGCATGCTGGAAAGTGGAAAACATACCTTAAAATGTTCTAGGTATACATTTTAGGGAACTTGTCAGGTCACAAAATTTCTAGTTTGATAATATTTCGTGATTGTAGTTGCATTTCTGCAGTTGGAAATGGACAGTAATATGATATCACCTAAAGAATTTCAGATGGATTATCTTCTGAAAATGCTGTTGAATGTAAGCAAGTGGAGGAAAGCTTCACATATTAAAGAAACAATTTTGGCGAAGGATAATTATATGATAACAAATTCTTCAATTAAATACGTGGGATGTTCCCAGATTTCTAGGAACTGAGCTCTGGTTCAATTCCTAGCCAACACTACTGGCCAGGGACAAGTCTTGACATGTATATGCAGCTATCAACTGGATATTCGTTTAAAATCCAATTCAGTTGTTTGACACTGATAGAAGCCACATTTTGGTAGAATTGATTTTGCAACGATAAAAAATGCGAAAGCAATCTTTTTTTAGCCCAAAGCGTGTTAGCCCAGAAGGGCTATTAATTTCTTTTTGGCATTTTGCGTCAAAAATTTTAAATGTCCGTTTCACTTTTCAAATAGTTGCCACCAAATATTATCGACCAGTGTTATATTTAAAGAAATTAAATAATAAAGAATTTGTATAAACGTATCTATGTTTCTAGCATTGTGATAAACAACGGTACCTAGAGCCACCCCATTTTGAATAACGTAATCCTCCACCGAATATAGGCATTTGGAAGCCCTAGTTTGGAATTTGCCTTATTATCGATTTCATATTTTGGAACCTGACATTAATAAATAAAGGTAACACAGAAAAGCGTTAAAAATGTTCCTTTGGGCGTAATGTAAGACCTGACAGCTTTCAGATTTTTTATATATTTTTATTTAATGAATTATTTGAAATAGTAACATGAAATGCGAAATATGTATTACAATCTTATATGCTAATATAGTTTATTTTCATTAACTGGAAAAGTCTTCCCTTTCTCTGACTACGGAAAAATCAGGTAACTTTAAATTAGAAGAAAAAGGGTAACATCCGGCTGTCAAACTTTATAGCAATTTGCTTCAATTTTTATATTTAAACCTTGTGTCTAAAAACCGCAAAACTATAAGCAAACTTTTATCTACAATTCATCGAAACTCAGAGCTAAGATTTCACACTGATAATTTAAAAGACCTTTAGTTTCAATAAAAACAAAAGCACTTTTGGCTACATTTAACAGTTATATAGCGCTCTAAACTATTGTTTAATTCCACAATGCTCTATCAAGTTGAAGGACCTTTCATTGTAGTCATCAAACGTAGACCTGAAGACAGATGAAAAGATGGCAGAATTTCCTCCACGCAAGTCATGAGGACTGAAAAAGACAATGACTGAGTATTTTAATGGCCCACAAGTGCAGCCAATAAAGTAAAATTTTTATCCTGTTTACATATCTGTAATACTCTAAAGAAATATGAAGGATAGATTTTTTAAATGTTCAAATGAGTTTCAAGACTCTCAAGCAGTGAACATATTATTATTCTCAAACAGTGAATATATGATTATATTACTATCAGTGAATATATTATATTAGTTTTTATTTTATTGCCAATCACAGTTGGCTGGCAAATGTCAGCACAAGCCCACGACATTCATCAAGGCAAGGCCTATGTTGGCAATAGCCTTGGGCATCTAGTTAGGTGACAATACTACTCTAGTTCAGTTCCGCCTTCGATTTTGACAGAGAATAACCCCGGGGGGATGTTCGAAGCTCTCCCACACCTCTTCCTCTACCACCAACCTCTCGAGAGGAATCTCGGAATAGTTAGAGTGTCCCCAGCCGTACGGACAGAGTACATTTACAAACATCCATACCTCATCCGGGATTTGAACCTGGCTAACTTCGCTACTGCAGCCAGTTATACCGGTCGCGCGGCTCACTCATTTACTGATTTAGTATTTGATTTGTTTTAAGTTACTTATTGGAATTATTGTTTATGTTATTTGCTTATATTTCAATGTTTAAATTTACAAAAGTTATACTTTTATAAAAATTCTAAAATTTATGCTAAATATTTATATAATCTAGTCTAATTTTAAATAATTTTGTTTTTGATGTTATTGTGACTTATCTCACTTGTCTCACAGTAACATCAGAAAAAGCACACAAAATTCATCGTAGCGAGGAGTGCAAGATTGCGCCTGTCGTTTACAAGAGCCTTGTGCACTATACAGGTAACAGGTACGACATTACTCAGCTCCGCCCCCCAATTTTGATGGAAAGCAGCCTGGGGGACGGAACCGAGGGTTTTCCATCGCTTTTACCCAACCATCATTCAGTTTGCCGTATATTTAGTGTGCCTCCAGTCACTGTGCATTTGCAGATAATCCATGCTTTCTCCAAAATTCGAACTCAGGCCCATTGGTACGGTAGTCAACTCACTAACCGCTATCCCTCTTGAGCGGCTGGTGTCGTTTTTAATTCTTATAGTCTAATTTTAATGCACGCGAAGTATTAAAAACGCATTATATTTCTTTAATTCGGACACATTTTAATACACAGAGTCCTTTAATTAAGCATGCTTGATTTCGGATTCCACCTAAACATGTATTACAGATGGTCACTATTTTGAGGTAAAGGAAAGCATAAATTCCGCATTAGTAAGGTTTCACCGCGTTATTAGATGACTTTGCTTGCACCACACTATACATATAGGATGAAAAACTTCAGATTTTTTATCAAAATAAACAAAAACAAAAAAAAAAATCTGAAAGGTTTCAGATTTTATATTACGCCCAAAGAGGCGTTTTTTTTCAACGGTTCGTGTGTTACATTTATTTATTAAATATCATGTTATTCGCACTTAAATGATAAAATTCAATTCAACAGCAATATCACAAAATATTTAAAAGAGAATATAAAGAAATATTTAAAGAATAGTTCGTGCTTAGCCACTCTCTTTAGATTATATTGATATTCTAGGTTCGACTTTGCTTTATGAAGCCCGTTTTAGCGGTTTAGATAATGAAGGAACCAGTCATGTAGTCAATATTAGATTTTTGTGATTGTACATTTTATTTTTATGTTACTGAGCCACAAGAGGTGGTATACCGTGAGCACCTAGTGAGGGCGTTCTGTTAAGTTTAGTTCAAATAAAGAGGTCGTTTAAAACTTCTTCTGCAGTCATCTGCTCTTCCAAGAACTAGCGAAAATTAGCTTAGTCTTTTCAATAGGGTCTACAGTGTAGGATTTCCGAACATGCTAGAAGACTCTACAACTGGCGCCCTCCTTTCAGCATGCCTTCATAGTGTAACGGTAGCACAATCGGCGCGTATTCGAAAGGCCCAAGTTCTAGGCACGCCGAGGGCATTGCACATTTTTCACATCTTCTGCTTCAAAAATATGTAATATCTCTACAGTGGAGACCTAACTAAAAGGTGGTGAATGGTGATTCTTCACCACCAGGATTTAGCGGGTGGGTCCCCTAAACCCTAGTCGCCCTTTAAAATAGGGAGTATATAAGGTATTTTCTCCCTCTTCAACATGTCTTCGTGGTGCAACGGTAGCACACTCGGCGCGTATTCTAGACGTCCCGTTTCGATTTCCGGTGAGGGGATTGCTCATTTTTTAAAGTTCTTCCTTCAAATATCCTAATATACAATGGCGCACGTACTAAATCTACAGTGGGGCCCGAACTGAAAGGTGACTGACGATGATTCTTCATAACAAAGATTTGGCAATTGGGCTCCTAATTCCCAGTCTCCCTTTAAAATGGACTGTATATAAGGTACAAATGAGAGAAATACGACCCTATCCACCTGGTTTAAAAATAGACCTTATGATCCTGTTTGGGTTGCGTCTCCCCAAAATAAGGTATCTCACCACAAAACCGAACTCAAGCACAATCACACGATTAGAACACAAACTATAAACACACAATTGACACACATCAAGCACAACGAAACAAGGACATATAGAATTAAAAAACGACAAGGCATAAAATGAGCCTCTCAATAAGTCAAACTGATTAAAATTAAAAGCTTCAAATCAAATCTACCGAATTCTGAGATTACTAAAATGCAAATAAAAATACAATAAAAGACAATTTTTAGTTAATTCAGTTATAATTTTGACTATGCAAAAACACCACACGCACTTCGTTTACACCGTTAATAACTCCTACCATCTCTTTGGCAAACTTACGTAATTTAATTTAGCTTCTCAAAACTTTCAATTTTCATTTGTTGTCGTACATTTTCTGTTTATTTACATTGAAAAGCGAAGTACATTGAGAAGCCAGGTGAATTAGAAGCTAAGCATAATGAATTTTCCTGTATACCAAATCTACTGAAGTCTCTCGAAATCTACGCTGATTTGTTACAAACTGATTTGCATCTATGTCATTATATATTGGCATTTTTTGAGTTATTTTTATAATTTTCAATAAGCCCTTATTTCTTATTGAACTATTCCATTGTTCCTACCATTTATCAAGATAATACCATTTATCAAAATACCATTTATCAAGATAGTATTTTTGCATTATTCTAATTGCCTATATCTTTGAACCGGATATTTCGATAAAATTTTCATTTTCCACCTTGGCCGCCTCGTTAGCCAGCACGTCCGCCCTCTCGTTGCCGGCAAAGACCACATGAGCTTTAACCCAATGTAACAAAATGCAATGTTTCTTCTTTATATTTCTTAAATTTTCTTCAATTTCATTAATTAATGGATTTTTAGAAACCGGACTAGACAATGACTGTAATAAAGAAAGGCAATATGTACAAATATTATTAACATCAGTAGGAACATTTAAGTTTCTTTTAATCCACAATAAGACTTTATTGAATGCACTGCGTTCGGATTGAAAAACTGAGTTATAATAATTCAGTCTATGCTTTTCATAGTCAATTTCAGTTCCATAGTAAAATACTACGAATGATGAACCGTAATTGTTAGCCTGTCCGGAGCCGTCAGTATAAATGCCTATTACTTCAGTCTTTGGCTCGTATTTATCATAAGTGATTGATAAGTTTGTAGATGGATGTACACTGAATAAATTATACCAAATTAAATGGCCATGTGGAGGCAGCATTTTGTGTGTTCTCAGATGAGAAACTAAGCTTACAAAGGAAGTAATGACTTTCTGGCATGCCTCTGTCGATTAGGCAGAGTTAGTGGCGCTGCGAGAGGGCTTATATTGGCTTATTTCTAATTCTGCGCTAGATCCTGTAGAAATCTACAGTGACTGCGAAAGCGCAATTGTTTCAATTACGGATGTTTGTCCAAGTAACGATCTAATAAACAGATAAAAGATGTGCTCATTTTTCTTAGCGCTTTCAGAGATATTACACTCTTTTGGACGAAGAGTCATATTGGTACCATTGGTAACGAGTTAGCAGATAGATTGGCAAAGGCTGCCACGGAAAATCAAATTATTAATTTTGAAGTAAAGACTTCCTTTAACAGTTTGAAATTCTTGTTGAAGAGTAAAAGTTTGACTCTATGGCAAGCAAAGGGGAACCACCCAGATTCTAAGGGAAGATTCACATATAATTTAATCTCAACTGTATGTGAGAGAAGATGCCTAAGTGACAAGTATCTAAACCAATCTTTAGCTAATTACGGACACTTTCCCTTTTATTATAATAGGTTTTCGATTAAAATTGTACCTGTCCATGTGGCATGAGTTATGTTGATATTGAGCACCTGTTGTTTAGATGCTCTTCTATGAAAAATATTGTTCTAAGATTTATGCCAGATATTGCTAAATTTAATACTCTAAGGATCTAAGTAAAAATACAGTAACTAAATTGAAATTGTTAAATTTCATAAAATATGTATCTGTAAATGTGTGTTTAAAATTTCCCCGTCTGTTTTACCGAAAACTAGGATGTTTATGATATTTTGTTATTTTATTTCCTTGTATATGTAAGTAACATATTTTTACGCATGTAAGTAACGTGTGTTATATTTTACAAAGTATATAATATTGTTTTGTTGGTGTAGCTGGTAAATCTCTCCAGCTCCTAGACTTCATATTTTAGTTTAAAGTTCATATTTTAGTTGTTTATTCTATTTAAAGTTATTTCAGGTAGTATGGTGGTAGTTCTACTGCTTAATGGGCCTGATTTAGGCCTTGTTTTAGATCTCAATGATTCTTTAGTTAAATAGTTCCTCTAAGCCCTGTTAAGCCTTTAATGGTGGTACAGAATGTTCGACCAGTCATATACATTATAATCCTCAAACATATATTTTGTTAGCAAGTGATTTGCATACAGTTTAGAGGGAGTATATAAGGTATTTTCTTCCTCCCTTCAACATGCTTTCGTGGTGTAACGGTTAGCACATTCGGCGCGTGTTCGAAATGTCCAGATTTGAGTCCCTGAGAAGCCATTGAACATTTCTCATGTATTCTGATTCATTATAATAACATAATGATTTTACAACTTTTCTTTCTAAACAAATGAATTATACGAAACGTAACAACAGAAGACTTAAGTATATATTACATGCAAATTTGTAGCGTGCATGTTTATATCATTTCTAAACAAAACCTCCGTTAGGTACATAAAAATGGGTAAGTTCCAGTTTATTTATTAAAATGATATTAAATCATACAAAACTACATTATTCACAGATGATTTTATTTGATTTAATATTATTTTTTGTCTCTTCTGTACGGAAAATTAAAAAAAATGATCATAATGGACAGGTTATATTATTATTAGTTTCTTTTGTTCAAAGACTCATTCAGTATTTGGTAACGTTCCTTTGAATTCTTTAACATTATTTTTCATTATGTAAAGCAGCTTTCTTTTAGTAATGAGCGTGTGAGGGTTCGTTCCGTTTATCAAACTGAAAAAAAATTTTGAACCTTTGCGTGTTTCCTTTCTTGTTGCTGAGTTTCGCAAAGAAACGGAAATTGCTGTTTAATTAATTTCACTAAGCGTTACTTCTGCCAATTTTGAAAGCGTCTAGGAATCGGTGACGGAAAAAGTTCAAACTTTCTATAGAATGCATTCTATTGGTTACATTTTCAGCATTAATGAATTACGAAACAATATCGTAAGCTTTTCAGGACGAATCTACAGCTCGTTCTGGTTGGTATCACTGTTAATTAATGAATGTTAACGCATTGTCTGTGTTTGGAAAGTTATAAAAGGAAGAATTTTTTTTTTTTTTATTTAGAGCTTTGACGAAAGTAAATAGAATGGCTTCTAAGTAACATAATATCGAACTCTTAAATTGTTTGGAAAACAATATAAGGCTTTTATGAATCTTTGTTCCTTATTCTCACAACCAGGTGCGTATTTTATGGTTGCGGTTTTCAAAGATCTTACTCAATGTGTTAACGAAGTATGAATTCTTTTATTCAAAATATTAAAAAACATTTTACTGTTCCTTAAAATTACTAAATTTGCTTAAAAAATATCTTTATGTTAAAACACTGCTTATTAAAATAACTGCTTGAATTAAAATAAAGACAATCTGGCTTTGACAACTAAATACAATTTTAAGAGAGTATGAAAATAGTTGTTATATAATTTAAGACCATTTTGCATGCTTCGATATTAACGATCAACTTCTATATTTGTAAGACTTCGCAAATCATACATTCCTCAAGTCATACTTTGTTGAAAGTTTATTTATGAACTATTGAATTAACCTGCAGCGTCATTAGGTCACCTTGAAGCAGCAGACGGAAAAACTTCGCAATGCCCTTGCCGAGAGACTCGAACCTGGACCTCTCAAATACGCGCCGAGTGTGCTAACCGTTACTCCACGAAGACATGCTGGAAGGGGGGAGAATATACCCTACATACTTCCCCTTTTAAAAGGCGACTGTAGATTAGGGGATCCAGTCGCTAAATGCTGGTGGTGAAGAATCATCATCCACCTTCTCAGTTCTTGCGCCACTATAGAGTCATTATGTTAGTTAGAAGCAGGAGATATGAAAAAAGAGCAGTGTCCTCGCCGAGACCCGCAGAGTATGCAACCTATGCACCACGAAGGCAAGCAAAAAAGGAGGGAGAAAATGCCTCACAAACCAAGCAAAGCAAATGTACATGTACTTGAACTAGAATTTTTATAAGCAAGATAATAATAGAAATCCGAACTGCATTCGTTGGAATATAAACTTGGACCTCCTGAACTCATGTCGAACGTACTTCCAGTTATAAAACGAAGACATGAGGAAAGGAGGGAGTAAATACCTTATATATTATTCCCCCTCTTTTAAAATGTGATGCGGGATTATGAGATCTAATCGCCAATCCACTCAATTTGTTCCTAGTGGTGCCGCCCAACCAGGATAGCGGTTAGTGACTCTGACTGCCGTACCGAAGGGCCCAGTTCGAATTCTAGAGAAGGCATGAATGTTTGTAAGTGTATAGTGTCTATGTGCCACCGGGGAACCAAAATATGCGGCTAGTCGAAAGTCCTCTTTAGAGGTTGATGTTGGAGAGAGAGGGATAGAGAATCCTCGGACCCATCACCCGGAAGGCCTCCTTCAAAACTGGGGGCGAAACTGAGCAAAGTGGTGTTGGCACCTCTCTGGTACCCAAGGCTCTTGCCAACGACAGGCGCAATTTGCTGCATTGCCTGGATGAATGTCGTGGGCTTGTTCTGATATCAGACAAACGAGATTAATCACAACAACAACAAATCTTAGTGGTGGCGAATTATCTTCCACCACCTTTTAGTTCGGCTGCCGCTATATTTCTTTTTTTAGAAATTTTCAAATGTCTGGCCGGAATTCGAACTCGAACCTTTCGACTACGCATCGAGAGTGTCTCCAGTTACATCATGAAGGCATACGGAAAGGAGGAAGAAATAAAAAAAAAAAAAAAAAAAAAAAAAAAAAATGCACACGTCTCTTAATATAAGTTTAGAAACCTAAAAAAGTTAAACCGACTTTTACGAAAAGCGATAAATAAGTGATATTATAAATACCTCCAATGAACTTTTAATAGTAATAGGGGGACCGGAAAGTAATGTCGTTTTCTTACATTAAATTCACACGAATAAATATTTAACACGTTTTTATTTTTAATCAATAATGTAATCACCCTCGTTATCAACAACCTTTTGCCATCTAGTGTACAGATTTTC